>NC_077239.1:18565883-18882133 GCF_947179165.1 Solanum dulcamara
AGAAAGTCCTTTAACTGATCTTTCAGCTCTTTAAGATCCATTGGAGCCATACGGTAAGGAGGAATAGATATATGTTGGGTATGTAGAAGAGGCTATGCCAAAGTTAGGAACTTCGATAAGATTTTGGGGAAATATTTTTGGGAATCCATTCACAACAGGAATGGACTGAAGAGTTGGGGTTTCAGAATGAGTATCCTTGACCCAAAGTAGATGATAGATGCAACCTTTGGAAATCATCTTTCTTTCATTAAGGTAAGAAAAAAATGACCTATAGTCACTGAGGTACTATATTTCCATTCAATGACTAACTCATTAGGAAATTGAAATCTTACGACTCTGGTTCTATAATCAATATAAGCATAACAAGCAGTATCCAATCCATACCAAGAATAACATCAAAATCAGACATGTCTAGCTCTACAAGATCAACTGAGGTGATTTTCTAAAAGACTAAAATCGAGCAATTTCAAAAACCCTATTTAGATAAAACTAAGTCACCAATAGGACTAGAGAATGAAAAATGCACTAACAAAATTTTGGGACTGCCATTGAATTTCATAGAAACACAAGGAGTTACGAAGAAAAGATTCACTCTTAGATCTAAAAAGGAAAAAACATCAAACTGAAAGACTCATAACATACCAATGACTACACCAGGAGAATCCTTATGATCCCATTGAGTCTGAAGAGCATAAAACCTACCTTGATACTATCCACCAAAAGAACTAGATAAAGTACCTTACTGTGTCAGGCGACCTAATGAAGCACTTGGTTGAGTCTGGTAATGAACATCTATACCCTTGCTAGTAGACAAAGGAAAATATCTCAATCTATGTCGAATATTACCACAATAGAAACACACACCAGAACCGACTAAGCACTCTTCCAAATAGTTTTCCCAAACCTCCAACATTCAAGGAAAATCTTACCATAAGGAACATACCTTGAGGCTTAGAGTTAGACACCCTATCTTTGTTGAACTTCTAAGCCATACCACTAGATAATGTCATACTAGAGAACTCCTGTCTTAAATGAATACCACCATCGAATCTTTGATGAGAGTTATCATCACTATTTGTTTGAGCCCTCTTAGTCTACTTAACCTTTGCCTTATGTTTTTCCTTTTCATTTATTGAGCATGATTCATAAACCTCGAGATACCTCTCTCCTTGGTTGGAATAAACTTTTACATTTATTGACCACCATTTTTGAGACACCAAAAACAAACTTACTCATCTGAGCTCTAGAATTGACAACCGTTGCCGGATTATAGTTTAACAACTCAGTAAACTTCAAAGAGTATTCCTTAACACTTATATTACCTTGACATAGGTTTATGAAATGTTGCACTTTAGGCTCCCTTATCCCAAGGGGAAAGAGGCGATCGAGGAATACCCCTTTGAACTTGTCCCAATCCAAAGTCCCCCATTAATAGCCCTCTCTTCCTTCCATTGAGCAAACCAAAAATTAGAAAACCCTTTCAATTGATAAGAGACCAAGTCATCCTTTTCAATCGGAGTCACACCTATGATGTCCAAACCTTTTGAATCATTTCAATAAACTCTTGTGGATCTTCATCCACTTTAAAGCCATGAAATATGAAGTGTCAAACCCTTGTCTCCACCATACACAAATTTGGGTTCACGTACCCAAATTTGGGTTCACAGAAGCTAACACCTCACGATTGTCTTGAGAAGTCATGTCTTGGAAATGAACTTGGAAAGAAGCCCTAAATTTAGCATGAGTGACCTGTAATACCCCAAAATGTTTTAACTCAGATTAGTTCAGAAAGCCCCCTTAAAGACTTAAGTTTTTCCTGAAGCCTGACTTGTATGGATTCTATTTAAGAACTATAGAAGGTTACATGGGCTATAGATGGGCTCGTGAAGTCAGACTTCATAAACAATCTCTAGGAGTTGAGATTTACAGTTCAAGTTACAGACCAAAGAACCTTCTACGGGCTGTAGACCTGATCCATAGATCAAGTTCAGAGCCTTGGAATTTCTAAGTGTACAGGGAAAACTCCTGTATATATCATAGAAGGTTCTATGAACCATATAAAGGTCCTATAGCCAGCAGAATCAGATAACTCAAATCCTATATACTACATAGTTAGTGTAGGATAGGATCATACTATTGGTTCTGGCAACTCTTCACTTTAGTCTCTGATAAGGACCTTTTAGATGGATACATAAGTTGAGTTGTCCTATACTCTAGCTAGGTATAGGATGGCTTTGGAAATGTGGGAAAGATTTTGAATCTTTATAAGGCTCATAGTGAAGGTTTTCTATTAGAGAAACTCCCCAAGAAGTAAAGTATTTATTTTTCATATTATATATATATTGCATTATATTAGTCGTGAAGTTTTTACATGTTTTACTTTACATTCATACTTTACATTACAGTCAAGTTATTATTAGTGTTCCCTTTCAATTCAGTTGTTGTTTCATTTAGACATTTTATATACCGTATATTCTATGTACTGACGTCTTTCAACACTGCATCATTTTATGGTACAGATATAGGTGTGCGAGATCATCAACAGGCACTCCATTGAGATCAAATCTTCACTAGCTTTTAGTGAGACCTCCTTGTTTTGTGGGGACTCTTTCACAATTGTTTCTTTCAGTATTAGTAGTTCTTTTGACATAGTCGTGGGTCTATCCCGACACATATTCCTAGTTATAGAGGATTCATAGATAAAGTTGATATTTTCTAGACTTTTCAAAGTATGCTTTAAACTTTATTTTGTATTATATTCAGAGATTATTTTAGATTGTGGATGAATTTACATTTAAGTGCTTTAAATTCTCACCCCCTCATTTTAATAATTTTTCTATTGAGTTGATTCTTTCACTAAGTAGTCATCCAGGCCAAGGGTTCTCTTGGGACTATCAATGGTTTCTAAGTGTCATCCATACCTATGGGTGTAGACTTGGGGCGTGACATGACTTGCTCAGCCAAAGGATCAACCAGAGCATGAGGTGTTTGTTGCTCTTCATGTTGATTCACATTCCTTCTCAACGGATCTCTTTTTGGAGGCATGATTCTGAAATGCATAGAACATAAGTTAGAAGGAAACCTTATAGAGTTTAACTTTATCCCATGACTTAAGAGTAATGAAAGAAGTGAAAATTTTTAAATATCTCATAGTCTCCCATTCATAGATATGGAACTCTTTAAATTGATGATACCTAAGACTTTTTAAAAACCTGATGCTTTAAATACCAAGTTTTTTCATGACCCAAACTATCCCAAGGCATGACATGGTGAATAGAATCTTGAAATACTCTAAACAAGCAACTTTGACATAAGCATGAAACTAAGATAATCAACATAATCAAATAAATTAAAAAGTTAAATATAAGTCTCAAATGATGATCTAATATGATTCCAAAATTATATTACAAAGAGTTCATAAAGCAAAATTATATTATGTATGACAACAAGCCTCTACTAATCATAGGTGTGATTTGGACAAGCCTTAGCTCACAAAATAGTCTGAAACTAAAATGACTGAATGAAACATAAGAATTCATAATGTGGCCATCCCCTCGAACCATGAGGTCTCACCAAATGCTAAGCAAAGTTGATTAATGTACTAGTCATGGCCAGATGGAGAAGCGATAGAACCTATATTATAAAATAAAATAGGCACAAGAGATGTATGCATCAATACTTAAAATATAATGATTATGGAGAACATGCATAAAATAACATGGTATAATAGATTATAGATATAAAAACATGATAATGCAATAACCAAGCTAAAAACATGACATAGTCTTATTAAAACATAGTTTAAAACATAATAAATGGTCAATGCAATATTCATAAAATGACCATAATCATAACATAAGTAAGAGATGTTGTCAACCGACATAAACCATATGAGATATAACATGAATTCAATGTACTTCTCCCACATTGAAAAGAGAGTTTCCTATTTGCCAAGTTAAGGACCATGATAATAAGCTTAGGTGGATCCACTATTAGTCTTGTCCAATCAGGACATCCAACAAGAGCAGGTAGTTTTGGGACCTGAGTAATCGCCACTAGTACAACTCGGTGCTAGATAATACTCTTAATGAAAATACATAACATATTCATAGTCTTTAAAATGGCAAGAATCTGGTAATACCAAGTTAATCATAAGACTCAAAATCACAAGAATAGCTCCTTTTAAAATATCGTAATTCGTAACATAATCAATACATAAGAGACACTTAATAAAAAATATTTAAATTATGATAACCTTTTCATAATAAAATCACAGTTCAATCGAAATTGGCGAAATCATACAAATCTTTGATAATAAAAATATTTCAATTAGAAGCGACCAAGTCTTTCATAAAATTATATTGACACTTTATTAGAAAGCATCCTTAAAATATAGTTTCATCAATTTATAATGCATGCATAAGTGTTAAATCTTGATTTCAAAATCAACACATTCAGATAGCATGGGTTCATTATAAAAATTATTAAATTCATGTAATTATGATCAAATCATGCATAATAGGATAAGTAGAAATGAATAATGTAATAAATTGAACCCATAACATAATCATAAAAACCCTAGATTTTGGCTGAAATCATAAAGATAATTTAAGTTTTCGTAGGACTCAATGGATGAAAAGGGGTCCATTGATGAATTTTCCACATACCTTGATGATTCCTAGCTTTGGAGTTGGAAGAGGAGACTTGAATCTTGAAAAACCCTAATTCACCTTGAGAGAAATCTTAGAGAAGAAAACTTGAGAGATTTTGGGGGTTTTGTGTGAATGAGAATGAATACGTAATATTTGAAGAGTAAAATTAGTTATAAGTCATGGGAATAATCTCGAAACGACATAGTTTAGCAATTAAAATGATAAGAAAAGACTCAATTCACCCTAAAAATAACCGTCGGATCACTTCTTCAGGCACTATGTATGATCCGTACATTGATCCATGGACTGTCCTATCCGGTCATTGATTCAAATACTGAAACTCACTTCTCCACCAAGAACCATGAACCATCTATACGACCCTTCGACCATACTGCAAGCCCTAGAACACAAGTGCTTAAATCACAAGTATCTGAATCTCATCTACAGGTGACCATCTACAACTCGTAGAATGAACTATGACCCATACGCCCTACCTATAGGTCCAAAGTATTAAATATCACTAATTCTGAAACTCTATTTACGGGACTCATCTATGACCCGTAGAGCTTTCCACGACAGTCATGTTGACTCGTACAAACTCTTCTAAGGCTTGACATTTTCCTATTCTCAACACTCAAAGAACGACTGGTTTTTATGGCCCATACAACCTTCTAAGGTCCATACAAAAGAGTCGTAGAACCAGTTGCACCATCAACTTTCTGGACTTTTCTTTACAACTCAACTTTCCAACTTCCGAGGTGTTACATAATATCAATTAATCTATTGAACGTCTCTTGAATGGATTATCCTTCCTTCATATTAAATATCTTACATTGCATATTAAATAAGAAAAATTTAGACTTTTTAGCTTGACTTGTTTCCTCATGTGTAGTTTTCAAAGTATCCCACACGTCTTTGTTAGAGAGATTTCTATTTTAATTAAGTCCAATTCCATAAATTAAGCACTTGCTATGTTTTGACATTCTTCTAGACTCCTTTGATATCTTCATCAATAAACTTCTCTCTTTATTTTGGGATAATTTTCCTTGATTTAATATCAGTGATATTAGGAATCCTTGGACCTTCTTATATAATGTCCCATAACTCTAGATTCTCTCCAATGATGAAGTCCTATATCCTTTTCTTTTACAATTCACAATGTTTTCCATTGATAGATGGTGTCTTTGTGGTTGATTGTCCTTCTTTCACTTATGTATGTCCACATTTATTTATTAATGGTGTTAGACCTTTATTAAAAACTCCACTCTAATACCAATTATTATTTTACAATGACCTACAACTAAAAGAACTAGGTTCTTTGAACAACTAAACAAGAAGGTAAAGTGCGGAAAAATAAATCAAAACAAAATATTTTACTTAAAAAACTCATTGCTCAAGGAAACAAAACACTACAACACATCTCTCATAAGAGTTTCCCAAACTCTCCACTACAACATGAGCAACTTTTAAGGCTATAACTCTACACACCTAAGGAACCAATTCTAACAACTCCTACACCAATTATCAAAAATTCTTCCTAATTGTTGGTAACTCTTCAAGTGTTCAAATACTATAACCAATCTAAGAAGTCTATTCACAACTCAATACAAAAGTAACACCTATTAGAAGTCACTAGGAATGTAAAAGGCATATAGTTTTGGAACCACAATAATATAAATAATACGACTCAAAGCAATAATAATAAAGGTTGATTGAAATAGGTTCTTCATTATAGAAGTTGACTCTCTTCATTGAGACACTCTCTTGTAAACTTTGATCTAACTCTATAATCTTTCTTTATGTATAATCAATCTATAAAGCATAAAAGCAATACTTTATATAAGAGTAGATGGATGCTTATGTTTTTCTAAATTCAAACCAGAATTGATTCAATACTTTCCAAGATCCAATCCTTCTTTGGCTAGGTTTGAAGTCGACCATACTTTTCCTAAGACCAAGCTAATCCCTCATGTTCAATTATCATAACTTTTTATGTCTTGAACTCTAGTTTCTTAAAAAATTGAATTTAGGCTAATCACAATTCTCCAAGGGTTACTTTTATGCACATGGAGTAACTTTTTGTTGCATTGACCAAATAATCTCCAATTCTATCTGAAGGAATATGTTCTCTCAACATTTCTTCAGCAGTGCCGCCAGCTTGACCTTCTCTTTTTGGACATCTTCTAAGGACATAATTCTTGTAATTATTTGTTCATCTTTCTTGTAAATAGATTATCACTTTTTAATATTTTTCAATCATCAAAATACCATATGATCTTGAATGAAGAATCAAATCAAAGTGCTCAACAGTCTCCCATTGTCAATAAGGTGTGGCATGCTAAGAATATGATCACCAATATGTAATACTCCAAAATTATTTTAAAGAGAGACTGAGCTAAGCACAAGGAATTCAATTGGATCCAATAAAGGACTTTCATAATTCCTTTAACTAATTCCTTCTCCGATGTTATGAAAACCTGAATGGGGTCTTATGTTGAGCTAACACCACTACATATTTTGTCTGTGTTTGTGGTATTGGCACCTCTACATTAGTAATCTGAAATAGTGGTCTAACCATCTCCTTTAATAGTTCTACTTAGGTTGTTGTCCATAACGAGGAATGATATTCTTTCTTTCCTTCCCTACCTATTCAACCCTTCTAAGCCTTCTCCTTTTTATGGGGGTTTGAAGCTCTTTATTTAGGGGTCTTTATTCAAGGAATTTATGGACAATTTTCGTACACTTGTGAAAAAAGTTTGGCTTCCAAAGACAGGTTACAGTTTGTAAGAACTACATGCATTGAAAATCAAAGACTATTATTTCACTAAATAATGTTTTTGCATTGTTCACTTCAATGAACATTATAACATATGCAATTATTTTTTACTTTGTGGTACACTCATTTCCAAACAAGGGACTCCTTATCGCCCAACCAGTTCTACTTAAGGAGTTATACTCTAATATCTCATTGGTAGCTTGGGAAATCTGATCTGACCCATATAGAAATTTTAGTCCAAAATTCCCTAGTTAGGTCAAAGTCTAGGGTCCAAGACTTTACAATGATCGACATTCCATTGATAGTGTAATGGCCAACCTATAGTATCTCATGCATATCATTTAAACTATGAAATTTGGCTACATAGTAGCCTTTCTCATAGAAACAAACCTTGGACAATGGAACAATAGAACAATTCTAGGCTAGAAATATCTTTCTTACATTATAGATAGGAGGTTCCCTTATGAAAAAGACAATCAATGAATGTTTCTTCTTATGTGTCTCTTGATATACTTCAGCTAGCTCTAATTAGACAATATTTTGTCCATTTACTATCTCAAGGGGGAAGATCTTCTAGGGTCATGTCATTACTTGATATTCTATTCCATCCTAAAAAGGATGGTTCAAGAAAATTTAATGGTTACCTCTGTTGAATCTAAATTTTCATAGTTGCATCTGATAGATTTGGATATATTTGAGACTTTGGGTCAGCTTGGGTGTTACAACCTAAAATCTCAGGTCATAAAAACACCTACTAACATCCCACTAGTATGTAAGCCAAAACCAAAAGTAACAAGCTATCACATTGAAGAGAGGCATACAGAAATCAAAGAACAAATATCAAATTAAAAAAATAAAAACTCTACGTAATACACCCCAAAGACCTAGTATTAGTCGGTAGTCAAGCTACCAATCAAAATAGAGATACAAAATAGGTACAATTATACAGAACCATCTCCAAATATAAAATAATGACTAGTCTAGCCAAAAACAAAAGGAAAAGGACAACTACAAATGCAAGGAGCTCACCCCAAGTCTCTGAAACCCAGCGGCTTTACACAAGGCACACGTCAATGACGAGCACTTGTACTATGATCTGCAGGGTGTAAAAGTGTAGTATGAGTACCAAATATATGGAACTTAGTTGAAATAGTCCAATTGAGCTCAAAATAAAGAGCAAGTATAGATAGCAGGTAGAGAGGGAGTATATATTACAAGTAGATAAAGAAGAGATAATGCACAATAAAGTAAGCACAAACAAAGAAATATACAAAAACAATATTCGCAACAGAGGCAAAGGAACGTACCTGAAGGCGCCAGCCGAATAACCTAACCACAATAAGATGCTGCCACAAAAATTAACTAACCGAGAATATACTAACACTATCTTCAATGAAACATCAAAAAAGCTATTAGGCCAATCTAATCCAACTCAGTATGAAGTACCAAAATAGGGGAAACAAAGGGCGAATATAAACCAATCATGTAAACCAACCATCATACTATCACAAACTACATAATCATAATGAAACAATAACTTAACCAAATCCCTATAAGCTCGAAAGGTAAAAAGAAAGGACAAACATAAACCAACCGCCCCACTATAAGATCTGCACGTGTAAACAACAACTAATTATATTGGTGATAGGCGATGCATATGAATGTAACTTAAGCCGTAAAAACCAATAGTGCCTTCAAGGTCGAGTTCCACGTAAACAAGCATATACATCTACCTTCTGCCCCTGGCATACCGGGTAAGATCCATACAGATACCCTTCATCCTGCTCAGTGCTTTACATAAATGAAGAGACCCATAAGGGACTCGAGATGTCCATATATACTTTCTAGTCTTGACATAGGACTTCTATAATTGATCCATCATAGTACCAAATATGCTTTGTCATAGTACCATAGATACATAAGAAAACAAGATTAGTATATAAAGGTTCGACAATATCCTCGATCGATCAACTAAATAATGAGCACATCCTTGATACCTCTTTATCTAAAATATTCATTTATCAAAGTGGTAAATGTTTTACGAGTCCTATCAAAAAATTAGTTTTAAGAGTAAAAAGTGTAAATCCATACTTTCTCAAAATAGTAGTGAAAATCATGCATTTTCTGGGATCGTACCACAAAACATAGGAAGAAAAGTTTCAATGTAATCCATGCCATCATCGACATCCAAACAATAGTATCTAAATAATTAAATGTACATAACCAAAATCACCTTACTCCCAAAGCATTGAAAACTAACCTAGAATCCAACTAGTCTTCAACCAAGGATTCGGGCACAATAATATTCTAACATACACAACAATAATATCATAATATGATCACAACAACTCAAGAAACAAAGGAAATTATAAACAATCCATCAACTAAAAGAGTAGCTTAAGGATCTCAGCCTTTCCCTGAACATACCACTCAAGTGAACATTAAGTACAAAAATGTCAATGACCGACTGCAACAAGCAACTAAGGTTTCAAAGCCTAATCTAAGATAGGGATCAAGTTAAGTCTATGGGTCTATTCAGGGTGAATTCCCACAATCCATGCACTAGTAGAGGGTACTAATCCGTGGTAATTACTATAAGGAACAACTATATAAACTAAAGGATCATTAAGAACTCATTCTAAGTCATTTAGATCACCAAACTATTCTAAAGCCTTAAACATCAACTATGAAGAGTCTAACAATACCAAACTAAGCCAAAAGTAAGGAATTACCAACCTAAAATAAGAATTTTGCCACATAGTATTGGCTTGAGGCTCCTAAGGGAATCAAGAAAATAGGAATAAGAGAATAACCTTGAACTTATCATATATATTCCTAACTTATATGCAGTCTACACTAAGTAGTATCTCATGGAGTACAATCTTAAAAAAAGTAGATTGTCGCCTACCTAGAAGCTAAACTGCAAACTTGGATTATCCATGAGCTCCTCGACTCTTTTTCACGTTCATATAATGCCATAGTGCTATAAATATTGTAGACTATGCATCAATGTGGGTAAAATAATATCTATATTTCCATAAGATAAATTAGGCCCAAATCAGGTCAAAATGAATACGGGGGCCCCACAAATGAAATAAAAAAATTGACTCCATCATGTAGTCCATACAAGGTCAAGGAACTTTTACCCGAATAGGCACAATCCAAGATTAATTTAAGCTAATACAACCCAAGGAGTAGTCTAGCTCAAGAACACTAAATTTAAGCTAAAATGAAAAAAATTAAGAAGTCTTACGGTTTGGCAAGCGAGAACAATGACCCTAATAGTGATCCCATGCTAAAAATAACTCCAACACTTCAGCATTTAAAAGAATTGCCTTGAACCCAAGCTCCAAACACCTCCTCTTTCTAAGAATAAAATGATAAAGAAGAGGAATATAACTACCAATGATGACCGCTAAAGCAACTAAATGACCACAAAAGTGGTCTGGAGGCCACCAAAAGTGGTCACAGCAAAAATAGCCATCATAAAAGAGGCTATTGTAAAAGCACTCTAATGACCACAAAAGAGATCACACAAGCACTTAGCACCAGCCAACATTGGCTAAGTCCAAATAGACTCTGATCTGGTGATCAATATTGGTTTAGAACCCCGTGCACACAAAAAACTTTGTTACCCTCATCAAATTTCATATTTGAGACTCAATGAAAATGTAAAAACTTCTAACTCAGGTTGTCTGGATGAAAGTGAATCCCACACCCAAACCTCTATTTTTTTCAAATTCCACAAGGTATCTCGAAATGAGTATGGAAGCTCCGAGACCAAACCAAGGGTCTTTCAAGGCTAAAATAGATGTTCTGGAGCTAAAAAATCATTAAAATTGCATTTCAAGGCTATTTACCTAAAGTTTTGACCAAAGTCATATATGTAAACTTCAAAAGTTCCAAAATAGGAAAAGTTGCATAAAATCCAAATAAATGTCCCACTAATCAAACTATCAGCCCCAGCAATTCATAAATGACTTAGCACCATTATAGAAAAGTTCTAAATGTAGAAATTACTAGAAAATAGAGAAAATGACTTGGTAGGTCATGTAATGACCCTCAAGGTCATTTTATTATTTTTTGATCTTTTTAGTGTTTAGAGGCTTCTTATAGTGACCCCATGTAATTTATGACCTTCTACACTGATAGTTTGGTCACTTGGTCATTCATTTGGGTTTTATACTCGATTTCCTATTCTAGAGCTCTTAAAGTTTAAAAGGTAGAATTTCTTCAAAACTCTTGGAAAATAACCTCAGAACAAAAATATGATGGTTCCATCAGTTCTGAAATGGCCAAATTAGGCTAGTAGCATAGTCAGCACGATTATTGAGATAATCTATGCGAGTTTGAGGTCATTTAGTGTTTAGCTTTTAAAATTTGGCCTAAGTTTGACATTGGTCAACATTCTTGGAAAATGTGCTCGAATTAAAATTTCATCAGTGCGGTTAGATCCAGAATGTTGAGTTTAGTCTAGAACGATATTTAGTTCAAGTACCGAGGCTTTCGATCTCATTTTGAGCCTCTTTGTGGAAATGGCAAAAAAACTATACGTGGGTATTAGACCCATATTTTTTCGAGATGACCTCGGATGGAAATTTCAATTGCGCCATTGAGTTTAGAATATCGAAGTTAGTGGGGTAGCATAGTCCATTTGCATGCACGAGAATCTAAATTAATTCCAAGCATCCTACCATAGTTGTGAATGTTGCCAAAACCAGCTGATGTGCATCAGATGGTTCAGATCAAATTTGGTCTTCATGTTCATGCAACATTGGCCACATTCGCAACATCAATGGTTATTGGTCTCCGCATTCACAGGCAAGGGGCCTCATTCACAAAGGCCTAATAGATTAGCCTCCGCATTCACGAGGTCATACCACATTCATAGAGCATTATAGTCTTAGCCTCTGCATTCGCAGACCTCTTTCTTTACGTTTGTGGAGGGAAATTCACTAGTCTTTTAATTAAGACTAGTGACGCGAACTCAGCCATTTCCTCTTTTTCATTCTTTGATTTTGGGAGCTAAGGAGCTTCTTTTTGGGTGATTCCAAGTGCATTGGGTTCATGGGAATTGTGGATACGTGTTGGATTATTCGGGGAAGCATTCAAGGTGATATTTTAAGGTAAATTCCACCCCAAAGAGGATGCCCTAGCTTAACTTTAAGCTTTAATGGTGATTTTAATTATTGGATTGATTTAGGACATTTTGAGCATCAATTTGTGCCCTATTTTGGGGTACATGCTCAATAATATGTTCAGAACCTTCTCACAAAGTTGTTTTTGGGATTCCCATTGTGGGTCCCATAATCCATTTTACACTAAATTTTGGGATCCGTCTCTAAAAAATGCAGTTTTAGTGTCAAAATGTCTGTATTGATGAGTGATCAACATTTTGATAGTATGGAGGTATTTGGAATCATTTTTTGGAGTGAAAAGCTATTGGGAAGTGGACTTGGAGTGTGTGTGTTTGGCTTCAAGGTAGACTACAGTCTCCTTTATTTTGATTTATCTTCATGAGGTATTTTTTGATATAAATTACTTATAGTTGGGATTGTATGTGGTGGGTTAGGTTTGATTCCTAAATTTCTTAGTTCTTTATCCCGGTATGAGCCTTAGGCTAGGTTGCCTTTATGAGAATTCCAATCTAGTGGGTACGATTATTGATTATGCCTTAGTTTGACCTTGATTAACCCATTTTAGGTAACTTCATTGATATTTATGGTGGTTGGTGGATTTATGCCTTAGAATTGGGTTTGAGTTGATCCTTAGTTGATGTAGCCGTGGTTGGCAGGAATATCTGAGACTTAGTGTCCTTCCCTGTGGTAACTTCTTTTTTGAAGCCTTGGTGTAGAGATTTTCACCCAGTTAAGTTTGTGAATTACTATTGGGTCCTATATCTTGATTTAGAGCTGGAATCCCTTATGATTTCTTTTGTCATTTGGTAGGGCTAGCTATAATTATAATCTCGAGGTTATATTCCCAATTGGATTAGAGGTATTGATTGACTAGCTAAGCACCTGTTTCCCCATTTTCCTCCTCCATGTTACTCAGTTAGGGTTGAGTTCCCTTTTGGGCCTTGTGATTGAGTTAGAGGAGTAGAGTTGAGCTTTAGGCCTTGATTGGAGGTCATTGCATTTGTTAGCCTAGTTTTTATGCACTAAAGGGTAAGGTGCTTGTGGCTTCATTATTGTATGTGATTGTGCGTGTTGTTTGGGTGCTTTATTATTGTATGTGATTTTGCGTGTTGTTTGGGTGCCGGTGATAGCATGCATTATATTGGATCATTATATTCTCATAGATGTAGTCGACCCTGGTGCATGCATTGGTTTTTGCCATTGATTTGAGAAGCTAGTTTGTAACTAAACTATTTTATACTGATTTTTGAATAGGGGTCATACTACCTTTATTAATACTATTTTCAGTAGACTGGAGGCATCGAGGATGAGATCCTTTTATGAGAATAATTTGAGGCATCGAGGATGCGCTTATTTTATTATATTAATTTAAGGCATCAAAGATGTATTTATTTTATGATACTAGCCCGGTCATAGAGATTTATGACCCTTTTTATACTGATTTTACTTTTTAGCTCCGATCACTGCGACGTAGCGGACTTTGATGATAACATATACAGATTGATATTTATATTGATATAAGATTTGGATTGAGACCAAGCAAGTATATAGGGGCATTCCTGAGCCCCCAGAGAGGCGCATGGGTCCTGCTTCCTAGCCGGGATAGGGAGTAGGTGTATATATCTTGTTATGAGGGACTTGGCACAAATGGTATTACTTCTTTTACTGCATAACTTTCATTCATATATACATTAACTATCACCAGCATAGTTGTTTGTACCTGTCGGTAGTAGGAGATGTCTTGCGGGTTTACCTCTTTGTGAGTGAACTTCCTGGGCACACAGGGGATCGAGAGGTATTGTCTTACTATTTATGAACTTGTGGCAGTATAAAGGGTGGTCTCTTGTTTGAAGGTAGTTACTGCCCTTGTTCTTATTTATCTAACTTTTTGTCCAGGGATTTAGTTGATACGGTCCTTTGGGCCTCTATGTGATATCTATGTTTACTTCGGTTAGTAGGGTGTCACTTAGTTATTTCCCCATTCGTAGTGTATCATCGTGTTTATGTCTTAGGTTGATGCCACCAGGTAGGTCCTTGATTTCCTTGTTGTGTCCTATCTTCTCTCTTTCTTATATCTGATATTTTTTATTGCAGACTTCCATAATATTCTTATTAGTTACTTGTGATATATACTCCTTGTTTACATGTTTTTTATACTTGCTTTATATTTAGAGCTCAGCCGGCTGATGCATACTAAGTGCCACTTGTCGGTACTCATACTACACTTTTGCACCCTGCAGATCATAGTAAGGGTTTTCTTCGCTGATTTGGAGTCTTGGGTGAGCTCTTGGCGTTCAGAGTCTCCTATCTCTTTCTAGTTTGGGCTTGGACTAGTCGTTAGTTTGTATTCGAAGATAGTCTGTATTACTATTACTATTATGGTATCTGTATAAACCTTTTACTTTCTTATTTAGTTTAGTAGCTTGACTACCGACTGATACCAGGTCTTTGGGGTTCTCTTGTTGTATTTATCTTATTAATTATTTCTTATTATTATTATCATTATTATCCATTTCTTTTCTTCTGCTTGTGATGATCCGTTGCCTATTGTTTTGGACTGTAGTATTAGGCTTACCTACTGGTGGGTTAATAGTAGGTGTCATCATTACTTGAGAAATTGAGTCGTGACATACAATATCCACTACTAAACGGACTTTCATCCTCAAAAGTCAAGAAATAGAAAAAACCTGAAGGCTTGAAAAGATGAGAGTATTGGGTCTGCACGATCTACAAGAGTTCCAGATACCCTCTCGGATCAAAAATTGTCATTCCAAAACTCATGCTAGAATAAGGCCTCCCAAATTATACTCATTCGCTTCATAACACAAAATTAACCACCAAATCCTTCCTTCGATGCCAACTTTCATCCAACCGAATCGAACTTGACCGAACACACCATACTCATCCGAGATATACCTATACCACAGAGATACCATGGATATAACTGAAGGAAAGGCTATATAGGTACGATAGGAGGGTACGGTTAAGCACGTAAGCGAAGGCTCTCTCTCTCGCTCTGTGGTGAGCTAACTTGGCTTGGTGCAGGAAATGGAATCACAGCAAGAAAGAAGGCTAGGAGAGATAGCATACTTTCCTTTTTTCTTCACCGGATCGATACTAACTTACCTACTCCTGCTCCTATCGGATCCAAGAGGGCCGATGCCCGATTCCCCAACCCATTACTCATTCCTTCCCAACTCGATAGGGATTGTAATCTCAAGAGAGGGAGCAACAATTGACCTCCGACAATAGGTAGATGGGGTGGGCTACGATGGATACAGTGAAATCAATCCTTATTCTACACTTCCTCTCACCGGCCTAAACTAATGAGCATATGACAAGGGAAGATGCAAACCAACTCACATATTGGATTATCCATTTAATGCTTCAAGCCTAACATCTTTTAGTCATCAAGAACATTCTATCTGCCCTGAGCCATACTGATTCTCTCCAGCATCATCTAAATCCTACTTGTATAACTACATTATTGCAAACCTCAAAATATTAACATGTTCTACTTGAACATTAAAGAGTTGTAAAGGCCAATATAAGAAACTCAGCCCAGGGCAATTGCCAAAAATCTAGTCCCAATGACTCCCAAAACCAACAACCTAAGTTTGAAATGCAACCTCTCAAAACTAAACAAGCTAATCCAAGGGATGATCATTCCATGGGTGAAAAAACTATACTTAGCCTGACTACAATGTCTTTCTTCTACTAAGGGAACTTCTAGAAAACTGATGTAAGATTAAAATCTAAGCCAAATGTGATTGAAGTTGATGCCATATGCCACTAAATCATCCCTGAAGGAAATTTTGAGCCAACCACTTTAATCTAAGTGAAATTGAGCCGGTAGGTTGTCAATAGTGATAGTCAACCTGTCTAGAATGACCCGAGTTGAACCAAATCCTAACAATGAACACCGTAATCTAATTATAACATCAAAACTTAACTTCGCATCCTGAAACATAGCATATAGCTGTTGATTCTACGAAGTTCCTTGACCCTATCCTGTAGACGAATCTTCTAAGTTGATTTCAATTCTTAAATGAAGGTTGAAGTGTAGAAGTCCTCAATAAATGCCACAACACATAACCCAAATCAAAAGTCAAACCGCAAGATCTATCGACACAATCATTATGGGACACAAGAAAGGCCAAGACACAACAAAAAATCATAGTGACTGAGAGTAGTCCTGCTTGTATGTAGAACATGCTTACATCTCAAATTTTCAGATACCAATAGCCAAACACGAAGAAACTCAAAAATGTAAAATTACCCTAAAGTTGGTTGGATGAATCAATAATACATATGTTGGATGTCCATGCTTAATAATTACTCCTTTTAGCTAATAGCTAGTAGAACATAAGCAGTTTAACCTATCTCTCTCTCTCGAATCCCATGGAAACCTTCCACAGAAACATATGTGGCCAAGTCTCACCATACTTAGAATGTTTTGAAACCACTCTCTTTCTAATTTTTACCCAGACAAAAAAACTATCCGATAGTATATATCACAAAAGAGTAGAATCACCAACTTAACCATCAAATCCTAATATCAATCCCACCAAATAGGGATAAATCAGATAGACTGAAAGATTAAAACCTCAACTTTGTAACCTTAGGAACTGAAATAGGATGTATTCAAAGGAAAGAATTGACAAGTTTGAACTATAGACAAACTATAGACGGTTAAACCTCTCTCACACAACACTCTCAGCAACCAACTTCTTACCTACTACTAAAAGAATGGCAAGTAATGTATGTACCCGGCTAAGACAAACGAACCAGAATAATATAAATGGAATACCAACCAAATAATGCTAGTCTAACCGTCTATCTAGCAAGAGTCAAAAATAATCAAATCAAGGCCGACTATGCTCAAAGATAAAGGGAGCTACTCAACCCTATTCACAAACAATGCCAAGCCGATACACTACTAAATGAAATCAAATAAAAGGATAAATATAAATGTGCATAATCCCCAAATAAGGATTTCAGAGTAATAGAAAACCAATAATAAGGTAAGTAGGAATGTATGGATATAAAAATCCCAAATCCACACAACATAAGAGGTAAATGATAAAATCATAATATCATACCTATACTAGCGATATTTGGAGCCTCGTGTTGCCTGTAAAAGAAAATAATTGATTGGGTATGATCCCAAACTGAGCATCAAACTACCACCTCCAATACTCAGGGAACCACTCCTGACCAGAGATGCCATAAACCCAACTGATTCACCTTAATACATAATGGTTGTACACTAAGAACACTCTCTAGACCGATGGCTAATCACCCCATAATTACAACATATATTAAAAGCCCTAGTCTGGGGAGTAACACGTACAAACTCTATCTAGATGACTAACTTATGCCTAGGGACATCTCTTGAATAGTGTCTAAGGTCACCACAAGCAAAGCAACCCATATGGGCTAAAGTTTGGTGTGGAGAATGAGATGATATGCTTTGTCTAGGGAAGTATTTCTAGTTGATTGTACTAAGTCCCTAGGGTCCTAAACATGCTTACCCTATCACTTTTGATGTGTGACAATAGGACACTCCCAAACAAAATACCTCAACTTGCTACACTCATAACATGGCCCACTATATGCAACCTACCGAGATGGCCCAATTAAAATAGAATAGACCCTATGACATGAATGCCCCTTATGCAAATCCTGAGAATCCTGAACTAAATTTTGTCCACCATACATACCACAACCTTTCTTAGCAGCACTTAGAACCTGAGGTGCTAGAGTCACGTGTATAATAGGTCTAGAGTGATAATTATCTCTACTAAGATGATACCTATCTTAGGGTGAGATGCTATCACTGATGTACTGATGGAGGGGCCTTTTGCCACCAGTTTCATAAGTCTCAAGATACGCCTACTGTATAGTCTTTGTATGACCAACCACCTAGGAAAAGGTAGACTCAACTGCTATCAAGGGCTCTGATGCTAGGTGGAGTGGTAACGTCAATCTTTTAATAAATCTCTAAGTCAAATCATATTCGATAGGAAATAATATGGGACAATGTCAATCCCACTTAATAAAACCAATCTCGTACTCAGAAACTGACAAAGCACCTTGATGGAGACCTACAAACTTAATTCTGGTCTGAGAATCACTTGACATACAAAACACCACACCTGTCTGTGATGTATCCTCGAAGAGATTTGGAATTCCAAATATTAAAACCTAAAGAGTTGAGGTGTTCACATATCCTATCAAAGATTAGGCTACCCCAAGACCCTTTGGCTGCTGTTGAACATCCTCAATCTCAAGCTCTACCTCTAATAGAGGCTCTCTAGGCTGACCATGCACAAAAACCCTAATAATATATGTTGAGTTCTAATCTGCATCCATAAAATACTTTGTGAAATCTATCTAAGAAAGAGTGGATTTAATCAAGTACTTAGAGGTTGATCGATGCAAATACACATGATAAGTACTCAAGAATGGGATAGCCTAAGAATGCTCTATAGCCTCCCAAAGATAACATACATACATCTCTACACCGATCCACATGACATTACTAGGCACTTTCTCTTATACCAAGGATACCAATAAACCTAGGGTCCAATATCAATCTGGCATGACGCAAAATTTTGGTTATGATGGCACCTACTAATAATCCACTTATAGGTAAGACAAATTCATATGCCAAAACTAGAAGCAATGGGCCATCACGTGGAAGAGAACCATATGAAAATCTAAGAACAAATATTAAAATAAAAGAAAGAGCAAATTAAAATATACATAATACAACCAAAGATCTGGTATTAGTCGCTAATCGAGCTACTAATCAAAATAGAGACACAAAATAGGTACAAATGTATAGAACTATCTTCGAATAAAAAATAAAGACTAGTCGAGTCAAAAATAGAAGGAGAAGAACAAGTTCAAATGACAATAAATAACCCCAAGTTGCTGATCCACAGCTATTTCGCATAAGACATAGGTCAATGGTAAGAACTCATACCATGATTATCCAGGGCGCAGAAGTGTAGTATTACTACCAAACACATGGTACTTATTAGGCATAGGCCAACTGAGCTTCATAGAAAAAGCAAGTATAAATAATAGGTAAAGAGTATTATATATTACAAGTAGCTAAAGAAGAAATAATGCACAATAAAAGTAAGAAGAGCCAAAGAAATATACGATAAAATATACCGACAACTTAGGAAAAGGAACGACCCTGAAGGCGCTAGCCTAATAACCTAACTACAATAGGATTCTACCACAAAAATTGAGTAACTGAGGATATACTAACAAAATCAACCACGAAACATCATATTAGCCACTAGGCTAATCAAATCCAACTTGGTCTGAAAGTACCAAAATAAGCAGAAACAAAGGGAGAATCTAAACCAACCATGTAAACCAACTATCAAACTATCGCAAACTACACAATAATAATCAAGAAATACCCTAAATAAATCCTCATTATCCTTTAAGGTACACAATAACAAACATAACCCAATGGTTCCCCATAAGACTGGTAAGTGCAAACAACATTGAATTATACTGGTGATAGATGATGCATATTAATGCAAGTAATGCAATAAAAACTAGTAGTGCCATTACTACTGTGTTCCATGTAACAAAGTATATACTCCTACCTCCCGCCTCTAGCACACCAAGTACGACCCATGCAAACACCCCTCTTCCTATTCACTAGTTCACACAGATATAGGGACCTATACTGAACTTGGGATATCTATATATATACTGCCTGGTCTTGACCCAAGACTTTTTCAATCAATTTGTCATAGTACCAGACCTGCTTTGCCATGGTACTAGAGATATATAAGAAAACCACATCAATATAGAAAGGGTAAGCATTCTCCTAGACTAATCAAGTAAATAGTGAGCAGATCCTCAATGCCTTTTTATCTCAAAAATCCATTTTTCAAAGTGGTAAAGGTAGTATGACTTCCATTAAAAAATTAGTTTTTAGAGAAAAAAGTGTAAAACCATAATTTCTCAAAATGGTAGTGAAAATCATGCATTTTATTGGATCATACAACAAAACAAAGGAAGAAGCATCCAAACAATAGAATTTAAACAACCAAATGTACATAACCAGAATCACCTTACTTCTAAAGCATACAAGATTAATCTGAAATCCAACAGGTCCTCGGCAATGGCCTCGTGCCTAATAGTATTCTCACATATGCAACAATAATATCATTGTATGATTACCACAACTCAAGAAATTAAGGAAATTATGAAGAACCCATCAACTGGAAGATTGTCTTAAGGATCTTAACCTTTACCGGAAGACACAACTAAAGTGAACACTAAGTACAACTATTGCCAACCTACGACTATAATAAGAAAATAAGGTTCCTATTCTTAATCTGAGATAGGGATTAACGTCAAGTCTACGAGTTTATTCAGGGTGAATTCTTATAATACCAAAGCATACCCATGGTCCACGCACTAGTGGAGGGTACTAATCCATACTAATACTACAAGGAGCAACAACGTTAACTAAAGATCATTAAAAAATCATTCTAAGGCATTAAGAGATCAAACTATTCTAAAGCCTCAAATATCAACTTCGAAGAGTCTAACAACACCAAACAAAGCCATAAGTAAGGAATTATCAGCCCAAACTAAGAATTTTACCACACAATACTATGTTGAGACTCCTACGAGAATCAAGAAAATAGGAATAAGAGAATAATCCCAAACCCATTATATACATTCCTAACCAACATAAAATCTATACTAAACAGTATCTTATGGAGCAAAACCTAAAAGAAAGTAAAACCTACCTAAAAGATGAACTGCAAACTAGGATGGTCCATTAGCTCCTTGACTCTTCTTCACATTCACAGAATACCATGTTATTATTGTCATGACCTGACCTAGGGCCTAGTCATAACATGGTAATCAAAATCTTGAAGAGATCGAACCAAGCCTTTTGACATATCGTAAGCATACATAAGGTAAAGTATAGTAGAAGTAACATAGAAAAGAGTCGAAATCATGAATCATAAAATAGAATGCAACTCGACTACATAGACTCTACATCATTTGTCCAAATAATGCCTCTACTAAATCAAGATGGTGGGGGATAATACATGTCCCTAGCTCACCCTCAACATGAATGAAATAAAATTCTTTAAAAGAAATAACCAACTCATAACTAGTCCTCAATAAATGAGAACGCACCAAAACTCCACCGGATGGAAGCTCAACTAGGCTCCTCAACCCCTACATTATGAGACAATGTAGGCAACAATATGCGTTAGTATATTTGAATGTACTAATTATGTGGTTATGCAATACAATATAAATCATAGGATGCGATGATCGGCTAACATATATAATGAAAGAGGATAAGTAAATCCTAAAGGAAACCATAATGATCAAAGCATTTAAACAGACATAGTTGAAATCATAAAAGAACCTAAAGAGCATATATATATGTGGGATAGGAACCATAACCGACAATAACACCATGCGAGCTACAAAATAGAATATACAATAAAAAAATAGGAATCTACTTACCAAGGTAGACTCTACCCCATTAGGCGAGTTATGTACATATGCTATATGTGGATTCACTAGCTAGACCATAAAGACAAATCATATGGTGGCACATAGTTATGACATGAGAGACTATATATATAGGACCCATAGGTCGAGCCCCCACCTTAAGTCATCATTCAATGCTAATTCAAATCTCACGGAATACGTAATATAGTAATCATACTTGTCAAATAATCATAAACTTTTTCATAAAATTCATACTTCGTAGATTAGCTCACTTTTATATCATACTTGCAATGTAATTATAAGTCTTTCAACATCACAATATCATACTTGTATAACTCATGTCAATAGGTTCCTAGGTCACCAATTAAGGATCCTAACTCATATTTTTTCATAACTTACATTAAATTCATATCTTGAACATTATTGCAATCCCTGATCATAATTCATACTTGAATTTAGAGTAAAACTCATATACATAGTCAATTTGAGTGAAAACCATGAGAATATTTTCAAATCATTGAACTTCACAATCATACTTGATGTAAACCATCATTGAAAATAGCTTCATGGCATTCATAATTCAACTTGAAATCATGCAATTAATATATAATCATGCTTATAATGATCATTAGTAATTATTAAAAATGTAATTGAAACAGTCCAATGAAATTCATCAACACTAGGGTTTAAAAGTAAATGGAAATTCAAGAAAATTTTAGGGAAAATCTTGGAACTCCATGGGTGAAAGGAACCCATGGATCACTCCTGACATACCGTGGTGAATTTACCTTGGAATTGAGAGGAGAAAACTTGTTCTTGAAGAAAACCTAGCCAAAAACCTTTATAAAGAAGATGATCTCTTGAAGGAACCTTGAGAGAGAAGTCTTAAAAGTTGTTTGGGAGTTAATAGGGGAATGAAAAGGGTTCAAGATTATTTAGGATAGTTAACACCAGGAATCTAGTCCTAAAAATATCCACATATATTAATACGATATTAGGAAAAGACCAAACTACCTGTCATTAATCCTGGCTGGGTCAACCCTACGATTTGGGTTATAGAATTCGTAGAACTAGCAACGAGTCATAGGAATGACTCGTCCTATAGGTCCTTAAAAAATCCCTGAAATTTAGGTCTTTGATCTTTCTTTACGAGTCGTGTCTATGACTCATACATAAGTCCATGAGTTGTAAACCTCACTCGTCCTGTAGGTCTTAAAAACCTGCAAATCCTGAGTCTCTTAAGTTTTTCTATGAGTCATTATTATGACTCGTCAATAGGACAATGACTCATCTCTTCTTTATAGGATGGTCCTGAACAGGTTCAAGGACTCCCTCTATGACTCGTCCCTATGAGTCGTAGGGACTGATACGAGTCATAGAGTGACTCATCAACTTGAAGTCAGTCCACAATTTGAGAAATTTCTCCTTCATTCTAACTTTTTGATTTTCAAGGTCTTATTATTATCGATATCATAAACTATGCATCAACATGGTAATATGACACCAATATTTCCATAAGAGAAATCAGGCCCAAAATCGAATAAAAAATAAACATAGAGGACCCACCCATAGACTCATTAAATTGACTCTATCATGAGGTCCACAATAGCTCAAGAAACTTGTGCCACAAAATGGCATAACTCGAGCTTAATTAGTGCTAAAATAGCCCAAGGAGTAATCTAGCTCAACAACAACAAATTTAAGATAAAACAAATTTAGGAGGATTATGGTTTTGGAAGCAATAACAATGACCCCAAAAATAATTCCATGATAAATCCAGCTAAAACACTTCAATTCCCAAAATAATTACCTTAAATTGAGCTCCAAACACCTCTTATTTTTAAGAGTAAATTGATAGAGAAGAGGAATTTAACTACCAACGATGACCACTAAAGTGGCTAAATACTACAAAAGCAGTCACCACAAATGAGGTCACTGAAAAAGCAATTCATAGGCTAAAAAAAGGATTAAGCCAAGGTGGCCAAATATCGTAAAAGAAGTTCGGAGGTCACAAAAGTAGTGACCACCAAAGCGGTCCAAAGCCGCTAAAGAGGCCACCGCAAAAGTGATCACACTCGAACTTGGCACTAATGCCAAGTCCAAATGGACTCAGATCAAGTGTTTGAGATTAGCTTAGAAAGTTTTGCACATAAGTAAACTATGCTACCCTATGAAATTTGATATTTCAGACTCAACACAGATGTCAAAACATCTAACTGAGGTCATGTTAATAAAAAGTAGGTCCTACACTCAAAGCTCTATTTTTGCCAAATTCTATAAGGTAGTTTGAAATGAGTTGAGAAACCCCGGACCTAAATCAAAGGTCCTTCTAGATTAAAATTGATGTTATGTAGCTAAAAACAGTCAAAATTGCATTCCAAGTCCATTTTCCTGAAGTTCTGACCAAAGTCAAATATCTAAACTTTAAAAGCTCCAAAACGAGAAAACTTACACAAAAACTAAACGAACGGCCCGGGGACGAAACAATCAGTCCTAATAAGTTGTAAATAACTAGGGGCTACCACAAGAAAGCTCTAAATACATAAAATAGTGGAAAACAAAAACAATGACCATGAGGGTCATTACATTAGGACACCATTGACTTGAATAAGCCTTTTCTCACCAAAAACTGGTGAGAGTTGCTTCACAACATCAATTGGAACAACTTTTTTCTCCATACTCCTTATCTTGCTATAAATTTATAATTAGTCCCGAGATCTTGTTAGAGTATTTTTGGTCTATACCCCTGTTGGTAATTCAATTATGTCTAAGAGAGTCTATCGAAATTGCCCAATTTTAGTTTTTCATAAAATCACCTCAGTTAATCTTGTAGATCATAATATGACTAATTTTGAAATTATTTTTGATATTAATTAGCTTCATGCATGTTATTCTTCTGTATGTTGTAGGACCCATGTGGTCAACCTTTTGTTTCCTAATAAGCCAGTCCTAGAATTGAAAGGTAGCAATTTCACGCTTAAAGATCAATTTATCTCGTGCCTTAAAGCTTAGAAAATGATTTCTAAAGGTTGGATTTATCATCTAGTACAGGTTAGGGATATAAATTCCAAAGCTCTCACTCTTGAGCCAGTTTTGGCTATTAATGAGTTTTTGAAAAATTTTCCCAATGATCTGCTAGGTATCCCTCATGAAAGAGAAATAGATTTTCTTATCGATCTTCTCCGTGATACCCAATCTATCTATATTCCTCCTTATTAAATAGCCCAGTAGAATTAAAAAAGTTAAAGGATCAGTTGAAATATTTATTGGATAAGGGTTTTATTAGATCGAGTATCTCTCCTTAGGGTACTCCGATTCTCTTTGTTAGTAAGAAGGATAATTCTCCTTGAATGTGCATTGATTATCGACAATTGAAAAAGGTAACCATTAAGAATAAGTATTCCATTTTGAGAATTGATGACTTGTTCGAAAAACTTTAAATAGCTAGTTACTTTTCAAAGATTGATTTTCGATTGGGTTATCATTAATTTTGAGTAACGGAATGTGACATTCCAAAGATGACTTTAAGAACTCGGTATGATTACTTGGAATTCTTGATTATGTCTTTTGGACTAACAAATGCTCCTGCAGCTTTTATTGATTTGATTAATGGGGTATTTAAGTAATATTTAGATATGTACATAATTATGTTCATTGATAATATTTTGGTCTATTCTCAGAGTTAAGAGGATCATGCCGACCATTTGAGGATTATGTTGAAAGTCCTCAAGGACCTTTGGTTATTTCCTAAGTTTAACAACTATGAGTTTTGGTTGAGGTCAGTTACTTTCCTTGGCCATATTATCTCCGATGAAGGTATCATGGTTGGTCCTAAGAAGATCGAAGCAGTTAGGAATTATCCTACACCTTTGTCTCCTTCTAATATTCAGAGTTTCTTAGTCTTAGAAAGTTATTATAGATGGTTTTTGAAAGGTTTCTCTTCCATTGCATAGCCCTTGACTACTTTGAATCAAAAGAAGGTGAAATTTTAATAGTTCAAGGAATGTGAGAAAAGCTTCCAACCATTGTAAGATAGGCTTACCTCCGCTCTGGTGTTGACTTTACCGAAAGGTTCAGATAGGTTTGTTGTTTATTGTGATTTTTCAAGGGTTGGACTTGGCTATGTGTTGATACAATATGGTAAAGTGATAACCTATTCTTCTAGGCAACTCAAGGTATGTGAAAAGAAATATCCAACTCAGGATTTGAAGTTAGCGGCAGTTGTGTTTGCTTTAATGATTTGGAGGCACTATCATTATGGTCTCCATGTTGATGTGTTCACTATCTATAAGAGATTTCAATATGTGTTCAACCAAAAGGATTTGAATCTTTGATAAAGGAAGTGGCTTGAGTTTTTGAAGGACTAAGATATGAGTGTGTTGTACCATTTTTGTAAAGCAAATGTGGTTGCCGATACTCTTAGTAGATTTTCCATGAATAGTTTTTCCCATGTTGAGGATGCAAATAAGGAGTTAGTTTGTGATGTTCATAGATTAGCCTATTTGGGTGTTCGCTTGGTTGATTCCAAGGATGGTGGTGTTGTTATTCAAAATGATTCTTTGTTATCTCTTGTGGAGGATGTTAAATTCAAGAAATATAATGATCCTACTTTGGTTGAGTTGAAGAAAGAGATTGCCGAAAAAGACATTGAGGCTTTCTCCTAAGAGAGAGATAGGATATTAAGATATCAAGGTAGATTGTGTGTTTCTGATATTGATAGCTTGAGAGAAATAATTTTGTCCGAAGCTTATAGTTTGCGATATCCCATTCAACCGGATCTACCAAGATGTATTGTGATTTAAGAGAAGTATATTGGTGAAATGGCATGAAAAAGGATATAAAATACTTTATTGCTAAATTTCCTAATCGTAAAGTTGAGCATCAAAACCTGGGAGGTTTAGCTCAACATATTGAGATTCCCACTTGAAAGTGGGAAGATGTGAACATGGACTTCATTAAAGGTTTGCATCGTACCCTTAAGCACTATGATTTTTTTTGAATTTTTATTGACTGAATGACTAAGTGACATATTTCATTCACGTTAAGACTTCCTATTCATCCAATGAATAAGCTAGAATTTATATTTTTGAATTGATTATGCTTCATGGCATTCCATTGTCTATCATTTCATATCGAGGTCCGCAGTTTACATCTCAGTTCTGGCGGTCTTTCCAAAAGGGTCTTGGTACTAAAGTTAAGCTAAGTACTCTTCTTCACACTCAAACTAATGGTCAAGCCAAAAGAATAATTCAAACCTTGTAAGATATGTTGAGGGCATGTTCTATTGACTTCAAAGGAAATTGGGATGAGCACTTACCATTGATCGAGTTTTCTTACAATAATAGCTACCATTCTAGTGTCTAAATGACTCCTTTTGAAGCTTTGTATGGTAGGAGATATAGGTATCCTATTGGGTGCTTTGAATTTGGTGAGGTAACTTTGATAGGACTCGAAATAATTTGTATTTGAAGCTATAGAAAAGGTTAAACTCATGAGAGAGAGAGAGGTTGAAGACCGCCCAAAGATGGTTATAGTCCTATGCCGTTGTGAGGAGAAGGGAACTTGAGTTTGAATTTAATAGTTGGGTGTTTGATGATTTCACCCATGAAGGGTAATTTTATGCATTTGGGTAAGAAAAGGAAGCATATTCCCTAATATTATTGACCTTAGGAGATAGTACGAAGTGATGGTAAGGTAGCCTATGAATTGGATTTGCCTTTGGAATTGCCATCGGTACATCCGGTGTTTCAGGTTTCTTTGTTGAAGAAATGTATTGGTAATCCTAAGTCTATTGTGCATTTTGGAGAGTGTGGTTGTAGAGGAGAGTTTATCCTATGAGAAGGTTCGGTGGAGATTCTAGACCAGTAAGTGAGAAAGTTGAGAAAAAAGAAACTGAACTAACGTGTGACAGAAAAATTGGAGCCAAATATGAGCAAAGGACCATGGAAGAATCTGAACTAATGAGAAGCAACCTATCTCCATCCTGGATCAGCGGAGTAGGAAGTTGTGAGCTAAGGACGTATATTTTGTCAAGGTGTTGAGGCGAAATGAAAATCATGAAAAAATTACCTGGAAGCTGAAGAGGAAATGAAACACAAGTATCTGTACCTATTCCCTATGTCTATAGGTAATCCCAACCTTTGGGACTCTGATATTGATCGCTCGATGAAAGTATATGTTATTGCAATGGAACAGAAAAACTCTCCATATGGTATGTATAAGATTTTGAGAAAAGTTTTGGTTCACATTCAAGGACGAATGTCCTAAAGGGGAGAAGATTGTTATACCCCGTACTTTTGTACCTTGAAATGCCTCTTAAGCTTCTAAAGTTTTTTGAAAGGTTCTTAAGTTTTTGGAAGGATTCTTAAGTTTCTTAAAGCTTATTAAATCTTATTAAGCTTCTTAAAAGTTACCATGTGAGCCGGATAATCTATAACGCTATCAAACAACTCTAAGAAAAGGAGAATGTAACACCCCATAGTAGGAAAGATTGGAAATATGGTTATAAGAATCTGGAAGGAGTTGGAGGCCAAGTAATGAATCATAGGACTCGACTTACTTACGTAAGATACCAACTTGGAAATCTTACATACTTAAGCTACTTGAGCACATACCAAGCTTACGTAGCAAGGATTACATAGGTACGTAAAATAAGATGAGATTACGAACCTACGAGTGGAAAAGAAGGTGACACATGGTAGCATGAGAGAATGCCATATGGAAGCAGATGGAAGTGCCACATGGAATCATCTGGAGCAAGGGGTGGACCCCCACATGCCACATGGCATCTCATGGTTGGAGGAGGTAGTCTGTTGGCCCAATAAGGGCTTGACATATATCACCGCTTAGAGGTTGACATGTGTCACCTCCTAAGGTGGACTATATATATATGTTTTATGATAATCCTTATCAATAAAAGTCATTCTTATCTCCTAAGTTCAGGAAAACTCTAGAGAAAAGAAAAGAGAAGAGAAACCCTAAGCTAGAGAGAGAGGCTACGGATTTGGAGAGGAAAAAGAGGTAAGTTTTCCAATTTTGTTTCATGAATTAATTATATAGGGTATAAAATGATTATATTAAGGTGTTATTAATGTAAATTTATGATTTGGGGAAGCACCAAAAGTACAACAAGTAGCCACAAAGTTTTAGTCTCGCTAAAGGAACATCCGAGGTGAGTTTTGGCGAGTTTGGCGAGTTTCGGGCAAGGTACGGTTTTCCCTTTCAAACTGGAATTTATGATGATGTTATGATGTATATTAAATATCTTAAATAAGGTTGGAAGTGGGAAAATTGCATAAGGATGCTTAACGTTAGAAACAAGCTAAATTGAAGTCGAGTAGTGTGTTGCGATTGTGGTGCTGCGGTTGAAGCTTGTTTGGTTGCGTGTTGCAGGAATGGAAGGTGTTTTAAATAGGTTATGTATTCTTATGGTTGCATCCAAACGACCCTTCATTTCATATTGTTAAGGATTTTATGAAATAAAGGTTAAAAACTTTATTTTGGTATCGTAGTTTTAAGCGAGTTGTTTGGAATTTGTATTGTGTAAAGTTGAAGTGATTTACTTATAAATGTGATGCTGGTTGTTGTTGGTATGTTTGTTGATATTTTTTCTTAGTTGAAATCTCGAGGATGTTGAAATTATAGGGGAGATGCTGCCCAATTTTCGGTAACTTCGGAGCTAGTACTAAGCTAGTTAAGGGAAATAGATAAGGAAATAATTCCTATGGATACATGGTTGTAGAGTTGGAAACTGGAAAGTAAAAGGATATTAATCTTAGTATTACTCTCATATTAAATAATTTTAGTAATTCATAAGAGGTATGTAAAGCTACCCCTTCTTTCTCTTGGCATGTTTGGCATAAGTATGTAAAGCCTATCCTTTCTCTTCTTCTGGCTTTTCCTAGATGTAAGTAAAAGATGATACAATCTCTAAGGTGATTCTAGTCCTAAGTGTTTCTTATTTACCCTTTAATGTTGGAACTCTTACAATAATTGGCATGACTTTTATGAAGCAAATATATGACTTTTATATGATTTCCAGGGAGTTCCTATTCTTAAAGCCACTTGGATGGCCAATTTCATGATTTTCAAAAGATATTTTATTATGCCTTGATACGAGTATATGATTTTAGAAGTTCTATTTTGATATAATCCATAGTGACATTCAAAAGGTACTTGATATGACTCCTGTCTTGATTTTTGAATGATAGCTCATTTTGATCATTCCATCGAGTCTCAAATATGATTTAAATTGCATTTAGTTTCTCACTACTCCACTCGTGGATGCCTCAATGCTTCATTCAATGAGTCTAGGCCAGGATATACATGATCATGCGTACTTCTCTACCTTGTTCGTCTTGCCCCAATGTGAGAGGGAAGGTACGCCCTGTACATGGGTCGTTTGTGGAGTTATGATGTGCCATGTTTACATATGCTGATGTCTGATGATATGATATGATATGATATGATACGATATGATATAGCCATATGATATGATATGATTTATTACGGAGATATTCCCTACTCTAGAGTTATGTTGTGCTGTGGCGCCAGTGATGGGATGGCGACCATGTTTTGTTCACCGCATCCCGTAATGGGGATGGATATGACATATGTTTTTCCACATGCATTATCATGGGTTGTGATAAGTATTTTGATATTTCTGGATATTTTGCTCATTTGTTTTGCATATTCTGTTCTGGTGATGACTTTATTTATTACAGCCCATGTTTTACATACTTGGTATATATTCCGTACTAACCTTTTTTACTTGGGGGGCTGCGTTACATGCCTGTAGGTACAGACATTCGATTTTTTGATCCACTTGCTTAGGACATCCACTATGTTGTTTGACGATGCTCTTTTATCCGGAGCCCTATTTTGGTACTAACTTTTATGTTGCATATTTATACACATTGGTCAGGGGTACGACGGGGACCTATCCCATCATATGAGTAGACTACCATTCTGTAGAGGTCTGTAGACTTTTGTTGTGGGTTATGTATATGTTCTATGGGTCATGTATATGTGTTCTGGATTTTTATGTTCCGGGATGGTCTTAACGGCCTCCGTGTGCTACATCTTCTTTCATGTGCTCCCTACCGACCTCTTTTGATTTCTATACTTGTTTCTTCAGCTACATGCTAAGTGAGGCTAAGGGTATATATGGGTGCCCAACTTGAGCACTAGTCACAGCCTATGGGATTGGGTCGTGACAATTTAATAAAGTCATAGCATCATATAAACATCAATTGAGAGCTTATAAGAAGAACATAGTACTTTGTGGCATATTAACCTTAATCGACATTTAAGACCATGTGAGCTATAACATAGAATCCGATGTAACTCCCACATCAAGAAGACAGAGGCTACTTGCCAAGGGAGACTCTGTATCATAATCATAACATGTGCTATATATGGATCCACTAGCTAGACCAATTAAGGCAACCTACGGGGGCAACATAGTTTGGGACTAGGGATTGCTACTAGAGACTTCCTTACTAAGTCTCCACCACAAAGTCCTCTTAGTGAATAGTTAATACTAATGGAATAAGTAAGTCATTAACATTAGGAAAGGCAACAAGTACCAATCCATATTCATAAAATACATCATAAGAATAGCTCCTTGAAAATCATGATCATAAATATTCATATAGACATTTACCTTTTTAAGCATCTAAATCATAATATCTTTATATTGTGAGAAAACCTTTCACAATGCACTCATCCATACTTGAAACATACTAAAAAAACATAGTCCATAGGATTTAGTAAACCATTCATAAATCATTCATAAATCCTTGATCATAAATTCATATTTCATAGTTAGATGTCATAACATTATGCATGGGTCCATGTGAAATCAATCTAAATTCATGTAGTCATGTAAAATCATGCATGATTAAGTGAAACAACATCAACTGAATCAATATTAAATGGACCCATGAAGAATTGACATGAACCTCTTCAATTGGGTAAAAATTGAAGTAAATAATTGAGTTCTTTTGGGACCCAATAGATGAATGGAATCCATTGGTGAATTTCCACATACCTGGAGTAAAAACTTAAATTAGTTCCATCAATGGAAGCTAAAAGACTTGAGCTCTAGTTCTTGCCTTGGAGAGAATTGGAGAAAAACTTGAGAGAAGGAAATTGTAATTTTGGGAGAATGAGGGTTTTGGAGTGTTGGGAATCAGTTATAGTTTAGGAATACTATCTAAAATGTCCAAGTCTAATAAGAAAAGAGTGGGGAAAAGTCCAATTTACCCCTTTAAAAACACTGTCGAGAAGGATCCATATGTGGCTCATATGGCCTATGGAGCCCTTCACGATCGTATAAATGCCTTGTGAAAGGCATCCTGAAAAAGGTCCTGAGGTCATCGTTTTATGGTTAGGTTTTATGGCTCGTAGATCCTATCACAGGCCATATACCCATCCGTGAAGTTCCCCTTAGCCTACATTTTGCCAAATTTCCAGTGGTGTGGTCTATGGACCCTCCCCCAGTCTGTAGAACCCACCATGGCTTGTAAACCCTTTCATCAAACCCACCCCCTCATAGTCCTCAAAATTCCTTCTTCATGGAATGATCTACGGTCCATAGACTTCTTCACGGGCAGTACAACCATCCGTAGTCCTTTACCCTAAAATTTTCCTTTTCACAGGACCTCCCACGATCACTTCCTACAGACTATATATTGTTGTACAATCCGTACAAACTCCCATCAAGTCTTGCACGAGAAAAGTTTTCTCAGTTTCCTCTTTTGTTTGACTTTCCAACTTTCGGTATCTTACACAATCAATTATAATATCCATTTTTCTTTTCATATGAGGCATGTGCATGACACGAGATAGCACCAAAATTTTGTTTTATTTTCTTTTCATTCTTTCATCCATGTGTGCACTAAAAACTTTTCAATTGAAGCTTATGGTTCTCTAGGCACTTTTCAGCCCATTGCTCTTTTTTTTCTTGGTGAACAAACCTCTAAACTTAGGGTTTTCTCTACATCACAAGTTCATTCTTTTCCTCTCCTCCAAACTTAGGCTTTTAGCCTGCAATTTTATCATTAGCAATTAGAGAGTCGAGACTACCAAATAGTAGATTCAAAAAAGTCAAAGTGTGAAATATAGTGACCAAATAAAAAGGTTAAGGCTCAGTAGGGTTGACTTGGATTAATGTCAAAGGAAGGAAAATTTTTGCTAAAGTGGCTAACCAAAGAGGGCCTAGGTTTATCTTTCAAGACAAATCATATCTAGAAGTTTACCTTGGAGCACATTTTGGGGCAAGTTCTAGAAAATATGTATACACAAGAAACAAGGCATCACAACTCAACAATGGCTCAAGATAGTCTCAAAACTAATTGAACAGAATGAATTTTGTCAAACTACAATAGAATGAATTAACACCTTCTTGTAAATCATAAATCCAAATAAAAAATATATGACTCATGACAAGAGATTGCTTTAAATTTACTTTTTCCCTCATTTTTCAAATTATTTTCAACCTTTCTTTGTGAAACAAAATTTTTGGTAGTATCGCTTGCAATAAGTGTGACACAAGACTCAAACTAAAACTAGAACTTGACATTTTCCCTTAAGTAGGTTGCCTCTCAATCCATGTGAAACTCCAACCATGTAACACCCCAATTTTCTTTTTATATTTTTTCTAAAGGATTGCCATGTGATCCATGTTATCTATGAAGTTCTATGTGAGTAGCGATGGTTGGAAATAGGTCTAGAGGGATTTGGAAGAAGTTGGAGACCAAATAATGGGTCATGGTAATCAACCTACTTGCGTAAGCTACCGACTTGGATGTCTTTCATAACAAAGCTACTTGAGTACACGTCGAGCTTAAGTAGCAAGGATTACATAGGTTTTAAAGTGAGATGAGATTACGAACCCAAGAAAGAGGGAAAAGGAGGTGTAACACCTACTTGAAACAAGTAGGTGATGCACCTACTTGGACTAAGTAGCTGATGCACCTACTTGGACCAAGTAGGTGACACACCTACTTGGGGTGGACCCTATGCTACCACATGGCAGCTTTAGATTGGGTGCATGGATGAGGTGGCGCCCTAGGGACTGGACACAAGTCATCCCTAGGAGATTCCACATGTCACACTTTAAGGGAGCATATATATGTATGTTAAGATGACTAAGAAGTCATTCTTTCAACATAATTACACTAAGAGTTTGAGAGAAAACTTAGAGAATAAGAGAGAGTACCTATGGCAGCAACAAGGGAAAAAGGTAAGCTCTCAGATTTCGTTTTGTAAATTAATTATCTAAGGTGTTCTTCGATTAAATAGAGGTATTTAATAACGCAAATAAACAGATTGGGGCAGCAAGCAAGGGTAACGAGCAGCCACCAATTTTCAGCCGCGATTAAGGAGCTTTCGAGGTCGAGTTTTGGCAAGGTGGATATGCGCTTATACCAGCTAAAAGGAACTGTTTGACAAAGTGAATTTTGGTTAGTCTATGTCATAGAAGAATTGAGCTCCTCAAGTTGTCGTAGAATTTGTTATATGCTAAAACATCAAGGTTTGTGTATAAACTTGAACTTGGAATATTTTATTTTTCTAAAATTTAAAGTATTTTGATGGGTTGTTTCCTTACTCCTTATCTTGTATTATGGTATGACTATTATCTTAAGTACTGAAAAACTTTCGCTAAACCTCCCATTTGTACGAATTGCTTGATCATTTTATATTCTTGTTGGGACTTTGTCCTTCTTGTAACGATGACTTGTCATTGATATTGGCATGCCTCTCGATTTGGATCTTTCCCATCTTGACTTTGGATTTATATTTTGTCTTGACGATGGATCTTCATCCATTCTCGAGTACGAGTGGAAATCCACTTTCAACATGGTTCTTGATTCTCTTGATATTGGGTGACAACCCTTCTTGATTTCGGGGTTTCGGTCCATCTTGATATTGATTGTGCTTAGTGTGAAGGCATGACATACCTATTGGGCGAAATTAATTATTTGACAACTCTTTCGAATTGAATTATAAGTTTCTTGATACTTGAGCCTTTGAATATTGATATTGATTTTGAAACTCTCAAGGTTTGTATTCGATACTTTGAATACTTGTTCACTTGGGCTTACTTTTACCTTATTTAACCACCTGCGACAAACAAGGGAATTGAAGAGTTTAATGGCTCCAAGCCCAAAGTTTATACACCATTAAGCTTTATGCTTAGCGATAGTTGTTTTCTATCGTAGGTAATGTGCGAGATGAGATGTGAAGATGGCCATTTGGAGTAGACTTTTGGATCCCTTGTGAAGATCACATATGTATATGCATCTAGTTTTGTAAATATTTTGGGGACTTGTACAGGATACATGTAGCACTTATGTATGAAATTTTGAAGGCTTGTGAAAACAAAACCAGATGCTTGTAACTTGAACAGGGTGACTAGTTTTTCTATTTTTGGAGTGTGTTTTTAACTCAAGTCATGCCATGTGCTAGGTTTATACTTTGACTTGTCATTATGCAAAAAGGAAGATAATAGTTTTCTGATAATTACTAGTTTGAGTTTTATGTATTTTATGGACCCGCAATGGTGTCGAATTGGAAATAGAATTTCAAAACAAGTTTTCTAAATGTGTTAACTATTTGAGATTATAAAAAAAACTATTTTTTGCTTCGTAAGTGGCATCCTCCCAAAGGGGATGCTACAAACCCGGTTTGACACAAAAATAAAAGTCTCAAGAAAAAAATTCCCTCCTTGAGAAAGAACTTGGTATGAAGAAAACCCTTGGAGTTTACTCAATTATCTACTATTCATAAAGAAAATATTGAGTTGCACACAATCCACAAAACTTAAATTAAGTTATGCCCTCATGGCGCATGATAAATTTAGACCAAAGAGAGTTAAAGGACTTTTCTAAGACTTTAGCATCTGATCTTGACAAGCGAGTTGCAGATATGCAGGGGTAGTGTTGGTCTAGCACAGTCATAAAAAGTATGAGCATTACTGATCTATTCGTAACCTACATTGAATGCTTTTGAAGCAGCATTTCACCCTTCCAAAGTAGGTGCAAAGTGAATCTTTTTAGGCAACTCGTGGCTACCTAGAAGCTACTATGGCACATGATAAAATTAGACCAAAGAGAGTTAAAGGACTTTCCTGAGTTAAATAGATGTACAATCCTGCCATAGTAGGAATATTCCCACCATAGCGATGCCGCCATAGAGCATAGGTCTTGCCCTATCGGAACACTCAAGGATAGAATTAAAAGATGTTGATTATTATTTCCTCTTTCTTTTCTTAAGTGCCAAAATAGGCGAGGGTTACCTAAAACCTCTCAGAAAAGCTACTCTAGGCCTAGAGAGGGGGGAGGAAGAGAATTTTAGCATAACGAGGGCTATAAACCCAGTATTTCAAGCCTATCTCTGTTGTTTCTCCTTCCTAAAGTTAGGAATATGCGATAATCCTTCTGCATCTTCTTGGCGCCTAGGTAGGCTAGGTTTTCTTAATTGAGTAGTTGTAAACCTATTTCCATGCATACTACATCATAGATTGATAGGAGATTTAATGCTTAGGCCTTTAGGAACAGAGTTTGGACGGTTAAATGATTGTTATTATCATTTAGGATAGGAATGTAATTGTATATGGTTCATGATTAGCCTATGACTAGTGGTAGTGGTCCAGTACTTGAATTCAAACCTTCGTAATACTTGTTGAGAGGGCTGATGAATCTTGTGAGATTAAGTATAGGGAGATTATTGGATTGTTATAAGATCCTGAGACTTATGATAAACAAAAATAAGGGTCGAGTCTTAGGCTATTGATGTATATAGTGGGATATGACCAAATGTATAATTATAGCTGATGGTTTATTTTCCTATTTGATTATGCATGCTTGATAATTGTATCGATAGTATTTCATGCATGTATATGAATAGGCAAAGATGTAATGAACATAATGAAATAACTATGGTGATCAATTGCATGCAATGAACCATATACTTGATTGTGCAAGTGTGTGAACCATTCATTATTTATTATGATTGTAGTTGCTGGATGGGGTGTCACGTTGACACATAAATAGATCGGGTACCACGCCAGTGCATATTATATCGAGTATAACATTGATGTATATTGGATCGGGTACCACCTTGGTATATATTAGATTAGGTGTCACGTTGATACATACTAACTATTAGATCAGGTGTCATACCGACACATACTAACAGTTTGGGTGTGGGTTCCATTACAGGACCAAGTATGTGTTATGGCTCCTTAAGAGAATCAATTGATTGTTGTAACTATGATTAAACATGGCTATTATGTACTGATTCAATTTAAGAACTAGGAGTCCGAGTGATGCTATAATATAAAGTGGTTGTGCATCTTAATTATATGTGTGATGATAGAGGAATTGACGCAATTGTAATGAAACAAGCATATCCTGTGTAATAATTGATATGAAAGGACCGAAGGTCCAAGTGTTATCAATTTTCATACCTTAAAGGTATCATTTATGTTATTATATTGTGGTTGCTCGATGTGTCCATATTCTATGCATGATGTCACGACCCAAGCCTAGGTCCTTATCACGACTCGACCTAGGGCCTAGTCAAAATACGGTGATTGAAATCCCGAAGGGCTCCAACCAAGCCTCTTGTACATATCATAAGTATTCATAAGGTAAAGAAAAAGAGGAAACATCATAAGAGAGTCTAAATCATGAATAGAAATTTAAGAATGACACATGACAACATAAGCTCAAATCATTTGTCCAACTAGATGCCTCTACTCATGAATATGGGAGGGGGCTAAGACATGTCCCTAGCTCACCCTCAATATGAAACATAAAAAAGTCTTTGAAAACAATAACTAGGTCAATAACTAGTCCCCGATAAATGAGAACTCACCACAACCGCTGCGATAGGAAAGCTTAACTAGCCACGTAGATGAGTGTGATCCACAAACTAAACCCTACATTATGAAACAATGTAGGAAAAAAGTATGCATTAGTACGTTGGAATGTACTAAGTATGTGGGCGTGGCATACAATGTAAATCATGGAGTGCAATGGTCAAGTAAATCACATGATAAGATAAGATAAATAAAGTTATGAGAAAATCATATTGACCAAAGCATTTAAAAAGCATAATTTAAAATCATAGCATACATAAGAGATCATACATATGTGGGATAGGAATCATAACGGACAATAAGACCATGTGAGATATAACATGGAATCTCATTGTCTCTCCATACAACAAAGAAAAGGGGGAATCTACTTACCAAGGTAGACTCTACCCCACTAAGCCGGTCATGCATATGCTATATGTAGATCCACTAGCTAGGCCATGAAGGCAATCCTACGGTGGAACGTAGTTATGAGACAAGAGATTTTATATAAGGACCCATATTTCGAGCCCCCACGTCAAGTCCACATTTGGTGCTAAGTCAAATCCCATGGAATACAAACATAGCATAGAAATCATAATTTCATATATCATAGTCATGATCATTGATTTGAAATCATGGAGTAGCTCATTTTTATAACATACTTATAATGTAAGAATTGTCCTTTCATCATTACAATCATACTTACATAGACATAATTCATACTTGGAGATTCATGATCATAGCTTATACTTGAAATTAGAGTAAGACATGAATGCATGATCAATTGACTTGAAAATCATGCAATTGACTAGAAAACATGCATGATCATAAACTTTACATCAGCCCATACATAATTCATATAGATAATATCATTAGGAAGTGTAATTAAAAATACTCATATTTTACATCATGAACCTTAGAGATCAAAATAGGAGAATTCATGAAAAAACTCTTCAATTTAATGCAATAACCATCAATTTATATCAAAATAGACTCATTATCATACTTTGAATCATAATTCATGCAATAGGAATAGAGATCATAAAACCCATAAAATACCATACTTTAATTTGATAGAAAACCTTGAGAAATTGATTAGGCTTTCATAGATGAAAGGATCCATGAATGAATAACCACATACCTTAAGTGAAAACACCAAATAATTTTGAAGAACTTGAGAGTTTTGATGGAGAGCTTGAGTGAATTTACTTGAAGTCTTCAATGGAGTCCTTGAGAGTCTTTTATAGAGAGAGAAATATTTGAATAGGTGAATTGTAGAAGAACGAATAGAATTAAAGGTTTAGGTTAATTTATAGAGTTGAATTAGGTCCTAAAGACGTCTAGTTTCATTAGCTAATAATTTAAAAAAAGTCTAAAATTCCCTTACTAAAAATCCAACTCATCCAGAAAACCCTTGCTAGGTCCACGACGCGGACTTGTCGCGGACCTTTCTATTTTGTGCAGTTTCTTGAAAAATATATCTTTTGATCTATGGGTCCTAAAAATCCACCAAAAGTATTTTCCTGTAGGTTTTGACCCCCTGATCGATATTCCGAACTCAAATTTTCTAAAAAGATTAAGGATAATGCATTACTTGAGCGGCCTATTTCCAAGGTATTCTCAAGGCACTTGTGAGCATTTTTTAGGGATGTTACAGTCCTAGACGCGACACGGTGAATGAGGCACCCGTAGGTACCTCACCCAAGCATCTTAGCATTCATTTAGCTTTTCATCGGTAATAATATTCAAAATAAGCAGAAATGAAAAGGGAAACAGGACTAAGAGAAATATCATAGAACAAGAATCATTAAAAAGTGCAAAACATCATCTATTTTTCCAACGATACCTCTACTTTCCTTAGACTTGGCTGGGGCTAAGGCATGTCCCTAGCTCACCATCAAATGTAGTACCAAAAATACCAAATGATAACCAAAGTCTATAAATGTCATAATCAAGAAAGGAAATGGAATGTTGTTCCCGAAATATAGAAACTCACCAACTAAATAGCATTCAACAATCAAATTATCCACGTGGATGAGAATATGGAGCAACGCTGGTCACTACATGGTGATATCATATAGGCAATAGAGTGTGTGTTAGTACTTTGAATGTACTAAGTATGTGAGCAATGCAATCCATGTCATCATAATGTGCAATTGATAAAGTTAGAAAACATACTAATTAAATATTTAAATCATCATAGTAATTCATGAACAACCTCAATACAATTGGAAAAATATAATGGAGTCACGTGAAAACATAAACACTATAGTGATAATCATAAGTCAATGTAAAAATCATTTCCCTTATAGAATTCCATGATACAATAAGGTGATACAATGGGTCATTTTAAAACCATGAAGTCATTTGAAATACTATTTGAAATCATGAGACTTGGCTAACGTAATATAGGAACCATCATAAATCATAAACACTATAATAGAAATCATGAGTTATTATAGGAGAACATATACATTGAAAATACCATGAATTGTATCGAAGTATACCATAAATCCTTTGGGAGAAACCTTTAATCTCGTCAGAGCACATACTTTACCTTGTGAGAGATACCGCTATAGTAAGAAATACCTTAAACATTTTCAGAGAGACTTTTTACCTTTATGTGAGAGAAACTGTTAACCGACATAAACCATGTGAGCTATAACATGGAATCCCAATGTTACTCCTACATCGAAGAAAAGGGGAGACTACTTGCCAAGGTAGACTCCTATATGCCCAAGTGGATCCACAAAGCTATTGTGTGAAATGGGAACTCACCCCTAGTTCTTATACTCGGGTACTAACCTCCAAGCCTTGATATTTTGGGTACTCACCTCTTAGAGATTTAGGTTTTTGCCTCTAATTCTTTTATACCTATAATGGCACGTAGTTCTGGAACATGAGTATATGAACCTAGTCCAACTCGATGCTAGGTAAGTTCTCAATAGAATAGACAAATCATAAAACATAACGTAAACATCATGTGGGAGGAGCCATATCTACTATCCGTCCACTATATATAAAACACAATCATAGAATAGATCCTTAATCATTAATTAGGTGAGAGATCCTCCACCAACATTCTTACTTAACTTGAATTTTATCATTCTTTCATTTAGTAAGTCTCCTTTTTTTATTATAGACATTGATTTCAAAAACATTCATTTGGAGTCAAAAGTTTTCAAGTCAAACCTCATTGAAACGTAGTAAAACTAGGTGGGTTCTATTCAATTCATCTTCCAAACATGTTTTTTTAATAGAACATGCATGAACATTATTAATTAAGTCGGTTCAAAACATACTTCAAATAACCCACCATTTATTTCAAAGATCCATAATAGCTTGAGGTAGGAAATTACTTGAAATTAACAATTCATGCAATTGAGTAGTAGTATAACCTTATTTGAACATAATATCAATAATTTGAACCATAATCTAGCCATTTGAGAAGGATGAACAAACCCTATTTGAAAATTCATAAATCCAAGATACGAAATTAGGGCATTCATGGGTAGTAATCAATTTCATATAATTTAAGTCAATAACTAAAATTTTAATCATGCTCTATGCTAATAAGAAGAAATTAGAAGTACCCATAAAGAATCAATACTTGAATTCAAAGGAATTAGTTGGAAAGGGTTTTGGGCTTTATGGGTGGAAAAACCCATGGACGAAGAACCCATATACCTTGGGGAATTAAACCCTTAATGCTAAACTTTGAGAAGAATAGAGGCTTGACCTTCTTAGAGTGAAACTCTAGAACCTTTCTTAAAGATCGGGAAAGACTTTAGAGCACTTGGGAGATTAAGGTTTTTGTCCTTAGAGTGTGAGTGAGAGTGAATGAGTGTAGAAAGACTTTGGGGTCTTTTAGATAAGTGAAATATACCTTCAAAATGACCTCACTTTGGGTTAAAATGCAAGAAAAGACCAAATTGTCCCTTGAAAAAACTGGCCAAAACTGGCTTCACGAGGGACCTTCATGGTCCGTGATGCCCACCACGGACCGTGGTGGGGTCCTGCGATATTTGACTTGGGAGATATTTTGGAAAGTGTTGCAGAGAAGTCTCTGAACTTTCTTCAGGGAAGACAATATGGACCGTACTGAGGTTTATGGAAGACCACTACGGGTCGTGGTGCTCACCGGAAATCCCAGGTCTTAAACGGGTTGAAAAAATGGCTTTCACAAGAGGCCACTACAGACCGTACTAAGTTTCACAGAAGGACACCTTGGGTTGTGATCTTCTCCTATATGAGAAACTTCACTAAAATAGCCATAACATTTTCTCCAAACTCCAAATGAGGCAAATTGGTGGCGTTGAAAAGAAGACTCAAATTCCTTTAATTCGATAAGTCATGGGCCACTAAAGCTTAATATTCTGAGAGATATGGTAGCTTGAAGTTGACTCTTATATAAACTCATCCGAAAACTTAAGTGATAGAAATTCTTTGGACTTGTCTTGGTGTTAGACATCTCTTATGATCCTAAACCACATCTAATACCCTTCAAATACTTAGGAATTGATCCTAACTCATATGTAAAATTAGAAGTCATCGAGTTCAAGTCTATATGCATAGGAAGAATGGTTCGGGTCTTGGCATAGAAATTTTTGGGGTGTTACAATATCTCCCCCTTGGGATCATTCACCCTTGAATGGGACAAGACTTAGTTTGAGTAGAGTATAGCGTAAACCAACAACCCAACACGAATACATTAATGCAAGTTTCAACATCATTCAAAAGGCATTTCATGAATATGCATGCATATGACGAGAAAAGCTGAAATGCAAGTATTTTAAGTAATAGAGCAAGGACAACTTAATAGGCTTGAGTTGAGTGAAATAGATGATGTATCTCTTCATCATATGAGATTCTGCTTCCTGTATAGCACTTTCGACTTGTTTATTCCTTCAAAGGACTTTAATAAGTGCCACTTCCTTTTTCATCAACCCCTTGACTTGCCCATCTAAAATTTCAACCGAGACCTCTTCATAGGTCAAGTATTCTTTAACATTCACTACTTCCAAAGGCGTAATGGAACTTGGATCACCTACACACTTCCTCAACATAGACACATAGAATATCGGATGAACCGAGGCTAACTCCCATGATAAATCTCTTTCATAGGCCACCTTACCAAAAAGCCTTAGGACCCTATACCTCTATAGGAAAATATATCCCAAGAGTACTACCCCTTACTCAATTTTCCACAAACCTTGAGATCCAATAAAGAAACATCAAATACATCATACATCCACCCACATGCCATCAATACAACATCCAAGCCTAGTTCTATAACCATTTGAATACATTCATTTGAAACCCTTAATGAGAAGTCATCAATAGCCTACTACCATCACTCATATACCTAAAACCATATATTCAAGCCTACCATTTTAACCACTTTATGGATCCCTTGAAGTCAAAATCACTTAAGAATTTTCATGCCTACTTTTACATCTCTTCATCCACATTTTCATTAACTCCTACCAAGAGAACACGAATATACTCTTACCTATCTATTGCACACAACAAGATCCCATCTATCCCTTCCTCCAGGTTCATAGCCTTAATAAGAATAAGCATACTTCAATCATCACAATACGGAACACCTACTCCTTCTCTATCTATCATAACTCATCTAATATCATCAACCTCAGAACACATAATCGACCTTGATAACTAGGTACTCTATATTCCCCTTGGGAAAAGATCTCTACTTTCTTATCTCCCACCAATTCCTTCAAGGTATTTGTTTAATTTTAAACTTGCATGTTTATTGAGTTGAGTTATTTTAACAGTTGAGTCCCTTGAGTTAAGTTCGGTTAAGTTGAGTGTCTTTGAGTAAGTTTATTTTCAGCTATATTATATACTCATACATTTTATGTACTGATGCCTTTTGACCTGCATTATTTTATGATACAGATACATGTATTAGAGATCCTCAACAAGAGTACCGTTGAAGTTCCATTTCCTTACCGATAGTGGTGAAACCTTCTTGCTTTTAGAGGAATCATAATTATTTCATTCGCTGATCATGAGTAGTTTCTTTTAAGGTAGTTGTGAGCTTATCTCGACACTTTCTTGATAGTTGATAGAGGTTTCATAGATATAGACTAAGTAAATTAGAGTTGATGTCCCTTCTGAGTCTATTTTTTTTTGCAAATACTATCATTTATGAGATTGAGTTGACTTTTAAAACAGTGTACTTAAAAACTATTCCTTTATTGAGGTGTTGAGCTATTAGCCCACTTGAGTGTCTTATTTGGTATATCTAACTCTTCTGCTGAGTGATTGAATGAGTGATCAGATCAAGCGGTTCTCTTGGAGCCAGTAATGGTTTCGTAAGTATCGGGCACACCTAAGGTACCCTCTCGGAGCTTGAAAAACTTAATATCAGATCACAGAGTTCAAGTGTCTTAGAGTGTCAATGAATTCGTGTCAGTAGGATCTTGTTTATGATTGTGAGGGCCCACTTCTATAAATGAGGGAGTATGGACATTTAAGAAAGTTTCCTTTCTTTTAAATCCTAAATCATGTAGTAGAGTTGTTCTCTAAGGAACTAATTCAGATTCGTGCATTGCTCAAATCCACCCGACTACCCCTCATACTCAAGGTGGTTGGAATAGTAAAGCTTAGATTCTTATTGATGAGTTACTCTCAAATAAAGTATTCTAATAGTAAAGAGATGGCAATAAGCTCGAGTAGAGCCGATTAGTGTGCTTAAGTCTATTGATTCTAACAAATGCATTGAGCTAAAGAAAGATGTACTCTCAGACTCTCTTCCTTAAACCTTGCTTCATATGTTATCTTTGAGAGGGAAATTATAGTCCAAATTTCTTAGTGTTACCACCCGAGAGAATATGATTTGAGGCATTGTAAGCTATAATTAGTAGAATTATCCTAGAGCTAGAAAGATGGAGTTAGAGGAGTAGAAACTAAATAGTTAGAAGGGTGGTTGGTTGAGGCATGTAACAAGAGTTATGTATCTATAAAGTAAGTGATTGGGTCATAAGTGAAATCCCTTTTTGGTTTTGACTAAAGAATAGTAAATATTGTCTAAATTTCATGATAGAAGGTAGAGTAAGAGTTGTTGGTTAGGATGAGATAGAGTATACTCGAACCAAGAGAGGAGTTTTATGTTGAGTTGTCTTTGTGTTAGTAAGAACCTAGTATAGGTGTTGAATGGAAGGGAAGAGTAGTCATGAGATGATAGATATTAGCTAGGCTTATGATTTTGAAGAGAGAGCCCCATATTATTTAGAGGGATATGAATATAACTAGGCAATGAGGTGTAATGAATGGGTAATAGTACTTAGGTTATGAAAAGAGACGTGGTGATAAATTGTAACTAGACAGACAGTGAGATGTTAGTTGTCATGAGGTTTTAAGTGGTTTAATATTTCATAATCTTATATAGTAGTTGTAAGTGCATATAGTATGCGAGAAGTGTGCTGATGTACATGTTTAGTAATAGTCTCTAAGATTGAATTTTGATGAGCATTTTGAAAAAGAGGGATAGCATTATGAGTGTGATAGTGTTAGTTTTGAGATTTTCTCTAGTAGGATTGACATAGCGTATGCAAGAAGTTAAGATATTAACTTGCTAGGAGTGTGATGTCCAAATATGGTGTGGATGACCCTTAGATGAAAACATTGAATTATGGCTAAGTCATTAAGTAAGAAAAGGCGTAAGATGTGTATTTGAGATAATATATATAGCTGTATAAGGCTCTAAGTTTATGATTTTTTATATGTGCCTAGTTAGTATCCTTCAGTTGCCAATGTGGAGAAGGCTGAAGTAACTATTTATAGTAACCATAATTAGCTTGAATGCATTATATATAGATGATGATGAGTCTCCTATGATAGTTCAAATTTCCTTCAGTTAGGTATATGTGAACCTAAGAGATAAGCGTTAGCGGGCTAAGAAGGAGAATTCAAATCATTAAGAGTTGAGTAATGTGACTTTATAAGGTGATGTGGTTGATGATTATAGAAATACATCTATAGAAATAGGAAGAAGTTAAGAGAAGCATCTCAGAAAGAAGCCCTAGAAGAAATCTTAGTACCTACACTTTGAGAGTTTAGTAGACATGAGATTAGCATTTTCTGAGTATTAGAGTAGAGTGAATATAGCCCAGTTTAGAGAATGTGGGATAGATCCATAGCCTTAGAGTGTCGACTTCAAACCTAAGTAGGCGATTATAAGTTGAGAAACCAAGTCGAGTGGTGAGGATCAGATAGTGATATGTCCAGAAAGAGTTATGGTGATATATTAATTCATTCCTACTCTAGTGTATTCCACAAATTTTGATTGTTATAACATCCTGTTGATTTCTCGTTTATTAGCATTATGTCCATGATATATGCTTATACACTTCAGACAGATTCACACCTATGTTCAGTTCCATGAACTCATGATAGTCCATAAAGGGGCTAGAAAAATAATAGTCCACTATGAACTTTCTAAGATTAGATTTCCTGAATGAATCATGCTTATGATATTTGGCTCTAAGCCTTTCAGTGATCCTTTCTAATAGTAATGTTGATGATAGTAGTTGAGTTATGGTAGACGAGAGAGAGTGGGTGTTGTTCCTTATTGTGATAGTTGCAGTATGCTTATTTTACTTAAGTTATAGACGTGGAGGAAGAGCGGAATGGGAATTTTGTCATGTGTGATAGATAGGTAAGAGTATATTGGTATGCCTTTTAGTAGGAGTCAATGCAATTTTGGGTTCAGAGATGCTGAGGTAGACATCAAAATTCTTAAGAGATGTTGACTTCAAAGAATCCATAAAGTGGTTAGAATGATAGGCTTGCATAATTTATCATCATTATGTGAGTGATTGCAGTAGGCTATTAATGATTTCTTGTTAAGGGTTTTAAGTAAGTGTATTCGAGTAGTAAGAAGGAGTAGTATTCTTTAAAGGAAAGACCCTACAGAGGCATAGACCATGAATCTCGTAGTTCAGATTAATATGATCATCTTATGTGTAGCACCTCATGATTTTGAATTAGGCTTGAATGTAGTTAGACTTACACTTTGATGGGAGTTATAAGTTTCAGATAATGAGGTGTAGTATTCAGAAAGAAAAGTGTGGTTACGAGAGTTGATAAGCTTGAAAGCTACAAGTCATATCTCTTAAAAAATAGTGTTCCTATTCTTATATGAGGCCATTAATCCTCTTTCCCAAAGTTATGAGAAATTTTATAGCCATCCTCTCATTTCCAAATTCAATGTCTATCAATGTGTATGAGTATTTTGATTCCTGCATTGTACTCGTGCCTTGTGCAATCTCCTAGCTTGGTCATTATTCGAGGACGAATGATTTCAATAGGGAGATATTGTAATACCCCATAATATTTTAAGCTAAGACCGAGCCATTCTTCATATGTGTATGGGGTTGCACTGGATGATTCATAATTGTGTGCGTGTGTAGAGGTTAATTATTTAGTGTAAGAATAGATTTGGAGATGAATTAAGGTCATAAAGATCCTCTAGCACAAAGTAGAGTTGAAAGCTTCCTTACCGATTGAGTTTTGGTAAAATATTTTACTTAGGTCAACTTCAAAATATCATATCTCCTAGAATATAAAGAATTAGCTGACTCATGACCTATCAAATAAAAAATCTTTGAGTCCTCTTTCAAACACCACCAAGTTTTCCTCATTTCTAGTTTGGAGTAAAAATTTATGACCGTCTTACCAGAGACTATCATATTAGAAATTTCAGGATCAGTAGCTACGACTTGAACTAGACCCATAAGAAAAACTATGAACCGTAGAAGGCTATTTCTTAGAAAATTCCTACACATCTTTCAGGGTTATTTTGTTCCTTTTCCAATCTTTTTATCCCTATTCTATGTTGTTTCTGCGGTTTTACCTAAGTATATCATCCAACTAACTAGTTTTTCTCTCAAAATCATCAATCTAAACATTCAAGTATCTAAAAATTCTCACAAAACTCACCTAGAGTTCCTCTTCTCCATAAAGAACCCTAAAGCTTCCATACCAAAAGTTCAATATACGAAGAGAAACTTTTCATATAATTTTTTTCCAAGCTCTTCCACTCTAAGAACTTCATTAAAGAATTTCTTACCTCAAGATCAAGCCCAATATTTCAAGACCAAAGATTTGTTCCATGAAAGCTTGTGTTCTTCCAAGTGTTTTCAAAGTTTCGCTTAGATAATCGTCATTCCAGATATGTAAGGCTACCCATAATGTGGATTGATTTCTTTCACATGCCCTGCATCTTCATTGATTCAAGTTGAGTTGAGTTTCGAAGTTCCATGAATTGAGTTCTTAAGCTATTTATAATTCCTATTGAGTTTTGTATATAAATTTCATTGTGTTCCTGTATATATTATAATATTTCTTGATGAGTTTCTCGGGTTGAGTCTAACCTAGCTTCGTGAATTCAGAATGAGTTAATTCTTCTTCTATCGAGTTTTATGTAGTTATATATTGAGAGTATCGTTGTTTTCTATCTCTCAATTGATTGAAATTATTGCTTATGACTACTTTCCGATGAACCCTAATTTATTTGATGATCATGACTTTTATATGCATATATTTGAGTAAAGATGATGACTTTTATGCATTGATGAAGAGAGCAATATGAACGAATATTATATATATATATATATATATATATATATATATATATTATAGAGTCTAAGTAAGTATGAGGGTCGAGCATTATTAATTGAAATTAGAAAGCATTTTGACGAGATGTAAATGATTTTAAAAGCATCTTTTACTGTAAGAACTCGATGATTTGAGCATTAGCATTGATTTGAAATGAGCTTGAGTTTTCATATGAATTCAATTCTTGAGTCATTCACGATTCTATTGGGTCCTTATATATATTTAACTATACTTTGATGATGTCAATGAGTTCAGTACTTGAATTACGTTCATGTCTTCATTCACATGAACCTTAATTGAATTTTGGCATTTAAATACTTTATGCATTGATTGAGTCTTAAAGTATAATTTATGAATGTCTTGAATGAGAATGAGTTAAGTATGAGTTGAATTTGAGAAGTCTTTAAAGTATTATTATTTATACCTAAGTATTTTGTTTATAAATGATTGTTAGGAGATAGAGTTTTGATGGGATACGACTGAGTTTAAAAGCATGTTTTAAATGAAAGAGTCCGATGATTGAGATTAGATTGAGTTTGATAAGAGTTCAATATGAATAGATGATATGATTTGAATGAATTGATTTGATTCAGAATATGAGCACATTGAGTCTTTTGGGAGTAGTATTGAGCACTGATTTGGGTAAGAGTAAATAACAACTCAAATCCCATAAACTACATAGCCAGTGTAGGACAGAGGACAAAGTGCAAGGCACCTTCAGTCAAACATTTAAGCCAGGGCTGCAGCCTTGGAACTCTTCCCAAGCAAGCTGGCTGCTATGGCTACATCTACTTCCTATCATTTCATCCCCCATAGCTGCGATTATTGTTGCTGCAAATTTCCTTGGACCTACTTGATACGACATGTCTAAAAAGAGCAAAGATGAAAAGAATTTCCCCAACCCATGCGAGATAGAAGGTTCGTATACTTGTTCTTCCTCAATGTAGCTATGCCTGAGTCGTAGCATATTTGAATAGGACTAGTGTAGGCTACTTTCTTGTTTTCTCATGGAAGGGGAGAGTCTCCCTTATTTATGCTTTATTAGTCGATATGTACCGGGAGGAGTCCTCTCATAGGTTTACTGCTTTCTAGTTATAGTTAGCCCCTTTTTTGTTTCGGGGATGAGTTAGCCGACCTTAGTAGGTTAGCCGACTTATGAACCAACATAGGATCGGAGGTAAGGTTTTATGTCCCCCTCCTTGTATTTTTACTTTTGTTATTTATGTTAAGGCTTGGGGGTGTTGCTCAACCCCTGACTGTGCACGAGAGGTGGGAGCCTCGTGTAGGGTCTGTTCCCATAAAAAAAAAGTGTAGGACAGAGGTTATGCCTCGTTAATGCCAAAAAAGGACTTTGATTGATTGTGGATCAAATGAGGTTGATCTTCCTTTACCCTGGCAAAGTTTTAGACGGCTACAGCAACGGCAGAGCAAATCGTTGTATCATCAATAGCTCATAAGTGATGGTTGTTGATTAGAAAAACTCCCTAATAAAAATGAATGGTTTGATTTGATTGAGTTGTATATCATTGAGTTTATTTTCAAAGCATTTATTTACTTTTAAACTTGTATGTTTACTTGACAGGAGTACCATTGAATATCCATTTCCTTCCGGATAATGGTTAGACCTCCTTACTTTCAAAAAATTATAATTATTTCATTCGTTGTTCCTGAGTAGTTTCTTTTGAGGTATTCGTGGGCATGTCTCAAAACCTTATTGATAGTGGATATTGACTTCATAGACATAGATTGAGTAGATTAGAGTTGATGTCCTTGTTGACTCTATTCTTTTTTACAAATACTATTATTTATGAGATTGAGTTGACTTTTAAAATTATTACTTTGTTGAGTTGTTGAGTTATTAGTCCACTTGAATGTCTTATTTGGTACATCTAAGTCTGTCGCTGAGTGATTGAATGAGTGATCAAACCAAATGATTCACTGGGGTCCAGCAATGATCTTCAAGTGTCGGCCACGCCTAGAGTGCCCTCTCGAAGCGTGACAATATTATGCGGTGGATATCGGATTAATTGATGTTGTCTACCAGTATGTGTTATTTATACTGATACTACTCTTGTTATGTCACTTGCCATAGTCTGGTTGCAGGGTCAGTGATGTTCCATAGATGGAGATGAAGGTGATTCTCCAACAGCTTATACTTTTTCTTCCTATTGGTGGGAGTTGTTTCATTACTTTACTTATACACTATATCTTTAGAAACTCTTATACTTTTTTAGACTAGTATCATTGGGGTGTTACAATATTGTTGTGTAATTAACCTTAGAGGTTTAATTTAATATACATATCTTCTTCCCTCTTAAGTTGTTGTTTTTGTATTTTGTTAAACTTCCGCATATTATCCGTTTGGGGATTGAGGGTTCTCCTACTTAGGTGTTAGATTAGGTCCCCGCACGGCCCATTGATTTGGATTGTGACATCGAAAACGATGTTATTTTTTATTCCGCTCAACTATACCTCGTGATTAAGGCATAGACGATCATATGCAAAATAATACACAATGTATTAGGTCGAGGTTGAACCACAAGAACCGGCAGAAAGGATTATGCTCCAATTAAATTATCAATTTAATACTAACAAGCACAATGCTATCTCGAACAAGTATATATAAAAATAGGGGTACTTAGAAAATACTAAAATTACTCAACCAAAAGTATAAATTGCAAGAAGTCAACACAATGAGTTTTCACCAAGATGGAAGTGACTAGGGGTGTGTACATTGTGATGGATTTTTAACACAATAGGCAATGATTAGTCAATACATGTATAGAGTTTGGTCTAAATTATATTCGGTACTCTCCCAAATTATCAAATATATATCTCTTGGGTTCTCTCGAACCCCAAGACCATTATAATCAAAACACCAAACATTGCTTGAGTGGGTAGACTATCTCTAGCTCTACCCTTAAATGAAATATTAGTTGGATTTGACTATTCTTAGCTCTAATCCTATGGCTAATTTCACAAGTTCTCACTAATGAAATCTTACCCAACTCTATTTTGCTTCTCAAGTCAAAATAGTGTTAGAGAGTTCAACCAATGTTTGCAATCACTTATATTTCGATTAAAATTTTAAGATAATAGTAGATCCAGGCATAAAAACCAATTTTAGAGATAATAAATCACTACCCATTGAGTTTTACACACACATCTTGCACACACACCCCTAGTTATATATTTAGCTACTCATAAATGGAGAAATAAAGATTATACCCATAAAAGAAAAGCTCCGTTTCAAACATAATTGGTAATGAAAGTTGAATTTCAAGTTTGGAGATGTATACAGTTTTAGTTTCTTCTATAACAAGTAAGAACTATCTAAGCTAATTTATATCTCTACTTATTACTAATAGAAGTCTCTCTATTCAAAATTATTCCTTATTGGGAAGAAGATAAAAGTACATAGTAACATATATCCCAAGAAAATCTTGAAATCTTTCAAAGGAAGCCTTTTTACCATCACTTTCAAATTTTCCCTTGAATTTTGTCACCTAACTTGCTTTTAACCAGTGAAATGTTCATGCCAACTTGTCAAACGCACGTCCAACGACTGTTCATATCAGCTAGGACCAATGGAACTGACTTTTAACTGATGAAACGCCTATGCAAAGTTGTCAAGCTCTTTTCCAATGTAGTCTACCGGCTTTTAATCGATGAAACGTCTATGCCAACCAGTGAAACACCTGTTCCAAATTTCAGGACATTATTTTCAGTAATTTTTCATGTCAAATCCTTTAATCTTCATTTTCCAAAAATGTTTGCACATAAGAGAACAAGGGCCTAAAATCCCCTTCATTAGCTATAATTCATAAATAAAAGTTTAATAAATTGGTAAAATATCAACTCATCATTTCTTTCCCTACCCCTTGGCAATGGAAAGGCAAGACGGTGAATGTTAGACTAACATGCATCGACAGCTAATACATTGGGTTTAATAGCGTCTAATTTCTGTGTGAATTAAAAGCTCAATCATGATTATAAGAACAATAGGATTTGAGAGCTATTTATGAGAGATTTTTTTAAATTAAAAATTGGATCAGGCTCATTTATTCAAAATAAATAAAAATAACAAAATTCTTGAGTCCAAAAGTGACCCAAGAACAACTAATTCTTTAAACAACTAAGCAAAACACAAGTAAGAAAACTAAAATAAATAAAAATAAAGCTCAAATAAAAAATTACACAAATATTCTAGAAAAGTTGTTTATCTTCCTCAACAACTCTGACCAATGATGTGACTATTCCGCGACCTTACCCCGCATAGATGTTGATAGTAGAAACATAAATGAGCTTGAGCGGCATCCAGATGGATGTTCAAAACTCTCACAAATTTCATGGATCCAACTCGATGAAGACTTCTTCAGCTTGCAACACTCATTCATCTCATACATTCAAGGTAAAGCCCAGAAAAAGACCTTAACTCCTTGGTTTTGTAATACCCCAAAAGTTCCTACCTCAGATCAAACCAGAAAGAGGTTCAGAAAATGCAAAAAAAATATTGAAGTTTGTCGAAAGTGGCTTTTACAAAAACGAGCAGTAGATGCCACCCATGAATTGGACTTCAGAAGTTGGAATAATGGGTCTGACGTTTACAACAGCATATCCGGTCTGTATAAGCTTTCATGAACCATATACTTGGTTGTAGATCATCTTCAACAATTTGGAAAAATTACATGAACAGGACGAAGGATTTTTATAAATCATAAAAGAGTTTATAGACCATGGATTAATTTGTAGAATGAAGTACTGAAACCTCAAAAACTCAGAGGGATCCCTATCATTTAGGGATGACCAAGACGAGTCGTGAATAGTCTTACGGACCATAGAATAGTTCATACAATGCAACTTCAGAACTCAGGCAACTCAGATTTTACGGGCAAGTGTATGAGTCATACTGACTTATACATACCAAGGAAGGGTCTGTCGACTTGAACTTCAGAAATTCAAAATTTTCCCTTTGACTTCTACGGACCCTTTCATGGTCTGTATAGGTCGTTCCTAGATGTCATCTGCAGTTTTTACTCAAGATTAATTGGGTATTTTTCTACTCTTTTGATTCTTATGCTATGTGGTTTTTGGATTATTTAGGAGAGTTTAATTGATCCCTAAGTCCCTTAACCTCTTCATTCACTCTCATTCTCCCAAATCTAGTTTTTTTCTCTCTCAGATTTTCTCTTAAGGCAAGATCAAAGGTTTCAAGCTTCAAGTCTTCTTCCCCAAATTTAGCTAGGATTTTGATCAAGGTATGTGGAAACTTCATCAATGGGTCTCTCTTCACCCATTGAGTCTCAAAGAAGCCCTAATTCCTTCTACCTATGAATTCTCAATTCTAGCATTTCATGATTTCTTATGGATTCTTATTGAATTTTGACTTCTTCTTCATGGTTGATCTTATTATGCATGAATTGATTATAATTCAATGTTTTCAAGTATATTTTTTTGAACCCATGGCAGACAAGTGTTTTCATGATTAAGAATTATGTGATTTCGAGTGCATAATTACAAGATTTTCATGAATTTAGATGCTTATAGATAAAGTATCTTTCACTATTTATCAATTATCATGGTTTCGATACTGTCGAATAAAGTATCTCTCAGTCATGTTCAGTTTCAAATCATGATTTAGGAGCTACTCTATGTCTATCATATTATCAGAACTACAGTATTATCATATCATTACTGTATTAGTTATCCATTTTTCCACTGGAGTAACACTTAGCACCAAGCGGATTAGGGTTGGAGGTTTCTAGTCAATGAATGGGTCTTTAGTATCAATCTCGAACTCCCAGAACTATGTGCCACCCTAGAATTTATTCTGATTGAACCTTAGCTTAGTGGATCCACAATAGCTCAGATATCATGGTGCATACCTTGGCAAGTATGGACACTCTCTTTTTCAGTGTGGGAGCAGTACACTAAACTCTATGTTGTATCTCACGTGGTTTATGACGGTTAATGGTATCTCCCACAGTCAAACTTTTAGATTATTGCAACGTAATTCTAATATGTCAGTTCAATTACTCAGTTTTCATGCTTTATAATTGATCATTGCATCAACCTGTTTTATAGACTTATCATGTTCAGATATCATGTTTTATAAATTTTTCTCATACTCAGTATATTTCAAGTAATGACCGCATACTTTTATGCCTATATTATTTCATAATATAGGTTATAACGCACATCATCAGGCTCGCGGTTAGTATAGATCACCGATCAGCAATTGAGCTAGTTTGGTGAATCCTCATGTTCCGAGGAAGAGTTTATCTTTCTTTCATTCCTTTCTTTCTAGTTTCAGACAGTTTAGAGCTAGCTAGAGACTTGTCCTAGCAACTCACCTATGTAGTAAAGGCTTTTAGAAAGACAGTTAAACCTCCGCATTGTGTTTTTTATGGATTTGATATGTTTATATGTCAGTCATTGTTTTTGACTATTCATGTTGTCTTCCGTTTTTTTTGTTGATATTTGTTATATCTTAGAGTCATGCCATGCCATGAAGTTAACTTGGAGTCACTTATGGTTCTAAGCACCGTGTATCGACTAGGAGGGTAGTCTTGGGGTCATGATAGATTAGATCCTTACTGATAACTTTTACCAACAAACCCCTAGCCTGTGCAAGTTGAGCTTCAAAAAGATAATACCACTGCAACGAGGATAAAGATTCATCATGTAAATATCTCAGAATATACCAACTTTTCTATAAATTCATGAACGAGAAGTTTATTACTGGATATCTGTTTTTGTATCTCTAAGACGCTACAAATCCTTTTTCATTATTACAATACTCTTGAAATTTGTTCATCCTGTTGCTTGATTGTTGTTTCCCTTGCTTCTGAATCTTACACTCTTCCATTTTATGAGTTAATTATAACTGAATGCATGTTAAATTTTACATTTTGGAACTTCCTTGGTTAGAGATTAGGTATGCCTTGCTTGTCACATTGTAGAATTGATTTTTTTTAGTCTGGGAGAGCAATCTTACAACTGTATTTGTTGTGTACCTGCAAAACTGAAGGCATATTTAGTTAAATAATTTGTAAAACTGCTTTCTTCTTTGAAATCATGTCTCACCACCACATCTCTATTCTTCAAATCCTTCCTTATAGACCTTATATCTATTGAAATACCCATGGTATCTCCTAGGTTTCATCAATGATATTCTTCGCAATTAGAGAGTCAGTTTCCATCACAAGAGGGAAGAGATTGTTTTGCACACAAAAATGCAGACCCTCTTTGAAGGCTCTCACTTCAGCTTCCTGCACACTTTCAGTCTTTGCATAAATCAAATCTCCAGAACTATCTCTTACACACAAAGCCTTAGAACTAAGTGTCAAATGATCTCTGCTAAATCCATCAGTATTGCACTTAAAGAACCCTCTAGATGGATAGGCCCATCTCACCCCTATACATGACAGTATAGGGGTATAAGCTTCAAAAAATTAACAATCAAAGTTCAAGAGTTCAGAATATTAGATAACCAAGAATATCTAGTTACGGACAATAAATAGATTTTCTTATTGATTTCTCTGTGAATTGTTATTAAATGGATTCTCGCTTAAGAATAGGAAAATCCTATTACGGAAGCAATTATATAACTTCCACGATTTGTCAATTAAGTATTCCGACTTATCTTTTATAAATTTTGTTAAACATTTATTCAGTTGCATAGGTTTTTTTTACTTGTAGAACACTAACTAGGAATTATATATAAAAATAACAGTACTTTTTAAATATTACAAGAACAACATATAACTTATATAACAGAATTTAAAAGTACTAAAATTAAAAAATGCAATCCTAACAGTTGAAAATTATTTAGTTCTCTGATTTTACTTTAAAAAATCAAGTACATCTCCCAACATTGAACGATCGACATTTCATCCTCTTATCTCAAGATTTGGTGATTGAACGGTGACTTCAGATTAGTTAACCCGTCATCAAAGAGGTAAAATGGAATTTAACTTATATTCTGTGTAAACTATTGAGTACCTTTTTTTTTGGTAGAAACAATTGAGTACCTTGATTTATCATATATTAATTTTCCACAATTTTCCTCCATTAAGTAAGTTTAATACGTCTTTTCCTCTATTATTTTACCATAGTTTTCATCCTACGTGCGGAAGGCCTAAGAAATTTTCTTCGTCATCCATTGTTAAGATTTGACGAGTAAGATTTTATTTTATCCTTCTTTCTTATTTCATCGCACAAAAATTTGTTAATTTTTGCAGAGACGTGTTATAGCAACATAACGGGAGAAATAAGAAAATGATATATGATTAATTAGGACATCTCACTAATAAAGAATATACAGTAAAACCTCTATAAATGCATATGTTTGGGACAGAAAAAAATAATTTATTTATCGAGATTATTAGTTTATCGATAAATGCAAAAAATATTTATTTATCGATAAATAAATATTTATTATTTTAGAGAATCTTTTGCAGCATGTGCCATAACAAAGGGAAAAAAATATTTGAATTAAGAATTTCAAAAGTTTAAATCTAGGAAACTAAAAAGTGTAGTATTTGCATATTTATTATTTAAATCTAGGAAAGCTAAACGAATTTAGTGAAGTTTAATGTTTCTAATTGTATTCATGTATGTAGAATATGAAGAGATTTTATGTTAACTATAAAAGAAAAAAGCTAGATGTTTAAAAATCATAATCCAAGTATAATGTATTCTCATCATTTGAAAGGCGAACAAAAATCATCGTTAATCAATAGTTATTGGTCTAGTATTATTGACTGATTAAATATATATAAATTCTTGATATATTCTAGTAATTATTACTTTATATTTTTTCTGGGTCATTAATACTTTATTTTTAATTATTATTTAATACATTTAGCAAGAATATTACTTTAATATAACTGGCCCAAGTCGAGATCGGAGAAAAATATTCATTTAGCGAAATTATTACTTTATCAAATATTACTTTATCAAGGTTTTACTGTAAGTAAAACTAGGCTTTACCCATTTGATGGTCGATCAATTATTTCAAAGTTATTAGTCAATGGCTCAAAGTTGAGATAGAAGGATAGAAATATTAATTATTCGATGTTGAGAAAATAGTTAATTTTTATAGCAAAATTGAGAGACTAAAACGATTTTCACCCAATCCTAATTTTAACGTTTGTGTCCCACTAATTAAGTGAGCCATGGGTAAAAAAAGTATATACTACAATTGTTGCTCTCTTCATTAACATCGGCTGAACGATCTCATCTTCCCCTGTTTTTCTCTCTTCCATAATACTAAATAAAAGGCTTAAATAAACATAGACGCATATACATCATACAATCAATATACCTTCCGTGTAATTAAATAATTCTAATTAATTTGTGATATACTAGAATTATTTCATCAATAACTAATGTATACCGATATATATCTTATGCATGATTATATGTTCATTATATATACCAATAATATTTTCTAAATAAAATGCAAAATAAACACATGCATATATACCATTAATATGTTTGTATAAATAAATATTCTTAGTTAAATTCGCAATATATTATATTACATTATTATATGTTTTATGTAATAAAATATGAAATATGTCCTAATTATCCAAGGAAATCATATTATTATTGAGAGATGAAATAGGTTTTGGGGATTACCCAAAAAAAAAAAAAAAATAGGTTTTGGGTGTGAATTGAATGCTCAAGCTGATTACAGGAATGATAAGATATGTGTGCTATATGTGGGAATTAAATTTCAAGAGGAAAAAATGAGGAAAACATTATGTGGAATCTTATTCGATAGATTCTCATTAATGGATAGAAAATTCTTTTTATGGAAGCAAATATATAGCTGTCACGATTTGTTAATTAAATATCTCTGCTAATCTTTGGATGAAAATCATCTGCATCCTTCACCCTTTTCCTATAAGTCAAGCTCCCCTCAAATTTGAACAATATATATATTCCTATATCATATGCAATGTCTATTTTATTTTTGATATTTTTAATCCTTCATTTATGTAATATCCTTTTATATCATATGTGATATTTTACTTTAATTCAAACCTTTATATATATTTTTTAAGATCAATAAAATTATAAGTAGAAAATCCTTTTATGAAAATGTAATAAAATATACTATTAATTTTTAAGATTATTATTTAATATTACATGTATTAAGTATGTATGTATATTTATGCATGTAAGGGTGTATATTTAGGAGCTTGTTTGGCATTGATGTTAGGAGACCAAAAACATTTATTTTAAGAAAATCAGGATGTTCGGTCAATAAGTAAAACTTCTTTTAAATGGGAGTAGAAATGGTTTCTCTCTGGTTGGAAAGAAGGTAAAATTTTATGTTTCTTAATAAAAGTAGAAACAGAAAAATATTTTTTCAAGACCAAAATATCCCTTCCAATTGCCATATATAGATATTAATCAATATATATCCCTTATATTTATTTATTTTTGTGGTGAATTTTTTGTATGTGGTAAGTTAATTTTTGGAATGGTTTTTAAATTTATTATGCTTGATATTTTTTATTATATTTAAATCATCATGTCAACATTATATCAATATGTAATTTTTTAATTTATCTATGTATAATATTGATTGCGTACATTTTAATTTAATAAAAAATAAAAATTTACTTAAATTTTGTAATAGATATTTAAAATAATTTCTCTCTATAAAATAATCTTAATATTAAAAGTGCATTATTATTTATCCTTTTTTCATAATTTGACTCTCAAAAGCACTTTTTGAGAAAGATTAGTCAAGCACAATTTTCTTATGAAAACAACTTCTCACATTAATTAGCCAAACATAAATTATTGTTTTTCAAAAATACTTTTCTAAAAAGAAATATTTACAAAGTACTTTTAAAAATCAACATTCTTTCGCAGCAATATCAAACAAGCTCTACGTTTCACTTATCTTTTATTCTCTATTGTCTATATAGGTAAACGAGTTTTAATGTCATCAATGAAATATTTTCTAAATGATAATTTAAAATTTACATACAATATAAATAGATAATCTTTTAGGAATTTGTTATAAAATTTACCACTATTATCTTAATTACTTTCGCAATAATTGCATTATAATATATTATAAAGTTATCACTCTGTTAGTTTCTCTTGTGTAAATAGATATTAGTGTTTCAATTATTATTAATAACAAAATATTTTATTATGCTCATTTGTGTCATTATACAACGTTATTAGCCTATACTTTCGATTAGTATTTTTTTATATAGTCTACAAAATAATATTTACTTTTTCTCTAAAACTTTTGTTGCATAGATTAAAAACTAAAAAATATTAATAATTTTAATTAAGTAAAAAAAGACAAAGATCGATAATGTAAAGATAAAAATAGATATTTCGAAAAGCCAATTAGAATAAGAGTGGAAGAATTTATTTTTTTTGGTTAATAACAATTTATATATATCACATAGTTTGTTTTTCATTTCAAAACTAGTTCCTAGGATGTCTTCCCAAACAACTTCAAATGCATACATCGGATGAACAACAAAAAATACTTGTTTTTTAAGAAATCTTCTTCCTGGATTCTTTTATGGCTGGCAAATCTTTCACCATGTTTTTCTCTCTATAGCTATGATTAGGGGTGTTCATGGTTCGGTTTGGGTCGGTTATTGATTAAAACCATAACCAAACCAACTTAGTCGGTTTTTAAATGTCTAAAACCATAACCAAACCAAGTAAAATAATAACCACGGTTTGGTTATTGTCGGTTTGGTTCGGTTTGGTTCGGTTTTTCGGTTTATTGTCGGAAAGACATGTTGATGGCAAATTAGGTCCACCAAACTTGCAACGTAGTTTATATTTACAAGAGCAAGTCAAATAGGGGTTCCAAAATACAAACAACTTTGTCCATAAATAAAAAAATTACATATTTAAACTAAACTAACTAGATATTAGAGAATCCATAGACCATAATATAATCAAAAGTACATCTTCCTTAGCTTAAGCTCCAAACTAATCAATGCTCAAAACAGTGCCCGGAGAATCTGCAAAACAAATCAGGATATTAGGCATTAAATGTCTAAAGACATACAAATACAGTACATGAGAAGTTATGCTGAAAATAAGTAAGAAGAGAGCAAGTAGCAACAACAAATAACACAAATACACAATAACTAAAGCAAAGAAACTGAAAAAATATTGCACACTCTTGGATTGCGTTCTCATTTCATAAGTTGGCTAATACTCTGATCAATCAATTGCATTTCAAACATCAGAACCAAAATGCTTGAGATTCATATGTATATGATCACAGACTATTCTTCTAGAGTAATTCAAATTTACACAGACAAAAGTCTGCAGCAAGAACTCTTTATTCATTCACAACATCAGCAACAAGCACACCTGGATAGTGATTGTTATTCATTCACAACATCAGCAACAAACACACCTGGACAGTGATTGTTATTCATTCACAACATCAGCAACAAGCACACCTGGACAGTTATTCTCACAGACTCTATAAATAATCACATGCACAAAATTTTGAAACTGCAGCAGCACCACAGTTCAGCAGCACTGCAGCAGCAGGTCAGTTTCCAACAACAAACAACATACTGAACAGGAAATTAGGACATGGAGATTATAGCTTGAAACTACAGCAGCACCACAGTTCAGCAGCACTGCAGCAGCACCACAGTTCAGCAGCACTGCAGCAGCAGGTCAGTTTCCAGCAACAAACAACATACAATTTAATATTTTGGGGCTCAAAACCAGTAACCAGCTCTCAATTTAAAGTGTAGCAACAAACAACATAGTTAATTACGTAAAATTACCTTTTTCAACGATCTCAAGTTTTTGAATTTCTTCCAAAAGGTCTTCAAGCTTGCATTCTTTAGAAGTTGACCGCAACCATTGTTGACAACAAACAAGAGCTTCAGCCGTCTTTGTCGATAGAGAACTTCGATAACAATCAAGTATCCGACCACCGGTGCTAAAAGCTGATTCCGAGGCAACAGTAGATGTAGGAATAGCAAGCACATCTCTTGCAATCCTAGAGACAATAGGATATCTTTCAGATGAAGATTTCCACCAACTCAAGATATTGAAATCCTTAATCTTCTCCATATCATCCATCAAATACTTATCAAGATCAGACTTATTATCAACATCATTCTCATCTTCAAGAAATTTCTCCCACTGTGATTGCCACACATCAGAACTATTGATTGCACCAATTTGACTCATCACACTAGTTTGATCTCCAATATTTTCACTAGAATGCCCTAAAATAGAATTCTTGTAATGATTATACAAGCGAGTTAAAGTATTCACCACCTTAGTAGACTTTTCATTTCCCTCCGCAGGATCATAAAAATTGTTAAAAAGGAACTGCACATACTTCATTTTGTAGCGAGGATCCAACACAACGGCAACAAATAACAACATGTTCATATCATCAAAATCACCCCAATATTTATCAAACTTAGTTTTCATCTTCCTAGCCATATCAGTCAAAATTGAATCGCTACAATTCGAATACTGGACAATTATGCTTTGAAGATTAAAAAGCTCGTGGAAGAAACAATTTGAAGTAACATGCAAAGTACTCGAAAACTTCAAAGTGGTTTTATAGAAAATCTCAAGAAACTTAAGAAAGACTTTCACATTCTTCCAATCTTCCGAAGATGGATGCCCTGCTGTTCCACTCAATTCAAGACAATAGTTAAAGTACTTATGATCATCAATATACATTCTTGACAAGGCTTTTTCAAATTGTACAGCTGTATTTAACATCAAGTATGTAGAGTTCCATCTCGTCTCAACATCTAAACTCAATAATCCATGGGTGTCTAGTTTTACCTTCTCAACATATGACTTAAAGGAAGCAGATCTTGCAGGAGAAGACTTAACATATTTCACAGCACGCCTTACCCGAGAAATGGACTCATTTTGTTCACTCAATCCTTCTTTTACAATCAAATTCAAGATATGAGCATTACACCGAACGTGTAAAAAATCATTTCCCAAGATGACACCATTCCAATCATTAATTCTCCCTTTCAAGTACCTGATTGCAGCATCATTAGCTGATGCATTATCTAGTGTCACCGTGAATATGTTCTCGATCTCCCAATCTAACAAACAAGCTTCAATTCCTTTTGCAATTGTCTCACCCTTATGATCTGGAGTTTGAAAAAAGTTAAGAATTTTTTTTTGCAAATTCCACTGATCATCAATCCAATGAGCAGTAATGACCATATAAGTCAAATTTTGGATTGACGTCCATGTGTCACTAGTAAGACAAACACGTTGATCTTTAATAAACCTTTTAAGCTTTTGTTTCTCTTCGTCATAGATTTTAAAACACTGTCTAGCAACAGTAATGCGAGAAGGTAACTCAAAATTAGGTAAAATAACCGCCATTAGCCTCTTAAAGCCTTCCCCCTCAACGACTCTAAACGGTTGTTCATCTATTATAACAAACTCGGCAATGGCCCTTCTAACTTCGACAACATTATAAATAACTTTTTCAAAAACTCCTTCTCCCTTTCCTTTAATAGGTTTAATATGGAGTGTTGTCTGCTTCCTATCAATGGTCTTAAAAGGATATTTCTTACACTTGTTAAGCAAATGTCCCCAAAGATTAGAAGTTCCATAATTAGAAGGGCAACCCAAGTCTTTGGGGCAGTACTTGCATTTTGCCCGCAATTCCCCCATTTTATTAGTAAACTTTGTGTAATGATCCCAAATTTCAGATGTTCTTCTACCATTATCCCCAGGGTTAGGGCTTCGACTACAATGAGTAGTTCTAACCTTTTTATTAGCAATTTGCATTCATAAATAATAATATTATAGTAGAATTGATTTCAATAGGAATAAAATTGTTCTCTTCTAAGCTCCATTTAGTTATTTGTAGCCTAAGGAAAACCCTTAAAGAAGACTAAAACTCATTCCCCATTGTTATTTCTGACCTCTCCAATGTCTCCCTGATTAGGGTTGCCCAGACTCGATCCATTCGTGTTCAACTTATAGTTTTCTCTTTCCATAGGATTCCATTTTACATCGACAGTCAAACAAGAGTTCTGTCGTCTTGCTAAAGGTGAAGTGGCTGAACTCCACAACTTTAGAATAAGATTTATCAAAGAATTATTTCTCAATTTTATTGTTAAAGAGATTACTATTCTTGTATTTCCAGATATTTCAAATACAGAAAGGTAGAAAGATTGAACACCCTACAATTGTTAAGCAAGACTCAGAATCATTTCTTCGTAGGTGTATAGTCCCGTATCAAGTGATTTCTAATGGTGCATAGATGTGAAGGTCAATTCTTTGGTGTGGAAGAATTTTGGAGATGAATTAAAGTTGTAAGAATCTTCTAGCACAAAGTTGAATTTGAAAGATTTTTTACCGATTGTGTTTTTGTGTGAGTTTTTTACTTGGATCAACTTCAAAAGAGACTATCTCTTAGAATATGATAATTTATGTGTCTCACTACCTACAAAATTAAAGACCTTTGACTCTTCTTTCCAACGCCGCCGACCTCCTATCAATCTGAGGTCCAAGTCGAAAGTTTAGTTTTAGTGTAGCCAGACATTCGGTTTTGGACATACATTTTACCTACATTGGACAGTTTTGCATCGGAGAAACGTATGTACAATGCAGGTGGACCAATGGAAGACCTTTTAAGTTTTTTAATTCGATTTTTTTTCCTTTTGTCCATTCCTTCAAGCCCCAGAAGTTGGTCCCCCCATCCTACTTTATCAAGATAAGTCCTTTATGAATTTCTATCTTTCCAACTCAAATTCCTTCGTCTATTTATGAATCATTAACAGAAATCTTAACCCTTTTACCATAGGACTTTCAAGAAACGAACTCAAGAATCTCAAGAAAGAATTTCTTGATCGTTATTCATCAAGTAAGGGTTCTTCTTCAAGATTTGTAGAGCGTTTTAGGTATGTAAAGATTCAATGAGAGTATACTTTCACTCTCATGCCTAAGTTATACTTTCTTTCAAAGATTCGGACAAAACATTTAGAATCCAAATTGGTTTTTACTCAATCTACGAACTCTCCTCATAAACTTTTGTTCTTGATTGTTTTAATTAAGTTTTTAAAACTTATTGAACTATTTTAGCATGATTTTTGCGATTTATTTAACTTTGATAATTCTTAAGCATAAATTTAGCATGATATGAATTTCAACTTCATACAGATTATTTGAGATATAATTTTTGAGTTTTTTCTCACACTTAATTTAGATAGATAGATAGTTTACCTATTTATGAGCATATCAACATATGTATATTATTTTAAGAGGGTTATTTAGCACCAAGAAAATGTGGGTTTAAAATATTCAAGTCTCATAACTATGTGTCATTCGTAGGATTTGAGTATACCGCTAGTCGGTCAACTTCTCTAGCCCAAGAGGCTCAGTAGTGGATCCACATCAGATAGATAGATTTTATACCCTGTCAAGGTATAGGGTAGCCCTTCCAACTGAAATTATAAAGTCAAAATATATGAGTTCACATGGTGTATGTCGATTGTAAGAAACTTTCTTGTAAAAATATATTTTATGCTATACAATTAATTTATCATTATGATTCCTCAGATATGACATCTTAGATTTATTTTTAGTTTAGGGATATTGAAATAGATTTACCTTTATGTATTTGAAAGCGTATTTTCAAATGATATTTATAGATTGATTTTAAGATGTCTTTTATTTTTTCAATATGTTTCTAATTATTGAAAACTCATCAGTTCTTGTTACATGTTGCCAGCTGAACTAATTATGCTTAGTATCACCTTATATACTCAGTACATTCTACGTATTGACCACATACTTTTTTCTATGTTGTATCCTTTTATCACGGTCCGAGACACTCTTTAGTTGCAACACGATGATTAGATCCACAAGTGACCTCAAGCTAATCCATGGTATGGTATGACACTAAGACTTGCATAATTAACAACTTATGATCCAGAAGCAGAGTCTAAATAATAAATATTAGATTCCAAAACAGTATATGAAATATTTGAATAAAACATAAGTTGAAGCTAATCTGACTGTCTGAAAGCCTCTACTATATTGAGTTAATGAGACATATCCCCAGCTAATTTTAACTATCTGAAGACTGAAGAAATACCCTGAAATAAATAAAGATAAAGGTCTTTCTTGAAAGATGAGGAGTCACCAATGTTGATGCTGAATGGATATCATACTAACTGCGATCAAGATACTGAATATCTGAATCTATATTATAAAACAAATATAGCGCAAAGAGTATGCAATCAGTGCTCTGAATGTACTAAGTATATGGGATGTGTATGATAAGACTAATAACTTGACATAATAGATCTGAAATATAGAGCTAAATTACATGAACTGATACAATGACCAAGTAAATTAACATGAAACTAATCAATGCTAAAGCTGAAATAAACTGAACATATGGTCATGCAATATTTGAAAGACTGGACTGTCAGAGATAATAAAATTGATATATAACCATATGAGCTAGCCATGGAGTTTGATGCATAATATCCATCAAAAAGGGCCCAATATACCTTGTCAGGGTATAAAGGCTGATCTGATTTGATGTGGTCCCACTAAGGTGATAATATGTGCCTACAAGGGTTACATAGACCTACGGTGACACATAGTTCAGGAACATAGGAATTACTACTAATGGTCTCAGTAGACACTGTCCGTGAGCCTTCATCCTTAAAATCTGTTTGGAGCTAATAAACTCTCCCAACTGAATTTATGCTGGTAATCTGACAATGCTTAATAATAATGATAGTATTGAATAGCTCATGAATGATGAATGCATAATATTGAAATAGTAGACACATTATCTGAAATCATCTCATGCATAAATAATGAAAATACTGAGTATGAACTGATCATGAAAATCCTTACATGTTGACTGAAACATAGAAATTTAAGACACATTGTGTTTGAAGGGTTCATAAATATATAGTTTAACAAACATACTTAAAATCATGAGACGGTCATATGCTTAAAGACTTATAACAAAGATAAACAAAAATACTTCGATTCGTGCTAGTCATAAGAATCCTAAAATTTTATGTAATTCATTTTTGTTTTTTATTTGTTTCATATATCTGAGAATATAGGGCTTGCTTGGGACTCAATTGATGAAAGAATATCCATTGATGAAATCCTACATACCTAGAATGGGAGCCCTATATTGAATTCATGTACTGAGAAGTAAAGCTATGAAACCCAAGTTCTTGCATGAGAGGAACCTAGAACACACTAATTTTGATTTCTAAATGTTACGATATGAATGAGGAGGTTTAGTCAACTAACTTACTCTTAATACCACTTAGGTTAGGCTAAAATAGAATAGTATAGGGATTAAAAGTGTGAAAAATAATCAAAATAATTCTAGAAGAAAACTGATATTGGCAAATTTCATGAGACCATCTACGGTCCGTAGATTGATCTACAGACCAAAGATTCCATCCATGGAATCATGCTCAAATACTAAATCTCTGAAGTTTGATTAAGAGACTCATTTATGGCCCGTAGTTTTATCTGTGATCCGTAAATATGGTCTGTAAAGTTCAGATAAAAATTGAGTTTAGGACTTTGGTCTATGAACCAATCTACGATCCATAAAACTTTTATGATCCACAAACTAAACTCATAAAACTTGCCCCAAAATTCTTAGTCTCTGAAGTTCGATTCACGAGCCCATCTATGACTCATAATTATAGATATGATTTGTGGTTTTGTTCGTGGAACTCAAGTTAAATCTCAAGTATCTAAAGTTGATCTACAAATCCCAGCTACGGTTCGTAGTTTCATTAACGGTCCGTAGATGGCGTCTGTAAAATTCATTGTTCTCTGCAGACTTAATTGTTTTTCAACTTCCATGATCTAATGTGGATTTTAGAACTTCTGGGGTGTTACACCTTTTATTATATATATTCAGGTGTTTGCTCTTACGCTCGTAGCTAGAGAGGTTGAAACTTTTCTGTCAGTAATTGGTAAATCCTCATCATTCGGAACTTCATAGATTAATTAGTAGTTAGATTATTTTTTTCATTAGGATAATTAATTGCTTTGCAGAGCCACGTCCCAACAATACTTATTTCTTCTTTATTCCAATTAGTAAAGGATTTACTTCAGACATTAGTAGTTCAATTCTATGGATCTTTCAGTCATATTATTTAGATAATTATTGTTTCAATTAATTATGTTTTAGCTTCTGATCGCATACATAGAATGTCAGGTTAGTTCATTAGTAGCATGCCAGTATCAAGGGTCTTCTTGGAATTATTTGTGATCTTGAGTGTGAGTCACCACTTGTCACGACCCAACCCACTGAATCGTGTAGGCACTCTAACACCTAAGTAGGAGAATCCTTGATCCCCAAACAGTTATACATGCAAAAGTTTAGCGAAATACAAAATAACAACCTAAAAGTGTATATAGTCATCATTTATTAATTTAAAATTCCAAGGTTAATTACAAGAATCATTCTAACACTCCCAAAGATACTAATCTAAATAGGTACAAGAGCATCTAAAAATATGACTTATAAAAAATTAAGACAAAGCTCCCGCCATAAAAAAAAGAGTAGAAACTGTCTAAGATCATCATTGTCCTCACCTATGAAACATCACTGACCCTACAACCAGACTATGTTAATCAGCATACGATCAATATAAATAACACTTTCTGATAGGCATCATAGGTCAACCCGAGTCCCACTACATAATATAAAGCAATCAAGATGAAGAAAGTATGCAATTAAGATAATCCACCAGCCAAACTTTTATGCACAAACTCATACCATTCCTATTAACCTTCCAATGTTCTTCAAGCCTAGAACTTATCCAATCATAGCCTAGCCCTTCTATCACATAGAGGACTTTTCAAAAATACAGGCCACTACTAACTCCATCTAACTAGTCTATTTTTCTTAAGCATTCACACCAAGATATGGCCCTAGAATATTAAGGATTTCACTAGAAAAAGAGCAACATTAAGGTGGTTTAAGTCTCCTTTCCACCCTAACCATACTGGCCCACTATGGTGGAACCTAACATGTAATAGAGGCCTTGCCATAGCGGAATTTCTCCCGCCAGGGCAGTCTGCCCGGAGATAAAATCTCAAGATCCTTTCCTAAGCCTTCTTTTAACACACACATCAATAAGATACCAATAATATCTGACTCTAAGTCACTAATCTCACTTAAAAATACATAAAATTCTCTCCACTTGATCACATGCAACCTCATGCATTACTTTATGAATACAACAGACATCTAAAACATAGCCAAACAGATGATAAACAATCACATCACGGATATAGCATCACTTAAACTTACAATCCTTAATATAATCAGTTTACATAATGGGTATGATTAATTATAGTTACAACAATCAATTTATTCTCTCAAGGAACCATAACACATACTTGGTCCTCTCATGGAACTCATACTCAAATTGTTAGTTTGTCGGCGTGACACCCGATCTGATAGTTAGTGCATTTTTAAGTGACACTCGTTCTAATATGTATCAGTGTGTTTCCCAATCCAATATGTACCGATGTGGTACCCAATTCAATATGTGTCAGTGTGATACCCGATCCAATATGTACCGATATGGTACTCGATCCAATATATGTCGGTGTGATATCTGATCTAATATGTGTTGGCATGACACCCTCTTTAATATGTACCAGTATGGTACCCGATCTAACAATCACAATCATAATTATAATCAATAATGAATAGTTCATATACTTGCACAATCAAGTTACGGGTTTATTGCATGAAATTGGTCAGAATAGTCATTTCCTTAGGTTCATTTTATATTTTTCTTTTCACATACATGCATGTGATACTATCAATGCAGTTAACAAGAATATATGACATAGACGAGATAATAAATCATCACCTACAGCCACAGATAATCAAATAGGTTCATTACATGAGATTTATCAACACAAAGTCATTCACATTCACTCTTTATTTTATGATACGCATTACTCAAGTATTTTAAAAGGAATAATCAACATGAACACATAATTATTTATATAAGCTTATCTCTCTATGTACACCAATAGACATAACCACAAGTCTCAGGATCTTATTATGACCTAGCTATTCTCCTACAATTAACCTCACAAGAGCCAGCAACCCTCTAAATATGGATTATCAAAATTGATATTCAAAGACTAGACCACTAAGTCAAAGAAAATCATGACCCACATTATATATTCTGTCCCTAAACAACAATAATAATCATTTAGCCATCCAAACTTCATGTCTGAAGGCCTAAGCATGAAATCTCCTGTTAATTGCCTTATACTATATGATGGAAAAAGGGTACAACTACTTAACAAAGAAAAACCTAGCCTACCTGAATGCCAAGTAGTTATAGAAGGATTATAGCATTATCCCTGAATTTCAAAGGGGAAACGATGAAGACAGTCCTGAAATATGTGGGTTGTAGCCTTCCTTGCACTAGAATTTCCTTCCTCCCTCCTCTCCAAGCCTATAATAGCTTTTTTAGGGTTTTTGTGGTGTCCTTCTTCTAATTTGGAACTTAAGGAAAGGAGAACAAATTAAGAATTTACGCCTTTTACTTCTCTCCTAGATGATCCTGCTATGGCAACACCATTATCGCAGTGTCATTCCCGCTATGGCGGGATGTTACTGTTCCAGATCAACTTAGTTTACAAAAATTTTCCCCTTCTAGAATATGATTGTTTGGGTCATTATAATAGATACCAATTTACCCCTCGCTAAATAAAGGAGTAGGAATAAGTTAGTTGGAGTTCTTTGAAACTAATGGAATAAACCAGCATTGACTAAAGAAGAACCGTGTACCCCTCGCTTAAACATAAAAGGACCCTGCCAATAGGCTAAGCTAGGAAGAAATGAGATGAAAGCCTGAAAATTTAACTTTTTTTGCCAAGTCAGGCCCTATAATAGAGGTTAGGATCTCACTATGGCGAGGCCACCATGGTGGGATAGCGGGCAGTTTAGAGGGGAGAAGAATGGGTTCTTCCTATTTCCTACTCTACTCACCCTCAAACTCCCAAAAACACTCTCGATCACATTATTTTGAATGTCAAAACTAAGGAAATGGTTTCACTCTCTACTCTAATTACTTCATTACTTATTTAACGATAATTGCATGACAAGAATGGTTGAGTAGAATGGCCTTAGGTAAGGTTTTTCAAAATTTCAATGGTTTTCTTGATTTGAGGCAATAAACTTAGCATGGACACTTATTTTATGTTTATAACATCTGTACAACTCTAAGTGTAAGGATTACAAAAAAATAGGACCAAAATAGTTTTAGAATGGGTGGGTAAGTTAAATAGTGTGCTTGGTCAAAAACTTAGATTTGAGTGCTATTTAGGAGTTGAAATTTTAGAATCTCTGTCTATTTAGATAATAGGGTACTTTAAAAACACTGATTTGATGAAAATTTTGAAAAAATGGAGTTTTGGGGCGAAGGGTGCCATGGACGCACCCCTGAAGCTTTGAAAGTGATGAAGGTCGCCATGGTAGCCTTGATCCCACTATGGAGGCCTCTCCATGGAGTGGTCCATTCCACAATGGAGAGAGGACAAGAGACAGTTGCCTCCTTGTCCAGCTCCAGTACCCATCCCCTATACGTAATTTTCTATTTAGGTTGAGGTTCTAACTTAAGCTCTTATGAATTGCATGTTTTAATCAACAATGACAGGATTTAATGAAGCTGACTCACTTTTTATCATGTTTCCTAAAGTGAGAGGGCCTTCCATATGCTAGGGTTGGACAAAAAGGCACCCACTTTTTGTGCTAGATTGGAGGAATTAGGTTGGGGAGCATTAGTGGAGGTTACTCCTGTCGTACACTCAGGATGGGTGTGAGAGTTCTACGTCATTCTCCCCACTATACGTTGGGATGATCCCAACCCTTTTATCTACATTTATGGGGTGGATGCCTCTATGAGCGTCGGTTTCATAAATATGGTATTGGACGTGTTGAAGGTCTCCAATGTATAGTACAAGGCCAACCTAAGGGAGATAGACCTATTCTGGCTACAAGATACACTGTTTGAGGATGACTTCCAGAATTGGGTCTACTTGGCCACCATGAAAGGAATCACCAGCATTCACCAGTCCACTGACGCCAAGAGATAGCTAAACTTAGTGGCCAGGAGGATCTGCCTATTGGGAAACCAGACCGACATGACCTATTGTGCCATTTGGAGGATCAAGCTGAATGTATGAGTAGAGTTAGTGTCCAAGTGGAAGATGTTTTACTGAGGCAAAAAAACAGCATTCTTCCTACCACTAACTATGATGTGCAAGTAGGTGGGGTGCCACTTATGGACGCTGGAGAGGTACTCCCCATCAAGGCTTTACCAAGGAAAGTAAGAAGAGGAAGATAGGCGGGTCTGAGAATAGAAGGGCAGTGACAGAGGCGAATGATGACGAGGAGGATGATGAAGATGCCCACCCTTTCCTGTCATATCACCGACTCTCCGGTGATCATGTAGAGGAGTAATTGGTTGGTGTTCGGAGGGATTTGGAGGGCAGTTTTACTAGAGCTACTACCTAGGAGAACAAGATGCTCCGCCGAGAACTCACTTGGGAGAAGAAGAAGAACCACGCAAAGGATCGCTTGATGGCCTAAATGTGGAAGACTATCAAGGTCATCTTCCACTGTGTCGCCCCCCATCCCCCCACTCCCCCAGAAAGAGCTTCCCAACTTTACAGTGGAGGACTTTCCATAGTTCCCCCCACCTACAGGAGGCTTTTTCAGGTGAGAATGCCCTAGAGGATCTCTCGTTCAATTAAGGCATCCCTTCCCCTTACTAATCATAAGAACCCTAGAATTTTATGTAATTCAATATCTAAGAATATACGTCTTGCTTGGGACACAATGGGTGAAATAATACCCATTGATAAAATCCTACATACCTAGAACGAAAATCTTAGATTGAGTTCACGGATTGAGACTTGAAGCTATGAAACTCAAGTCCTTGCTTGAGGGGAACCTAGAACACACTGATTTTGATTTCTGGGTGTTAGGGCGTGAATGAGGAGGTTTAATCGACTAATTTTCCCTTAATACCATTTAGTTTAGGCTAAAACGACATTGTATAGGGATTAAAAGTGTCGAATAAGATCAAAATAATCCTAGGAAAAAACTGATATTGGGCTTCCACGAGACCATCTATAGTTTGTAGATTGATCTATGGATTATACATCCCATCCATGGAATCAGGCTCAAATACTGAGTCTATGAAATTTGATCTAAGATACCCATTTATTGCCGATAGTTTTATCAATGATCCGTATATACAGTCTGTAAAGGTTTGGTAAAAATTGAGTATTAGGACTTTGGTCTATGAACCAATCTACAACACGTAAAAACTTTTATGATTCGTAAGATGAACTCATAAAACTTGGCAAAAAATTCTAAGTCTCTAAAGTTTGATTCATGAGCCCATTTGTGACTCCTAATTATATATACGACCCGTGGTTGTGTTTGTGGAAATCAGTTTAAATCCCAAGTCTCTAAAGTTGATCTACGGATCCCATCTACGGTTTGTAGTTTCATTTACGGTCCGGAGATGACGTCCGTAAAACCCAATTTTTTCTGCAGATTTAATTATTTTTGAACTTCCATGATCTAATGTGGATTTTAGAACTTCTGGGGTGTTGCACCTTGTATTCTTTAGATTCAGGTGCTTGCTTTCAAACTCATGGCTAGACAAGTTGAAGCTTTCCAATCAACAGTTGGTAAATCCTCCTCAATCAGGGACTTCATAGAGTAATTAGTAGCACGGTTGTTTTTCATTAGTACAATTAATTTCCTTGCAGTAGCTGGGGACCATGTCCTAACAAAAGTTATTTCTTATTTATTCCAATTACTAGAGGCTTTACTTCAGACATTAGTAGTTAAGTTCCATGGATCTTTCGATCATATTATTCAGATAATTATTGCTTCAATTAGTTATGCTTTAGCTTTTACTCGCATTTCATAGAATGTCAGGTTAGTTCATTAATAGCATGCCATTATCAAGGGTCCGCTTGGAATTATTTGTAATCTAGAGTGCGGTCAAAAACTTGTCACGACCCAACACACTGAGCCATGCGGGTACCTATTCTAACACCTAAGTAGGAGAACCCTTGATTCCCAAATGGTTATAACATGCAAAAGTTTAATGAAATACAAAATAACATCCTAAAAGAGTAATACAGTCACCATATATTATTTTAAAACACTAAGGTTAATTACAAAATATATTCTAACACCCTCGAGGATACAAATCTAAACATTTACAAGATTTTCTAAGAATACGAATTATAAAAAAATTAAAATATAACTCCCACCATAAGGAAGGAAGAGTAGAAGGTGTCGGAGATCATCATCATCCTCTCATGTAAAACATCACTGACCCTGCAACCAGACTATGTTAAGTGGCATAATAAGAGTAGTATCAGTACAAATAACAGGTACTAGTGGGAATCATCAGTCAATCCGAGTTCCACCGCATAATATAAAGTAATCAATAAGAAGAAAACATGCAATTAAAATAAGACACCGGCCAAACCTTTATGCACAAACTCTTACTATTCCCATTAACCTCTCAACATTTTTTAAGCCTGAAATTTATCCGATCATAGCCTATCCCTTCTATCACAAAAAGGAGTTCTTGAAAATACGGACCACCACTAACGCCATCTAACCAGTCTATATTTCTTAAGATTTCACATCAACACCTGACCCAAGAATATAAAGCAGCTCACTTGCAAGAGACCGAAATTAAGGTGGTCTAAGGCTCCTCTCCACCCTAACCGTACTAGCGTACTATGGCAGAACCTAACCCGCTATAGCAGCCTCACCATAAAAGGATTCCTCCCGCCATGGAGGCCTGCCCGAAGAGAGAGTTTAAGGATACTTTCCCAAGCCCTCTTTAACATACGCACCAATAGGACACCAACAATATCTCACTTTAAGTCACTAATCTCATTTAACAATAATCAACTACTCTCCACTTGATCACATGCAACCTTATGCCTAATTATATGAATACAACATATAACCAAACCATAGTCAAGTAGATCATACAAAATCACATCATGAATATAGCATCACTTAGACTTATACTTCATAAATTAATTAGTTTACATAATGGGCATGATTAATCACAGTTACAACAATCAATTAGTTCTCTCAAGGAACCATAACACATACTTGGTGTTCTCATAAAATTCATAACCAAACTATTACTATATCAATGTGAAACTCGATCCAATAGTTAGTGTGTGTCGGCATGACATTCATTCCAATATGTACCACTATGGTTCCTCATATAATATGTACTGGCGTGGTACCTGATCTAATATGTGTCAGAATGACACTTGATCCAATATGTATCGGCATGACACCCTCTTCAACATATACCGATATGGTACCCGATTCAAAAATCACAATCAATAATAAATAGTTCATACACTTGTACAATCAAGTAATAGGTTCATTGGATACCATTGGTCACAATAGTCATTTCATTAGGTTCATTCCATCTTTCCCTATTCTCATAAATGCATACAATACTATCAGTGCAGTTAACAGGCATATATAACACTGACGAGATAATAAACCATCACCTACAACCACAGGTAATCAAATAGGTGAATTGCATGAGATTTATCAAAACTAAGTCATTCATATTCACTCTTTATTTTATGATATGCATAACTCAAGTATTTCATAGGGAATAGTCAGCATGACCACACACAATTATTTGTATAAGCCTATCTCTCTATGTACATTAATAGTCATAACCTACAAGTCACAGGATCTCATTATGACCCATCTATTCTCCGACAATTAACCTCACAAAAGTCATCACCCCTCTCAACATGGATTATCAAGATTGACATTCAAAGACTGGGCCACTACCACTAGTCACAAAAAATCATAACCCACAAAATACATTTTATCCCTAAACAACAATAATAATCATTTAGCCATCAAAACTCTGTCCCCGAAGGCCTAAGCATGAAATATCTCATCAATACACCTTATACTATGTGATGGAAATAGGTTACAACTACTCAATAAAGAAAAATCTAGCCTACATGGATGTCAAGCAGATATAGAAGGATTATAGCACGATCCCCAATTTTTGGAAGGGGAAACGATGGAGACAGGCCTGAAATCTGTGGGTTATAGCCTTTCTAGTACTAAAATTTTCTTCCTCCCTCCTATCCAAGCCTAGACCATCTTTTTGAGGGTTTATGGGGTGTCCCTCCTCTATTTTGGTACTTAAGGGAAGGAGGAAAAAATAATAAATTGCGTTCACATTTACCTTTTATTTCATGATACACATTTCTCAAGTATTTCAGAAACAATAGTCAGTATGACCACACACAATTATTTGTATAAGCCTATCCCTCTATGTACACTAATACCCATAACCCACAAGTCTCAGGATCTCATTATGACCCAACCTACTCTCCTACAATTAACCTCAAAAGAGTCAGCAGTCCTCTCAACATGGATTATCAAGATTGACATTTAAAGATTGGACCATTACCACTAGTCACAGAAAATCATGACCCACATCATACCTTCCTTCTCTAAAAAGAAATGATAATCATTTAGCCATCCAAACTCCGTGCCCAAAGGCCTAAGTATGAAATTTCTCGTCAATATACCTTATTCTATGTGATGGAAACAGGTTACAACTACTCAATAATGAAAAATCTAGCCTACGTAGACGCCAAACTGTTGTAGAAGGATTATAGCACAATTCCCAATTTTTAGAAGGGGAAACGATAGAGACAGGCCTGAAATCGGTGGGTTGTAGTCTTCCTTACACTAGAATTTCCTTCATCCCTCCTTTCCAAGACTATAGCAGCTTTTTGAGGGTTTCTGGGGTGTCCCTCTTCTATTTTGGAACTTAAATGAAGGAGGAGAAAATACAAATTTATGTCTTTTAATTTTATCCTCGATGATCCCTCTATGGCGGCTTCCATCTTGCTATGTCGGTGCCTTTGTGGCAGGGTTATTCTCGATATAACAGGATGTTACTATTTCGGATCAACTTAGTTCACAATTTTTTTCTCCTTCTAGATAACAATGGTTCGAATCATTAAACAACTAGAATGTAGACTCGAATCGTGACAAAAACTTGTCAGGGGATGATCCTGTTATAGTCCTCCTTTTTTATTCCTATTTCTCGAAATATGTCACATATCAAAAGTTAGAAAGACTTCTTAAGGAATAGTCCTATCATAGTCCTCCTTTTCTAAGATTATTCTAGGTGATTTCCCAATTACCAATCCAGAAAAAGTTCATATTAGGAAGGACATCAGTGGTGGTTTTCAAGATAAGGTTAGTCTAGAGGTTCTGGTGATATTGTAATCAAAGAAATGTGTTTCACGTCTTCTACATGATGATTATAGAGGCTATAAGTTGGGCTAATGTCAATGTCTATTTCGTTCAAAGTAGCATTACTAGGTAGCCTATTGTTATGGAAGAGGCAAATGAAGTATTTGATTTCGTTAGGACTAGATATTTTTCAGATTCAGTTGAAGCTCTTTTTGGAATTCTCAACAGAGATGTTGCTTTTGGAGGCAGTAAATTGGTAAGAATTCTTGTTAGAAAATTGACCATTCTTATTAAGTATCTAGATAAGAGAGTCCTTCGAAGCTCAACTGTTGAAATAAAAAGAGCTTTTAATGGTTTTGAGTGATACTAGGAGAGATGTTAAAAGACAGGGAATTGATATTTCCAAGAGTTATTGTTCCAACATCAATTTGGGATTGAGACAATTAGAGGGGGCCTTTTATGAACTGTTTGAGAGGGCCTTGGTTGGGCATCCATCTATCCAACAAAAAGTTGACTATGTATCTCTCATATACAATCCATTGGGAGGTATCTTGACATATTTTCCACCCTTTGTGGATGCTTTTCCAAGTTTTGAGTCAGAGATTCTTCTCTACATCGTATATTTATAATTTTTAGCATTAGGTACTTTGAGATAACTCTATCGGCATATCCTTAGTCCAAATCTCTTTGCAAAATCGAGAGTAATACTAAGGGCAAGGTCTACATATATATCATTTTCTTAGATTTTATTTTGGTGGACTACACTGTGTATATTGTTGTTGTTGTTGTTAACACCGAGATTTTCATTTCAATCTATCTAGCAAGCTATTGTACACCTGGGTCACTCCTACATTAACGATTGGGGAGAATCATATCAATTTTTCTAACTAGAGAGAATTCTTTTAATAAAGTTACAAAGCACTCCTTTAACTATCCTATAAATAAAGGTAGATGGGGTGAATTATACAGAAGATGTTTAAATTACATGAAGAATGACCTACTTCTTGGAAAGAAAAAGAGTTGTCATTATTAGAGACCCCGTTCGAATAATGCAACAAGGAAATATTACTCTGGAATACTATAAAAAAAAACTTGCAGAATCAAATGGACGAAATATATATATATGCTTCTACTAGTTATAAATGACTTGTTCTTGGTTATTCTTATATGAAATTCTATCAATTATCTTATTTAAGAATCAAGCCCCCTCCTCACACCTCTCGGATGATTAAGGCCCCGTTATTTCTCAAATTAGCTCCTGGCCTTACTTGCCCGCATCAATTGGGGTATTTGGCATAGGCAGAGTGAACATTTGAAGGGTTATTTTATCTTTAGTGATCACGCACTAACTCAGACAATCACTAGCTACAATCAATGAAAATAATAGACCAATTATCAGATCCACTTATCATCACCAGCATTATCATAAAAAAGATCATCAAAAAAGAGTGAGCCATTATTAAAATATTATAAAATTTATAATTTTGATCAAGAATTTAATCATCGGATGTTCTAATTTCACACAAAACAATATTGAGAAGCATGTTCCTATCACTTCAGCATTAATACCAAAAATTAAGAAAGATAAAAATGATAATAGTTGATTAAGATTCTAAATAAAGGATAATAGGTAAATAGGTATTCTTTTATTTAAAATATTTTGTGATCTTCAATCAATTATGCGTTTCAAATAGTTACTGGGAATGAGCTTTATAGACTGTTTTTAATACCCAACAACTTGATTGAACTAAGCCTTTGCAATTTCAGAATCTCCTTGTTAAATGACATATGTTCTCCCCGACCGAAATGGGAGTTTTTTGTTAGTTACCTAAATAGGAGCTTAATAAGACATATTAAATGTAATGGAGTAATTTTAGAGATTTTTTCTCATATTTCTCCTCGAACATTGATAAGTGTTGTACGTAGTTTATGAAATTATATTTATCTCTTTATTATATATATTTTTTTGTAACAATTTGAAGATATGACCATATCAAACTCGTAGATTTTGTGTTATCAATATTAAATTCTTTGATGCTTTAAAATTAACCTTTTGCTAATTATAAACGGGTTTTATGAAATTCTCTACACGAATGAGTATATTAGTAAGTTCAAAATAGTTAAATCATATTTCTTGCATTAATGCTACTGAGCTAAAATTATTTTTAAGAAATCAAATAAGGAAAGTAAATGTAATACTATAAACTACCATGAAGAGTAATGTTATGAAACAAAGTATTTAGGGAAGTTTATCAAATTATCCCAAATGTAAATTTTGGAATGCCATATGATATTTTTGGTACAAAATACAAAAATTCAAGTGAAATTTACTTTTTTGTTAACTTGACGAAAAAGGTTTGATGATTTTTATGTGACGAAAAATTAAAATAAAATGGCTTTTGAATGATGAACTTTAAAGTTTGATAACTTGGCTTTATGTGATAAAAAAAATAGAAAATTATTTTTCATGTGATAAATTTTATATAATAAAAATAGGAAAATAGGTTTTATGCATTAAACCCAATTAAATGACCACTAGTGAAATTTAGAAAACAAAAATTGAGAAGGAAGTATTCATATTTTACATCTTAAAGCTGCTACAAGATTTGACACTGCTAAAACCTGGACGAAATAATTTCTTGCTATATATACCACAGAAAAGGATCAAAATATCCTGAATTATAGGAAAAAGTTTAAAAAATATCTTTCATCTATCTTTTGGTCTAAAAATATTTTTATATTTATTTTTTGGTCTAAAAATATATCTAGCCCTTGAAACTATCAACCTCTTTTTATTTTTTATTTTTTAAAATATTTATCATGTGTCATTTTCTTATTAGATGAAATAAAAATTCCACCTCCACTAAAAAAATTCATAATTTATCTAAGCCAAAAAATAATATACCTCTTAAAGACCCCAATTTTTTTTTTAAAAAATCTAATTGTTTTTTGCTGCCGTAGCTTTTTCTTCTTATTTTTTTAAAGTTTGTTTTGGGATCATGAAGAATGATATTGTTTTGATTTGGATAAATTATGGGGGAAAATATAAAAAAAAATAACATTGTATTTGATGTAGCTTTTTTCTTTTAATTTAGTTTTTTTATGGTCATCAAGCATGTATATTGTTTTGGTTTGGATAAATTATGAGGAAAAAAAGTGAAAAACGTTTTTAATAAATCTTTTAGTTATACATATTATTACAAGCTAGTTTTATAATAATTATCTAAAAACTATATTGTAATAAATAAAAAAATTATTTATTTATTTTTAACCATCTTGTAATAACGAATTTAGTTTAAAATAATTTTTAACTATCTTGTAATAACTAGAAAATAATTTAGTTATACGTATAACTAAAATCTTTTAGTAATTTTATTTATATGTATTGTAGAAAAATGAGTATTATTAAACAGAAAAGAAATATCAAGCTAAGAACTAAATTATCTTTTTTTTAGTTAATCGGATAAAAAATTCTAGTCTTGTTTATCAATTTAGCTTTTTTAAAGAAAAAAAATTGGAACTGAAGGGGGGGAGGGGGGAGGGGGGAGGGCTTCAAGAGGTATATTGTTTTTGACTTAGATAAATTATGAAATTTTTTTAGTGGAGGTGGAATTTTTATTTCATCCAATAAGAAAACGATACATTATAAATATTTTAAGAAAATAAAAAATAAAGAGGGAGTTGTTAGTTTCAAGGGTTATAGTTAGTCAAAAAGGTAAATGGAAAGGTATTTTTAAACCAAAAGATGAGAAGAAGGGTATTTTTAGACAAAAAGATGGATGAAAAGTATTTTTAAACTTTTTTCTATAGTTCAAGAGTATTTTTGACCCTTTTTCGTGTATACAACAGGATATTGGTACTTGATAGAATAATAAAGCTCGTGAAAGTTGGCATGGTACTACCATTAATCAATGCGTCTTTCATGTTATAGTATACTTTTTGTTTGGTCTATTTCAAAACGAATGATCTTTTGCTATTTTAAAAACAAATATTCTAAAATTTTCATTCATGATACGTTCTTGTACCAATAAAAATATTTGACATATTTTAATTTACTCTACTAAAAAGTGATGAAAATTGAGGGCTAAAATTGGCAGTCTATCTTATCGATTTTGCTTTTGTTGCTATCGTGAAATCAACGAATAGGGTCAGTTAAAATCGAAGGAACCCTGTCTCTCAATTTTCGTTGATTTTTTCAAAACCAACGGACAAGGTTAGTTTTTTAGAAATATACATTAAAAATATAGCTATTTGGAATTGAATTCATGTATTTTTTTAATGACTTTGGACAATTCTATAACTTGGCCACATATGTTATTGAATGAGATATTTTCATCATTTTTATTTATATTCTTTAACTGCGATTATGCACTTTAAAAATCAACCTTCTATGTTGATTTTTGTTAAAAAAAATAATAATAATAAACTGAGGGACTGCGGTTTTCTTTTGAAAAATTATATTCTTTGTGCGAAAAAATCGATGGACGTAGGTTTACTGTTATTACTTTTTCTTTTAAAAAAACAAAATCGATTTTCGTTTGATTTCTTGGACCGACTCTATCTGTCATATTTTGCATTTTTTTTAGTTGGGTTAAAGACAACAAGATTTGATTCCAATCAAACTCTTCCCGTGTCTTTTACAATAACCCAAGCCTCTTTTTGCCGCCCCCTTCCCTCCGGGAGAAAACGGAAAAAGGAGATGCCTAAAACTTGTATGTGGGATATAGAGTTGTTAAAATAGGCTTGGCCCGTGAGGCCGGTCCAATCCAATTCTTGAATTAAGTGGAGTTGGGCTAAAAAATTTTAGCCCATTTAAGAACGAGGCATTTTAGCCCAACCTCATTTGGCTCGCCAGCTTCATAGGCTCAATCCACGAGCCTCAAAGGCCAGCCAGTGGGTTATGAATTTTAAAAATATTTACTATATATATATATATATATATATATATATATATATATATATATTAAGTAATGTTTTATTTTGCTAAATATTCAGCAACTAGACAATTGAAGTTATTATAACTATGAATCTTTGACCTCTTTTACTTTTGTGCTTATATCTAATTTTTCATTTCTCATTTCTTGTCTAGTTTATGGAAAAAAACGGTTATGTAATGTATGTTGTTTTGATTAATCCTATGAATGTTGATTGTTGTATCTTGCCTATTTTGTTGTTTTGTAAGTATTCCATTAAAGTATGTGCAATTTATGGACATGTGAATTTTTGATATACTAGTATTGTGTTCATCAATGTTCGATAGTCTTTTTAAGAGGTCAATGATGTTCATCTTTTGATTAAAGAGTCAACCCATTCCAACCCGTTCCCCACTTAGGACTAGATTGGGCTGCTATTTTATAGGCCATTTATTTAAAAGGGTCAGACCATCCTAACCTATTTATCTCGCTAGGCCTTTAGAGTTGGATTGGATTAGATTGAACCAGCCCATTTCGACAACTCTAGTGGGATATTGTATTCGTGTTGATTGAGACTTTTATTTCAGCCCTTTTAGATTCCTTTTATATAGTCAATTAAGTTTACTACATATTATATTGCGAAGACAAAAGTTCATCTAACTTCTAATATTTGTAATGGGTGTTGGGGGAGGAAGCACCACAACTAAAGTTTGATATGATGAAAATAATGAAAATAAATTAGACACGAGAATTTTACGTGGAAACCCCTCTAAATGATAGAAGGGAAAAACCACGGGGTAGAAGGATCTCACTATAAAAATATGGAGTACACAGCTCTCAAATACAAGGAGAAAACAACAATTAACACTTCTCTCTTGTAAAAGGAACAACTACTAAAGAGGACACTCAAGACTACAATATTTATGTTGGTGTATAACTCTCTTTGTATTCTTACTCTCTCTTTTTGGGATGGATAAATGAGGGCAAGAGGTCTTCTATTTATAGGAAACTAGAAACGCGTAAAATCCGCGTATTGAACCTCCATTTTTGACTACGCGTTCAAAACGCGTTTTGTTCCTTTTTTGACTACGCGTTCAAAACGCGTTTTGACTATCTTGCATTCTCCCACTTGAAGATTTAATTGAGAATCAATTAAGTCTTCACACCATCCTTTCTACCCAATTACTGCAATGTTACGTTTCTACTAGGCCAATAGAAGATCGACACCATATGAACTTGTTACTGTTGATCGGCTTCGTAAATGTATCTGCCAGGTTGTCATTAGTGTGAATTTTCTGAATATCCACACTGCCTTCTTCCACCTTCTCACGAACAAAGTGATACTGAACTCGTATGTGCTTTGTCCTTGAATGAAATGCCGGATTCTTTGCAAGATGCAAAGCGCTCTGACTGTCACAAAACAGAGCAATCTTCTCTTGTTTGTGCCCGAGCTCCTCCAGTAACATCTGCATCCATATTGCCTCTTTGCTAGCTTGTGTAGATGCTACATATTCTGCTTCCGTCGTAGATGTAGCCACGATAGATTGCAGTTTTAAAACCCAGCTTACAGCTCCTCCAGCAAGAGTAAACACATAACCTGTGGTGGACTTACTTTTATCAAGATCACCTGCATAATCTGAATCAACATAACCTTTAACAGTAAAGTCTGATCCTCCATAACACATTGTAACATCTGAGGTACCCTTGATGTATCTCAGGATCCTCTTAACAGTATTCCAATGCTCTCTTCCAGGATTAGCCATGTATCGACTAACCACTCCCACTACTTGTGCAATGTCAGGTCTTGTACATACCATAGCGAACATTAAACTTCCCACTGCTGATGCATACGGTACTCGAGACATCTCCATCCTCTCTGCTTCATTGCTAGGACACATACTTGAGGATAACTTGAAATTAATAGGAAGTGGGGTAGAAATTGACTTACAGTCTTGCATCTTGAAGCGTCTCAAGATTTTCTTCAAGTAGTTCTTTTGAGAAAGCCAAATCTTCCTATTATTTCTGTCTCGGTGAATTTGCATCCCTAGAATCTTGTTTGCTGGTCCCAAGTCCTTCATTTCAAACTCCCTAGCCAACTGTGCCTTTAAATTTGTGAGACGATCTTTGTTGGGGCCTGCTACCAACATATCGTCAACATACAACAGCAAAATAACAAAATCTTCATCACCAAATCTCTTGTAATAAACACAAGGATCTGAACTATGTCTGTTGTATTCAAGGTTTATAATGAAGGAATCAAATCTCTTATACCAACATCTCGGCGCCTGTTTGAGACCGTATAGAGATTTGTTCAACCTGCAAACCAAGTTCTCTTTTCCCTGTTCTTCAAAACCTTCTGGTTGGACCATATAAATTTCTTCTTCAAGTTCTCCATAAAGAAATGCAGTTTTGACATCTAACTGCTCCAAGTACAAGTCAAATGTAGCACACATCGCCAGGACCACTCGAATTGTTGTGAGTCGAACCACTGGAGAAAATATCTCATTGAAGTCTATACCTTCTTTCTGAGCGAATCCTTTCACCACCAATCTTGCACGATACTTCTCCACTTGATCATTACCATTGCGTTTGATCTTGTAGATCCATTTATTTCCAATGGCCTTCCTTCCTTGTGGTAATTGAACAAGATCTCATGTTTTATTTTTATGAAGAGCTTCAATTTCTTCTTGCATTGCTGCCACCCACAGAGATGATTCTTGGCCTTTCATAGCCTCGTGAAAAGTTGAAGGCTCTCCATCTTCTGTTAGTAGACAGTATGCAATATTACTCTCCATAGAATAATCTGAGTGCCAAGCTGGTACTCTTCTCTCCCTAGTTGACCATCGAACTTCTGGAGTTTCGATCTGAACTTGCTCTTGTTCTTCGTGCTCTAGTGCTGCTTCAGAAGAAATTGGAACTTCTTCTATTTCTTCAACTTCAACTGTAGTAGTCTCTGATTTTTCTTTTGAAGTGCTACCTTCTTTTGCTTGTATCTTGTTTTCAACAAATACAACATCCCTGCTGATTACCACCTTGCGGGCTGTGGGATCCCACAAGCGATACCCCTTGACTCCATCAGCATACCCTAAGAAAATGCATTCCCTGGATTTTGGATCCAATTTTGATTTTTCTTGGGTGTTGTACATAACATAAGCAGGACTTCCGAATATATGTAAGCGAGAATAATCAGCTGGTTTTCCTATCCACATCTCCATTGGCGTTTTCAGATCAATTGCGGTTGATGGTGACCGATTGATCACATAACATGCGGTTTTGACTACTTCTGCCTAGAATGGTTTTTCCAACCCTGCAGTTGCCAACATAGCTCTTGTCCGTTCCAACAAGGTTCTGTTCATCCGCTCTGCTACTCCATTTTGTTGTGGAGTATATGCCACCGTGAATTGTCGTTTAATACCTTCTTGTTTACAGAAGTTATTAAATTCATCACCAGTGTATTCTCCTCCATTATCTGTCCTCAAACACTTGATCTTTTTCTCAGATTCAAGTTCCACCCGCGCTTTGAACTCTTTGAAAACTGGAAAAACATCTGCCTTCCTCTTGATTGGATACACCCAACTTCTCCTAGAGTAAATATCGATGAATGACACGAAATATTTCGCTCCTCCTAGAGACTCCATCGGTGCTTGCCAGACATCAGAGTGAACCAGATCTAGTATTTCCTTGCTTTTAGCAGAGGAACTGCTAAACTTCAGTGTATTTTGCTTGCTGGTAACACAATGCTCACAAAAGGGTAGTGAAACCTTTTTGATCCCTGGAAGAAGTTTTTGCTCAGCAAGAATCTTCAAACCTCGTTCCGACATATGACCAAGTTTACGATGCCACATCATCGTTGATTCTTCAAATGAACTTGCTGACGCGGTTGATGCTTCTCCTTCTTGGTGTGTTTCACCTTTAAGCACATATAGATTTGCCGCAAGTTTTTTCGCTTTCATCACTACAAGCGCTCCTTTGGATATTCTCATGACTCCACCATGAGTCTTATACGAACATCCATTATCATCTACTTGTCCTAAAGACAATAGATTCTTCTTCAAGTCTTTTACATGCCGTACCTCCTTGATGGTGCGTACCGTGCCATCATACATCTTTATTTTGATGGACCCAATACCAATAACATCCTAAGCATGATCGTTTCCCATGAACACAGACCCTCCTGAGATAGGATTATATTGATGAAACCATTCTCTCCTGGAAGTCATGTGCCATGTTGCTCCTGTGTCCATGATCCAAACATCAGCGAAACGTTTTCTGCCTTCATTATTTGATATTGTCTCACTACATAAAATATCGCCATCATCCGAGGTACATGCAACATTCCCTTGAGCATTTGATGGCTCAGGGTTTTCACTCTTCTTCTTGAACCGACAATCTTTCTTGAAGTGCCCTTTCTTGCCACAGTTGTAGCACTTGATATTCTTCTTACTTCTTGATTGAGATATGCCATGATTGTGACTTCCACTGGGGCCACGTTCCGTTGGTCTTCCTCTCATCATCATCAAAGCCTCAGCTTGCTGCGAACTTGCTTGTCTGCCTTCTTTATTTTTGCGCCTATTTTCTTCTTCCAAGACAGCGGCTGCAATTTCATCGAAAACTAGACTGTCTGTATTGTTCGTCAGGTTGATGATGAGTTGATCATACGAGTCAGGCAGACTTTGAAGTAGAAGCTCCGCACGTTCAGTACCCTCTATTTTGCAACCCATTGTTGTAAGTTGCGAAAATAGAGTATTCAAAGTATTGATGTGTTCAGTAACTGACATGGATTCTGCCATTCGAAGAGTATACAATCTTTTTTTTAAGAAGATTTTATTATGTAAAGACTTGGTCTCATACAACCCTGTAAGAGTATCCCATATTTCCTTCGCCGTCCGCTTTTCCGCCACACTAGACAACACTTGATCAGCTAGTGCCAAGTGTAGATCAGCAACTGCATTGCTGTCTGTGTCGTTCCACTTGCTGTCATTAACAAAGTCTGTGGGCCTGCCTTCAATTGCAGTTAAGCAATTGTCTTTTCTCAATATCGCTTTTATTTTCATTTTCCACAATGAGAAATTAGTCCCATTGAATTTTTCAACATTAAACTTTGTTGTACTCGACATTTTTATTTGCTTCACACCCTTCTAGATCGTTTCTGAATATTTTTGCGAACAATCGTGACAAACTGTACCGTCACCGAAATTTACTATTCACGTGAATAGTACTGTTCACCAAATTTACTATTCACAAATAGTACCTTCGCATAAAACAGACAGAATAACCGAGGGCTCTGATACCACTGTTGGGGGGAGGAAGCACCACAACTAAAGTTTGATATGATGAAAATAATGAAAATAAATTAGACGCGAGAATTTTACGTGGAAACCCCTCTAAATGATAGGAGGGAAAAACCACGGGGTAGAAGGATCTCACTATAAAAATATGGAGTACACAGCTCTCAAATACAAGGAGAAAATAACAATTAACACTTCTCTCTTGTAAAAGGAACAACTACTAAAGAGGACACTCAAGACTACAATATTTATCTTGGTGTATAACTCTCTTTGTATTCTTACTCTCTCTTTTTGGGATGGATAAATGAGGGCAAGAGGTCTTCTATTTATAGGAAACTAGAAACGCGTAAAATTCGCGTATTGAACCTCCCTTTTTGACTACGCGTTCAAAACGCGTTTTGTTCCTTTTTTGACTACGCGTTCAAAACGCGTTTTGACTATCTTGCAATGGGTAGGTACTATTACACAAAATTACTTATACGTTCATGTGTACTTGTGTGTGTGTTTGGACGCAATAGTACTATTAACCTAAATCAACTTAATGACTTCATTTTCCAGGTGCTAAAAACATAACTATACCTACTATATGTCATAGTGGAAGAGTGATGAGGTTAGTAATGTACAACATGTGCCTTAGTGACTAGTGAAGTGGTCCTCTGTTTCACGTGACAACTTTACAGGTCCCGCTTTCAACTAATCTTCTTAAGTTGCTCTTTTACACCTACACCAAACAAAACCTTCCACAGTTTTGTTTTGCTTTGGTTATAAATGTGAGCCTAGCTTGAGCAAATAAAACTGCATCTCATTTCGAAAGCAAATTAAACTCCCTATCCTTTCTTCTTTCAAAGCAATTTGCTAGCCTGTGTATTATGGAATGAAAAAAGGTGAGTGTTGATCAAGATGGAGAAGCAGGGCACGTGCATTACTAACTCATGCGCTAGAATTGTCGGTGTTTCGAAAAACATTTATGGCATTCATCTACGCGCTATCATAGTACTGTATTTCCCAGCATGCTGATTCTACTGTAAATATCTGTGGTAAATCATGAGTTAGTTATTCATGTGCCTGTTTTCCCCATCATGACCACTCAACCTTATTACCAGTACGATATTCACACTGTCAATCCAATTCTTGATTGAAAGGTAAGTAATTTTGAAAGATATTTCTGATTTCAGATTCGGAATTAGCTAGCTAGTTTATTCAATATTTGGCCTAAGACCGGAGCTAAAGTTCTAGTTATAGATTCGGCAGAATCCATGATGATAATTGATAGCTTTGGCCAAAATCTTGTATTAACATTATAAAATTCACTTAATATATATATCAAATATATAAGAAATTATCCAACACTCAGTAATACCTTTTTAAGAATTTAGAACCAATAAATTCAAATCCTTATTCCACGCCTCTTGATCCCCATATTATATTATGCACGCTTCGGATATTACATCCTAGGTGCGCCAAAGATGTCTTAAGTAGTTGACATCGGCTGAAGGAAATTAAAGTATGGTTGTATTCATATGATGTTTAGATGAGTTTCATTTCATGATAATTTTTGATATTGAGTTAGGTCCGAGAGAGGTTCATTTTCTTTGAAAGATGATGGTGATGTTTGTTATATTCTCGTGTTCATGAGATAAAAAAGTTCAATCGTCTTAATGATTATGATGATGATACTTGTGAAAAGTATGAGTCGGTGGTGATGGAAGATGCAATATTACTATTAAATGTCAAATAAAAGATAAACATTGGATTGATTGAGTGGTCTAAATTATAATCAATTTGTTGAAAAATAATCCATGGTTGAAAGCTATATATGCGAAAGATTAGAAAAGATAATCATCATTCCACCATGTGATATTTTAGGAAACCATTGTCTTAGATATGCTGAAACTTGACCTCTCCCAATTACTTTAGGATGTGGACTGAGATATAATATATTAGGACCACCTGTTAATTGGAAATAACATAGTAGGAGCTAAACAATCTGCAACATTCAGATTGATGAAATGGAATATAAATGCATACAACAACCAAATAATAATGAAGTATAACTCAATACCAGACTAATTGAGTAGTTAAAGAAATACTTAGTCTATCACAATTTATATGGCAGTTTTCATTTTTCTGAGATCTAAACTATGTAAACTTTGATCTATAATGTATATGTATTTTTATTATGTTGACATGAGAAAAATTACAAACTTATGGCACTTTCTTATAGGTTTATTTAAATTATAATTTTAATATGTGAAGTTGAGTTAGTCTAATTTAGCTTCAAATTTATTTGAAGAAGCGAAAGGTGCCACATCAATCGTAAAGAAGGAAATATAAGCTTATAAATAACCAAGCTAGGAGAAAGCAAAAGGAATTTAATTATCTTTTGGGTGGATGGAGAGCACCTCAGCAGTATACAATACAAAAATTATCTAATTGGTAGAAGCCATAAAGGCTTAGTGCAAAATGTATTGGACCGGCCGATGAGTAGAATGTGCTTGGTGGAATCATTTCCCACTACAAATAGAGAGCGCGCGCACAAGAAAAACCGATGGGAAATTAAAAAAAATTGAAAAGGTTTGTACTGCTGAAGTCTGGATAGAGTCGTCAATACGGATTTGACCCATTGGGTCACCCGGCTTAATCCTTTATTTGGTAGAATTGGGCTAAGATTTTTAGAGCCATTTAAGAATAGAATTCTAGCTTGATCTAGATAAGCACGCTAGCATGTAGGACTTGAACAATGTGGATTAGGTTGGCTCGTGAATTAAATAAAAATAGAATGCTAAAAAAAATAAGAGGAATCCAAACTTAAAGTCTTAAAACATGCATATCAAAAATCCAAATATTTTTATTTTCTTGTACGGTTGTATCCAAAATATTTATATAAAATAAAAATGATTTCAAATTGAAGTCATACAATCAAATCTTCACTTGAAGTCAAACTTAATAAGTATTACTAAGTTTATTTTAGGTAGGGATTACACAAATCATATAGTGTTAAAAGATAATTAAATCATATCCCTACTCTTTTCCAAATTACAAAAAATTCTTAAATTTGGTGAAATCCGGATACATCTCAAAAACGTTCTGATACATCGCGTCTTAGTTTCTGATACATCAACATTCCAATACATCGTGTCTCGATTTCGGTAAATCACATCACATACATCCCGATACATCCATACATCCTGATACATTATATAAAGTATTGTATCCGACTGATACATCGTTTAAAATGATGTATCAAATCGATACATCACGCCGAGAATAGGAGAGAGTGAGAATTTTTATAATTTGTTCAAGTGATAGAAAATTTTAGAGAATAAGATAAATAAGTTGTGTATTTAGGTAATTTTTTTTTTTTATTTATGAATTTAAAACTTGGTTAACAAGTAGTAAACACCATGTAATGGTGTCGTGTAGATATTTATGTTAAGATTTTAAAATTTAAATTTAAATTATAAAAAATATATTCTTTTAAAAAAAATGGGTTTGTCCTGTGCAGGCTGTAACCCAATAGTTGTCGATTAGATTGATTATTTTTTGGCACGCCAAATAATTGACTAGCCCATCCTGATTTGTAAAGTTTCAAAGCCTGGGCTAGCCCGAATGGACTGGGACGGTCCATATTGATAACTCTAAGTCTGGATTGGGTTCTTATTCGTTATTCTTTCTCTTTATTTCGTCAAGTACACGTTTAAATTAAAAATATCTCTTTTATTTAATTTTTAAAGGTCAAGAATATACTATATAAATAGGAAAAATTACAAGAATATACTATTTAAGATCTTAATTAACAATATATGCATATCGTTTCTTTTAATTACAAAACTAGTTTTTTAATTACAAACATACCAAAAAAATTAATTTTCGGATTTATTATATAATTTATTTAGCAGTATTTTTTTCTTCTTTTTTGTGATTATGTGTGGATTTAATGGGAATGATAATTATGATATTAATTTTCTCTCCTTTATTTTATTCAATTTATGTAAAAGAGAATTATCTCTCTTTCATCTAACTATGATAATCGGTATTCTCTCTCCTTTATTTTATTTTATTCTCTCTCTTTTTTTCTTATTCAATTAATGTAAAAAATATATTCTCTATTCCATCTAACTATGGTAAGTCATATTCTCTGTCTTCCTTTTTTATTCAATCTATGTAAAAAAATATATCGTCTCTCTTTCCTTTAACCATGGCAATCAGTTTTCACTCTCTTTCTTTTTTATTCAATCTATGTAAAAATATATTATTTCTCTTATAATTTTCTTGTTAGTTTTTTCATGTTAAGACTTGGTAAAAAATTGATTTCTCCATTGTTGTCTTCTTCAAGTTCATCTAATCAGATACTGATATATTAGTTTAAAACTATAAAATAAATTGATATGTTGGTTTAGAACTATAAAAAAAATTGATTTATAATTGAAGGTAAGATTGCTTTTAGTTATATGTTCCAATCCTACAATGCATAACACCATATTCTAATCAAGTATATACCAACGTTTTATTATCATCAAGTTAATTTACATGGTGCACAATGTGGTTAACCTTGGTGTCAAGTTCAATAACTACAACAATAAAAATTAATTGATGAATTTTTTGGTAAAAAAACTAATAGTGATACATATTAAGGAATGTACTTTGGTGGTTGATTTGATATAATAATTGGTCGTTGGTGATTTTTAATTGTTATATGTTTTACTGTGTATATTTTGATGGATGATGTAGTTAATTTGTTGATTTTAAATTGTGATCTGTTATAGTGTATATATTTTGATATATAATATGATTAATTTTTTTGGTGATATGTTGGCTTAGTACTATAAGAGATATTGATTTATAATTGATGGTAAAGTTGATTTTAGTTATATTCTAATACTACGATGGGTAATATCATAATCTAATCAAGTATGTACCAACATTTTTAATTTCATCAAGTTAATTTACATGGTGTACAATGTGGTTTAACCTTGGTGTGAAGTTCAAATTAATTTAATTCAATTTTATCATAATGAATGAATTACACCAAATTATAATCAAATAAATTTTTTAAAAAATCATACTTGATCATAAAGTTAATCTTTAATTATATGTTTAACCTACAATGATGTAAAAGATATTTTTAAAAAAAAACGAAGAAAGAGAAATAAAAAAGAAAGAAAAAAAATTTGAAGGATAAAATGGGGTAAAAACGGTAAAGAAAGGAGAAACAGACAAGTGAATTAGAGAGAGAAATTTCAAAAAAAAAAATTGGTGGAGAGAGAACAAGAGAATTTGATTATTCATTAAATTGGTAAAGTAATTTATGAAGAAAATTGTAAAAAAAACATTGATGGGAGATATTTTAGGAAGAAGATTAGAAAAGAGGAGAAAAATGAGGAAGTAAAAATATTGAGGATAGATATTTTAGGAAGAAGATTAGAAAGAGAGATTTTCTAGAGAGCAAAAATGTGGCTTTTTTAATTCCTTTATTATACTTTCGAATTTTTTTTATTTTGTTCTGTTTTTGTAAAAATTCAATTGTTATGTTGGTGAAAAGTTAAACTACTATTATATATGAGTAATTTAGGTACTTAAATTGTATATTTAGGTTTTTTCCCATATAACTAATATCATAATTATTGTTAAGTGAATAAGTTTTGAAAACCACTCTTCAAATTTGATAAGAAAAATATAGTCCCCACAAATTTTGGTACCCATTAATATTTAATTTCATTTTATATTTTTATATTCAAATATTAATATTGTCAAACATAATGAGTAATCTTCGGAACTATTTTGACTTTAGGATAATGTTTTCTTTTATTTTACCAAAAGAAAAAAAAAGAAAAGAATATTTTAAAATCAAACACACTTAAATGAGTTGAACCTAAATAATTAAGATTCAGACTTTCATTAGCCATGAGCCCTAAGTCAGACAAAATTAAAACAAAGGGAGTATGACAAAGGTTGTAGAGGTCTCTTCCAATTAAAGAAATGAAAAATCATCCCACACATCTAATTACAACCTCTAAATGGACTTTTGTACAATTATTATTTATAAATTTTTAATTACAACCCTTAAGTTATTTAAATTAAGTATTTTGAACATATTAAGTTTTATCACAATTAATAGGAGAGATAAAGAAAAAAATGTGCATTAATTATGTGTAATAATTCTTACTACAATCAAGAGATCACTTTTCCTTTTTTATTGATACGCGCTACCCCCCATCCCCCATGTCTCTAATACAATAACCCCCATCAATTTCTCCAAACTCTCTTTCTTCATGTCACCGACCAATTCACTGAGTCGTGCGGGCACCTAATCTAAAACCTAGATAGGAGAACCCTTAATCATTCTAACTAAGAAAATATTGCAGAAGTTAAATCAATATTTGAATAATTAAATCAAGGTTCTAAAGAAAACTATATCAAACTTAGAACATCTCAATTATACAAAAAAAACCACGGATACTAGTCTAAACAGGTACAAGATCTTCTAAGAATACTAATAAAATAAAAGACCAGCTTCCACCATAAGAAAGAAAAATTAAAAGCTACTGGAGGATTGTCTTCATCTTCACCTAAAAGACATAACTGAACCTGCAACCAAACTATGTCAAGTGACATAACAAGAGTAGTATCAGTACAAACAACACGTACCGGTAGGCATCATCGTTTAATCTGATACTCACCACATAATATATGAACAGAAAAATAAGAGATATTATAATAATTAAACTTTATCAATTTATCTAGAGATATCATAATAATTAAACTTTATCAATTTATCTATCCCAACAAAATAAGTACACTCCTTATTCCACCTTAAGGTGTTCACCACTCTAAACTTCAGAGTTCCACTACCATTCTAGTTACAACTTAATACGTGTGAGTTATGAGCCCACCTACTATTGTTCATTCACTATAACAGTCCCCATCTAACAACTTTAACCACTCAATGATTTTACCTAACTATCACTAGTCCTAATCCAACTGTCTTACAACACAAGGCATATCTATCTCTCAGCCACACTTTCTAACTCACCCCGAGTTCTAGGTAGCCACTACCCCTACCACAATTACTCATGGAAATCACAATGGTAAAACTCTCTGGTAACTAGAAACCTCAACTTCTAAATCTATAAATATATAATACGATTATACCATATAGATCACATCCAGGCCTAACAGGGCCCATTCTCTTATCCACCAATAAATTTATTTAAGATCATCATTCCTTATAACTAACACACCTCAACTCAAGAGTTCACTTACAGGTCCTTAGTCCATGACTCATTTACAACTAACCTTATTATTACATGGAAATATAGATATCATCAAGTCATCTCATGGGACCATCCACACACACATACTTGACCCTCTCAATAGACCCAATCCAGTCATATTTGTGTCGAAATGTGACACCCAATTCAAATTATATTGTAATGTGACACCTGATCCATATATGTAGCGAAATGTGACACTCAATCTAGTTATACAAACCAACCATAAAATACCACCAATAGATCCCATTATATCAATAGAACAGGTTCATCACAAACAAGCCAACAAGTAATCATTTATATAAAAACTAACTTGTTTTCCTTATCGATACACATTTAGGCATATCATAAGTGATGCAATTACACCCTTAAGACAATTCTGAGAACTCAACTAACACCCACACTATCAAACCCTTAAGGTTTATCATCAATCTCTACTTAGTGTTATATTACTGTACGCAATACTACGCCCATAATAAAATATCCATATGTATACAATAATATTACCATCAAAAACATTTTTCCAAATCATTATACCACCTTTTTACCATGTCACCTTCGAATCAAACACTAACACAATCGAATTTCTACCCGTAACCCATGACCCATAGCTTAGTTATATGATTTCTCATTAAATTCCCTTCTATACTACATAATAGGTATATATTTACTATTCAAAAAAGAGAAGCATAGCCTACTTGGGCGCCAAGCAATTGTGGAGAGATAATGTTGCTGAAATCATTGATTTTCGATGTTCTACGGACAAGACTGGATTGAATTTCACTGGTTGAAGCCTTCCGAATGTTGAGATTCACTCCCCTCTTCTCCATAGGTCAAGAGCAGCCTCTTTGAAGGATTTTGCAGAAATCCCCGCCTCTAACTTCTATATGGGAGAAGTGGGAAAAATAAGAAATTCGCGATTTAAGTTCTGTCCTACGAACTCCCACTCTAGCAGCCATATTTCTGCTCTGGCGGCGCCACTCAGGCGGGATCATCCAGCTCTGACGGGATAGTGGAATCCAGTCGAGTAAATTTCTTGTGATTCTTTTTAATCATAACTAACGACGGTTTGGGTCGTTACACTTCAATTCGATTCAACAACAATCAAACAAAAAACCATCCTTCTTCTCCACGATTTCTACAGCTTATCCGCAATTTCAAAACCTCCATTTTCATTACTTGGATAAAAATAAATGCGCATGATGAAGAAAGCTTAAAAAGTTGTTCATACACATCGAAAGAGTCCCCGATTTATAGAGGATGAAATTACTGTAGAGATTGAGCCACCAAATTTGATATATTAACTCAAACTCTAGTAAAAGAAAATGTCAGTCGTTAAGAGAAATATCATCATTGCGAGAAAGAATGTAACCCCTTTGAAGAAGAATCAACACATATCCATGAAGAAATAAAGCCTAGTAAAAAATAACAAAACCATGGTAAAAGAGCAAAAAATGAAGGAGAAGGTGATGGAATCCCCTTCCACTGAATATTCGGACCCAAATTCTGATTTTGTGAATCAAAAATAATTCAAAAAGCCAAAGTCAATTTCTAAAGGTGAGCCCTCAGAACCCTCCAAAAAAGACTCAGTTCAAGTCTCAAAGGGGATTCAAAAATCCCCAAGTCAAACAAGGTTAAGACTATAGTCAAGGTATTTAAAAAAAAAATTATTTTACATAATAGGTTTAATTTTTGTATGAATATCATGTTATCGAAATTACTATGAAATTATTATGATTTGATATATTCTAATTTTGTAGTCGAAACTTATGTATTGGCATAAAAATGATATTTTTATTTGAATATACATGTGTAAAATGTGTACATACTTAGTTTAATTATTTTTTTTGAAGTTGTCATGAATTTGGTATGAATTTTGTAGTTGTCACAAATTGGTATGCAATGTATTTTTGTGCATATAAATGGCATGTAATTGACATAATGTGGTAATATTTTGATTTTCTTTACAGTTTGTACTAATTTGATATGAAGTTGATATGATATGATTTATAATCAGCATGAAATTGGTATTTAATTGATACTTAATCTCTAATTCGTCTACAGTTGTGATTTTAGTATAGTTATGAAATATGTTGTTAATATTTTTGATGTCTAATTTATAGTATATGTGGTATTAAAATGGTATAAAAATTTGATATTCTGTGTCAATATATAGATATTTGTCACAGTTTGTATGAAATTGGTATGACTTTGTTATAAAATGTATACGCATTTGCATGAATCTGATATAAAATGTGTATAAAAGTTGTTTCTACTTTGGTATTATGTAATATATTAAATTTATGATGGAACAGAAAAGTATGTTGATTTTCAAAAGGAGGAAATTATATATTATGTGCATCATATGTCATCGGGAGGGACACAACAGGAAGACATGTTCAAATTATCTTGCTGAAAATTAGTCATAATTTGTTTTTATTTTAATTTAGTTGTTTAATCGTACAAACACATATTTTGATGTTTTGGTCTTTTAACTCAATGAATTCTGATTTCAGAATATTTATTATGTGTAATACTTAATTCTTTGTGTATGAATTATTTTTCAAATGTATACTCAAAAACTAAAATTGGTTAATGTTGGTAATCATTTGGTATCCAATTGAAAAATTAAGTGCACCAATGTATGCAATTGATATCCAACTGTTATCCAACGGGAAATATTAAGTCTAATCATGCATGGAATTGATATTTAATTGATATCCAGCTGAAAATACAACATATAATTAAGATTTCAACCAAGTAAGCCAAGCTAAAAATAGTTAACGTTGTATCCAATTGATATCCATATGAAAAGCTTAAATGTAACAATATATGCTATTGGTATCTAAATAGAATTTCAAAATATTTAATTTTTTCTACTTTGTGTATGCAGTGTTTTTCAAAACTAATATTTCAATCTAGATATCAGTTTTAATTAAGATTTCATATTATTATCTCCTTATTGAATCAATATTGAATGAACATTATCATATTTCATACTGAAAAAAAGGAAGAAAACAATTATGTTATATTACAAAATTTATATAAAAAATAAAATTAATTTAAAATCATGGATGAAAGCTTAAAATTTGTATTGAAGATAAATAAGGAAGAAAAAGAAAAAATCATGCATGAAAAAGTTAAAGAAAAACTTACTAATGTGGGTATATTAAGGGAGAAAATTCTGTGAGAAAATTAATGAGAGATTTAAAAAATAAAAAAGATTTAATAAATAAGAATACTAAATTTAAAAAATTCAAATATAAAAAATAAAAAATGATAGCAATTTTCAAAAAAATAAAAAAAATATAGTAGAAAGAAGGAGGAAAGAGAAACTAAAATAAGAGATTAATATTATTAATTAAGATATTAATTATGAGATTGATAACAACCAAATAGTGTCCGATTAAGGATTAATATATCTGATCATTTATAAAACACTACATTTAAGGAAAAATATATTGGTATTTAATTACTTAATAAAATATAATCAATTAATTTATAAATTAAAACTAAAATCCTGATTGAACGGTAATTCGGTATTATCATTAATACATTTATTACCTTTTTCTTTAATCTATTTACTAATAAATTAATTAATGCTTTATATTTTAAATTTTGTTATAACTTGATAGAGTTTCACTGTTACAACTTGAAACTTATAAAATCCTGTTATAACTAGAAATATAATATCTTAATAATGACTGTAATCATTTAAAATTTATTAAATATAAATTTATAGAATGACTCAATTTATATTAAATTCAAGATATATTAGTCAAAATAAATATTTTGGATTAATAAAATTGGGTCAATTATTTAAGTCCAATAAAGAATTTAATTAAAAATCCAAATCCATTGATTCGGGCTATAAAGATGACCCCACTTTGTTAACCCGATATCATCTCATCCTAGAGGCCCACTCTCATGCCACGTGTCAAAATTATGTGGCAATTCAAGTCAAATTAAATAAGCCACTAGAATTATGCCATGTGCCAAAGTTAGGTGGCGATCCAAGTCAAATTAAATAAGCCACTAGAATTATGCCATGTGCCAAAGTTAGGTGGCAATCCAAGTCAAATTAATTAAGCCACTAAAATCATGTCACATGTCAAAGTTATGTGGCAAACTAAGTCAAATTAAATGAGCCACTAGAATAATGCCACATGTATATGTGACATGTTTTGACCAATCAAATTAAAGTTCTTCACCAAAGAAATCTGATTGGTCAGTTCAAACTAACCAATCAAATCGCACCCTCATACCACTCCCTACAACTATAAATAGGGGTCCTCATTATTCTCAAAAGTTTTTTTTAAAAGAACAAGAAGCAAGAAGAGAGCTCGTGGATCAAAGACCGCAAATTCTCTACAAAGCTATAAAGTTCAAGTAATCAAATTCAAGTTCAAGTTCAAGATCAAGAACGAAGAAGAATATCAAGAAGATCAAGATCAAGTTACTGGTTCACATTTACTGTTCACCATAACCATACAAGTGTTCATGACGAATAATTCAAATCAAAATTTGAAGACGAAGATTCAAGATCAAGCTATTCAAGCCATTGACTCTAAATCAAATTCAAGTTCAATGTGTTTCATATTATTTGAAGAATCAGAGGATTATCATAGAGATTGTAACTTGCACTACATTTTGAAATCAAATATTACACTTTGTTACTCCAATTTTCCGGTCTTGATTATTTATTTTTCTCGGATCGAAAATTTATTGTTTACAAATTTTGGCACGCCCAGTGGGACTATCTCTACCTCTTATCTCTTTACATCGATCATCAAACTTCAAGAATACTTTAAATGGTATCTAAGAAGTTTGACTCCAGGGCTATTATTGCTAAGGCTACTGATTCCAAGTTCTCCTTTGAGGTGGAGAACATACTGGATGCGACTATAGGAAGTTTGGGACCCATCACTAGGAACAGAGCAAACTTGCTAGGACAACAAGCACTCCAAGTGCTGTCCGTATCGGTTCCTGTTTTTGATCCTTCATCTTCAAAGGGGGCAAGATTCTTTCTGAATGAATTAGAAGAAGGACAAAATATAGCTGATATTGTTGAAAGGACGTGGGCTCGACTTAGTCCTTTTAACATAAGGAATTACACTATTCAAGATGAAGATGATGTTTTGATCACTAGATCTGCCCCAGTCACTCCACGTAACTTGTTTTAGACAAATTTCAGTTTGAGGGAAAATCCATGCTTTGCTCCATCATTCATAACGACCATCCAAGCGATGATGACTAACACCTCAACTGTTGAAGAACAACTGGTAAGTTTGACAAAGGCAATTGAAGGTCTATCAAAATATATGCAAGATCAAGATAATCGAATTGTCAAGTTGACGAACAAAGTTGAGAACGTTATAGAGGGGGACTCAAGTCATGCACCTGGAAAACGTCCAATGATACAAGAAAAGGGAGATTCAGTTACAAAGCAAATAAATGTGAGAGATGAGCTGCAAGTATCTGCTGAAAGAGGAATTCCCATTCATCAACTGAAGGACTTCATTATGGGAACCATCAAAGATAAATATGACGTGTCTTCAAAGTCATCATTTACGTATGCAAAGCCATACACTTCAAGAATCGATGTTTTGAAGATGCCTGCAGGTTATCAACCTCTAAAATTTCAACAATTTGACGGAAAGGGAAATCCAAAGCAACACATTGCCCATTTTGTTGAAACTTGCAATAATGCTGGAACATATGGAGATTATCTGGTCAAGGAATTTGTGCACTCCTTACAAAAAAATGCCTTTGACTGGTATACAGATCTAGAGGCAGGCTCTATTGATAGTTGGGAACAATTTGAGCATGAATTTCTCAATCGTTTCTATAGCACAAGGCGTACTGTGAGCATGGTTGAACTCACAAATACACGTCAATGGGAAGATGAACCTGTCATGGAGTTCATCAACCGATGGAGAAATGCAAGCCTCAATTGTAAGGATAGGCTTAGTGAAACTTCTGAAATAAAAATGTGTATTCAAGGAATGCGTTGGGGACTTCGTTATATCCTACAGGGTATTAAACCCAAATCATTTGAGGAACTAGCCACACGTGCTCATGACATGGAGTTGAGCATGTCTGCAAACGGGATTGAAGGACTACTTATTTATGGGCCTCGCAAGGGAAAAGACAAAATGGAGGTAAAGAAAGGAGGAAAATTGGCACCTAAGTTTGGAAATAAGGAGTCGATAAATATTAATGTCGTACCTTTGAAAGTGGCTATAAATCTAAGCAAGAATCAAAGGGTGAAGACCACGACTTTTCAGAATAACGCTAGTAGAAAGCTGACTTTGAAGGAAATGCAGGCAAAAGAGTATCCTTTCTTGGACTCAGATGTTCCAGCAATTTTTGAAGAGCTTCTGGCGTTAAAACTCTTTGAGCTACCTGAAATGAAGCGTCCAGATGAGGCTGGGAGGACTAATGATCTAAATTACTGCAAATATCACCGTTTAATGGGCCATCCTTTCGAAAAGTGTTTTATCTTTAAGGAAAAGATCATAGACTTGGCCCGTGAAGGAAAGATATTGCTTGAAGATGAGAAAGAGAGTTCAAATCAAGTCTCTGTCACTTTTGGTTCACTTGACCCCATAGTTCTTTGCAACTTTGTCGAAATACATGATAGTGGCGATGACCTAGCCACATCACCACCAAAGATGATTAAATTTGGTGACTTCAAACCAATAGATGTTAACGCATCATCGCTTGTTCCTTTGATGAATGAAGTAATAAGGAAAGATAAACCACTAGAGAAAAACCAATCTTGCGGTGCTTATACTGATGATGAAGGATGGATTTTAGTGACACGACGAAGACGTTGTAAAACGAGCTTGCAAAGAGAACCAAGTAAGAAAGTGACTAAACTAAAGATGAAGAAACTATCTAAAACTCAAAGGGTAGAGAAGAATGTGAAGAAGTCAAGAGTTGGGGGAAATTACTATCAAAAGCAACGTCCTCCGGTGACATTAGAGGAATTCTTTCCAAGTTGGTTTCGTGAAAAGATTTCTCATCGTGACACCAAGACCTCGTGTTGTAACATTGATAGAGAAGAGACAATGGGAGAAATCTCATCACCATCATTACCTCCATCACATGAAGGCCTTATAAAGCCTCACTCTGAAGAAGTGGATACTTATGATGCGAAGTTTATATCCACTAATGATGATCTTTTATTGGGTGAAGTATTGCATAATCGTCCTTTATATATGGTAGGCTTTGTGCTTGGACATAAAGTAAATAGGATCATGGTGGATGATGGATCTGGGGTCAATATTCTCCCTATTCATAAGTGAAGGAACTGGGAATCCCGATAAATGAACTGTCTGAAAGTCGTCTAATGATTCAAGGATTTAACCAAGGGGGCAAAGAGCCATTGGTGCTGTCAAATTAGATATAACGATAGAAGATATGCATTCAAGTGCATGGATGCATGTTATTGACTCAAAGACCTCATATAATATCTTGTTAGGAAAGCCATGGATACATGAGAACAAAGTGGTGCCATCCACCTACCATCAATGTTTCAAATACTTTGAAGATGGGGTTCAAAAAAGGGTAGTTGCTGATGATGAACCTTTCACCGAGACAGAAGCGCACTTTGCTGATGCAAAATTCTACTTAAAGAATCATGCTTCAAAAGAAGTCAAAGTTGATAATGCGATATCTGCTGACATTACAAAAAGGGTTGATGTAGCACCTGATAATGTGAGGGTCATGATTGAAAAGAGTAAAACGCTTTCAGATATGAGTAAAGTACTTAAGATAAGTGAGACATCTTCAAGTAAGAGAATGATTCCTATTTCTCACTATGTCCCAAAGACAAACAAAGTCAAGATCCTACCCTCTGAGTTGAAGAGTAGCAAGTTGACATTCCCTATCAAGCAAATTGATGCAATCAAATCAGCTTAAAAAATGATACAAGGATTTTTCAGACCATCAAATTATGATTCACATGAATCACTTCCTAAAAAGCGTACAAATGAGGGTTTTGACCCGAATGCATATAAGTTATTGGTGAAAGCGGGATATAATCCCAATGAAGCTGCTAAAGTAGGGAAGCTTCCAAATGAAGTTATTAAAAAGGCAAATCATGGCCTAAATCCAATTCAAAAGATGATGATAGAGAGAGGGTATGATGTCAAGCAATCACGCGAAGGCTTGGGTTACAAACAACCATCACTAGTCTGAATCTCTATAGAAAGGATGAGCATCAACTACATTACCCCTGTGGAAGAACCGATGAGGTTCAACAAGAAGCCTTCTGTATTTGATCAACTTAGTGGTATGACTCCTAACATTTCTGCATTTGATCAGCTAATAGAATTAACTCCAAAAACTTCAGTGTTTGATCGATTAGGACCAATGAAGCAGAAATACAAGCGCCAAGAAAATTATAGAACAATGAAAGAATGGGTACATGCTCGGGAGCATAATTCACCCAAGAATTGGCCCAGTTTGATCCCTTCTAGAATGAGGCGAGAAACAAAACTTGTAATTTCATGTGGAGATGTACTGAGAGCAAGAACTCATACCATAGTTCACACTAGGGAGCGAGATGAAGATGAAGAAAGTATGGGATCATCAAATCACATGTCTTTTAATGATGGTGATCCTCAAGATGATGAGGATGTTGAAGATCCGCCACCTGAACTCGAGGAAGGGATAAAGAATACTGTTGATGCATTGAAGGAAGTAAATCTTGGGGTTGATAATGATATAAGGCCTACATATGTAAGTGTTTCACTGAATGACAATGAAGAGAAGAAATATATTGAGCTGCTTATGGAATTTAGGGATGTATTTGCTTGGAGTTACAAAGAAATGCCAAGATTAGACTCTAAAGTTGTAGTTCATCATTTTGATGTGAAACGAGGCACTCGTCCTGTTAAACAAGTGCAACATTGCTTTAGACCTGAATTGGTTCCTCTGATCGAAACTGAAGTTAACAAGCTCATTGAAGAAGGTTTCATTTATGAAGTCAAATATCCTACATGGATTTCAAGCATTGTACTTGTAAGAAAGAAGAATGGCCAAATACGAATTTGTGTTGACTTTAGAGATCTTAATAATGCATGCCCTAAGGATGAATTTCCTCTTCCAATCCCTAAGCTTATGATTGATGCTACAATTGGATACGAGGCAATGTCTTTCATGGATGGTTTATCTGGATACAATCAAATTTGCATGGCACCAAGGGATAAAGAACTTACTGCATTTCTCTCTCCTAAAGGTATATATTGCTACAAAGTAATGCCTTTTGGTTTAAAAAATGCTGGAGCCACTTATCAATGAGCCATGCAGAATATTTTTGATGACATGCTTCATAAAAATGTTGAGTGTTATGTCGATGACTTAGTGGTGAAATTAAAGAAGAGTTATGACCACTTGCAAGATTTGAGAATGGTGTTTGAACGACTTCGAAGATATCAACTCAAAATGAACCCTTTAAAATGTGCCTTTGGAGTTACTTCAGGAAAGTTTCTCGATTTTATTATTCGACAACGAGGAATCGAGATTGACCAAGATAAGATAGATGTTATTTTGAAAATGCCTGAGCCAAAAAATATTCATGAGTTGAAAAGCTTGCAAGGAAAATTAGCACATCTTAGGAGGTTTATCTCAAATCTGGCTGGGAGATGTCAACCATTCAGTCGCCTTATGAAGAAAGATGTTCCTTTTGAATGGGACCAAAGTTGTACCAATGCTTTTGAGAACATAAAGTCTTATCTGATAAAACCTCCAGTACTTGTAGCTCCTATACCTGGAAAACCATTGATTTTATACATTGCAGCACAAGAAAGGTCAGTAGGAGCACTTCTCGCACAAGAAAATAATGAAGGAAAAGAAAATGCCCTATATTACTTGAGTAGGATGATGACACAAAACGAGATCAAGTATTCACCTATTGAGAAGTTATGTCTGGCACTCGTATTCTCGATTCAGAAGATGAAGTATTACTTCTAAGCTCATATTGTACAACTTGTCTCTAAAGCAAATCCTATCAAGTTTGTCGTGTCCAAGCCTGTCTTAAGTGATAAACTAGCAAGGTGGTACCTCCAATTTCAACAATTTGAAATTGTGTATATATCTCAGAAGGCAGTAAAAGGACAAGTGCTAGCAGATTTGTTAGCCAATCATCTAATTTCGAATGATTGGGAGTTATCTGATGAATTACCTGATGAAAACGTAATGCTAGTGGAAATTCAGCCACCTTGGAAGATGTATTTTGATGGTGCTGCACATCGTGAAGGAGCCGGTGCTGGAGTGGTATTTGTCACTTCCTATGGAGAAGTTTTGCCATACTCTTTCACTCTAACACAAAACTGCTCCAATAATGTTGTTGAATATCAAGCACTCTTACTTGGGCTTGAGATGGCCATTGATATGAAACAATTGCAACTACAAGTTTTTGGGGATTCCAAGTTGGTGATCAATCAAGTCTTGGGTAATTATGAAGTAAAGAAGCCTGAGTTAATCCCATACTGCAATTACGCTCAAAAGATGATAGGGTGGCTTGGAGAGGTGACTATTCAACATGTCCCAAGAAAGAAAAATAAAAAGGTTGATGCATTGACAGCTTTAGCTTCTACATTAGTATCTCCTAATGAAATGCAAGTTGTGGTTTGCCAAAGATGGATAACTCCGCCTCCAAATGAGCATGAAGAAGAATTTCGACACGTTATCGCCACTTCGGAAGCTGAAATTGACGATTGGAAATAACCAATAATAGATTATTTGTGTTATGGAATATTGCCAGAAAACCTTCAAAGAAGAACAAAAATCCGACGACGAGCCCCTCGTTTTCTTTATTATAAAAATACACTTTACAGGTGGTCATTCGATGGAGTTCTCTTATGATATTTAGGGGCAGATGAATCTACTCAAGCTATGCAAGAAGCACATTCTGGAGTGTATGGAACGCATCAGTCTGGGCCAAAACTTCATTTTCACATAAAAAGGACGGGATATTACTAGCAAACCATGGTGAAAGATTGCTTGAATTACGTTCGAAGATGTAAAGCTTGCCAATTCCATGCGAATTTTATACATCAACCCCCAGAAGTATTGCACCCAACTATTGCCTCATGGCCATTTAAAGCTTGGGGTTTGGATGTTGTTGGACCATTGCCTAAGTCCTCTAGTGGACATTTGTACATCCTGGCTGCAACTGACTACTTCTCAAAATGGGCAGAAGCTGTTTCTCTTAGAGAAGTAAAGAAAGAGAATGTCGTAAACTTCATTCGAGTCAATATTATCTACCATTTTGGTATTCCTCGATACATATTGAAAGATAATGGCAAGCTATTTGATAACAAGTTAATGACGAAGATATGTGATCTTTTTGGCTTCAAGCAACGCAATTCCTCTATGTATTATGCGGCTGCTAATGGTCTCGCTGAAGCATTTAACAAGACACTCTGCAACTTGTTGAAAAAAGTTGTTTCCAAGTCTAAGAGAGATTGGCATGAAAGAATGGAAGAAGCTCTTTGGGCATATAGGATTGCGTATCGCACGCCAACACAAGCGACTCCCTATTCTCTTGTTTATGGAGTTAAAGCAGTTCTTCCACTTAAATGTCAAATTCCGTCATTGCGCCTTGCCATTCAAGAAGGGCTCATTGATGAAGAAAATGTTCGGTTACGCCTTGAAGAATTAGAGGCTCTTGATGAGAAAAGACTAGAGGCCCAACAAAGTCTGGAATGTTATCAAGCTCGTCTAGCTCGATCTTTTAATAAGAAGGTTCGTCTTAGATGCTTCCAAGTGGGTGATCAAGTTCTTGTTGTGAGAAGGCCCATTATTACTTCTCGTCGGTCTGGAAGCAAGTTCTCCACTAAATGGGATGGACCATATATGGTACAAGAAGTATACTCAAGTGGCGCTTACAAACTGGTTGACTCAGAAGGATTGTGCATTGGCCCCATTAACGGAAAGTTCATAAAGAGATACTATCCCTGAAGAAAAGAAACACACTCCTTAAGGTACGAGTATAAACTGCATGTTACTCCTGGCCCGCAAGAGTATAAACTGTGCACGGCACCCCATAAAAAATGTCCTCTAGGTTGAAAATCTCGAAAGAGGCAGCCTAGGCAAAATTTAGGACACCAAAAAAAATAAATAAAAAAAAAAAATTCACTCTTTCAAAACTACGTTATGACTTGATCCTCTTCACTGAGGTACGTAGGCGCTTGGAATTACATTCCGAGTTCAGTCGTATGAGTATCCAAAGAACTCATAGTCTCTCTTGACCCTCTTCACCGTAATCCGTGAGTTACATCTTAAGTTTAGTCTCATAAGTTCAAAAAAAATAGGGCACGCCATTATTTGAGTATCACAATATTCTCGTAGATTATCATATAACGTGTGAATTAGAGAAGGCCAATCAAGACAGAATTTTAATTGACTTCAAAGAAGTATTTATACAAATCCATAAAGCTATTAGCTGTGATTATTGTACAGTGTAGTTCTATGAACCTTCTTTTTGGCTTCTCTACGCTGAGATATGAGTATTTTTTTAATAAGATCATGTGAATATGAATCTGTCAGCTTTCCTGCATGTGAAGTTCATTTTTGAAGTTTGTTTAGAACGATCCTGAGGGACTTGAGCTATACATTTTGGATATGTTTTAGATTAAGAAGGTTGGTTTCTGATAAATTAAGTCTCTCCTAGCTTGGTGCTCTCAATCAATGATATATCTCTTGTACTATCGAAATACAAAAGGTATCGCAACTCTGAAGAAGAGGAAGTCAAATCTCTAAAGTAAACCATGATTCAATCTGTAAAAAAAAGTGTTTTATTAGCGCTTAAATTAGTAATTCAATAATCATGGTCATGAATCTCAATAAAGAACGATTATATTCTTTGAGCAAGACCTATGTCTGATCTAGATAGTGGAAAGTCTTTACAAATCATGTAAAGTCTTCGCCTTAGACGGTGTAAAGTCTTTAGCTCGGACTATGGAATGCCTTTGACTCAGATGGTGTACAGTCTTTGCCACAAATCATATAAAGTCTTTGCCTTAGACGGTGTAAAGTCTTTAGCTTGGACTATGGAATGCCTTTGACTCAGACGGTGTAAAGTCTTTGCCATAAATGATGTAAAGTCTTTGCCTTAGACGGTGTAAAGTCTTTAGCTCGGACTATGGAATGCCTTTGACTCAGATGGTGTAAAGTCTTTGCCATAAATCATGTAAAGTCTTTGCCTTAGATGGTATAAAGTCTTTAGCAAAGAATTATGGAATGCCTTTGACTCAGACGGTGTAAAGTCTTTGCCATAAATCATGTAAAATCTTTGCCTTAGATGGTGTAAAGTCTTTAGCTCGGACTATAGAATGCCTTTAAATCAGACGGTGTAAAGTCTTTGCCACAAATTATGTAAAGTCTTTGCCTTAGATGGTGTAAAGTCTTTAGCTCGGACTATGGAATACCTTTGACTCAGACAGTGTAAAGTCTTTACCACAAATCATGTAAAGTCTTTGCCTTAAATGGTGTAAAGTCTTTAGCTCGGACTATGGAATGCCTTTGACTCAGATGGTGTAAAGTCTTTGCCACAAATTATGTAAAGTCTTTGCCTTAGACGGTGTAAAGTCTTTAGCTCGGACTATGGAATGCCTTTGACTCAGACGGTGTAAAGTTTTTGCCATAAATTATGAAAAGTCTTTGCCTTAGACGGTGTAAAGTCTTTAGCTCGGACTATGGAATGTCTTTGACTCGAACGGTGTAAAGTCTTTTCCACAAATTATGTAAAGTCTTTGCCTTAGACGGTGTAAAGTCTTTAGCTCAGACTATGGAATACCTTTGACTAAGACGGTGTAAAGTCTTTGCCACAAATCAAGTAAAGTCTTTGCCTCAAACGGTGTAAAGTCTTTGGTTTGGACTAAGGAATGCCTTTGCCTCAGATGGTATAAAGTTTTTGCCACAAATCATGTAAAGTATTTGTCTTAGATAGTGTAAAGACTTTGGCTCGAACAATGTGGCACCTTCGGATCAAACGGTGTAAAGTCTTTGCCACGAATAATGTGAAATTATTTCCAACAATGCAACACCTTTGGTTCAAATGATTAAAAAAAAAGAAGATAAAATAAAATAAAATAATGCATGGCTATGAAGTCAAAAAAAAAGAACTTCTTCAATAATATGATTGAAGTCTTTAAATCATACGAAATGTGCATGTTGAAGTCTTTAAATCCTCCAAATATGTAAGTAGATAAAAAAAACACTACTACCTGTCAAGTCGAGGAAGCCGCGCTAGACTAACCAGGCTAGACTTGATAATGCCCTTGAAGTCTAATTTCTAGCAATCTCAATCCTTTTCGGTAACGATGTTCCTACATCAAGATATAAAGTATTTTGTGAGGCAACAAAAAAAAATAGAAAGATATTGAAGGAGTTTAAATATAAATTTTGGATATGTTGTAGTCGTTCTTATCTAGTTTATGGAAAATCAAGAGAATTGTAATTTCTATACGTTTACATTGAGATTAAAAAAAATTGTACCTTCACGCAAATCTGAAATTTTTTGGTGCGCCCAAATCTACAGCTGACTTCATAAAAAATATCTAAAATAATTCTGAAGGTATTAAATTTTGAATTTCGGATATGTTGTAGACCTTTGTGTCTAGATTCAAAAAAATTAAGTGGCTTGTGATTTCGTCATTCCTACATCAAGATATGAAAGTTCTAGTAAAGACATACAAATCTGAAGATTTTAACATGGCAGAATCTAGAGCTAACTTCAAAAAATCAAACCGTTCGTGATTTCAACGTTTCTACAATAAGATATGAATTTTCTATAACAGACGTGTCAATATGTGGAAAAGGTTGGTGAAAATCAAAGAAAAGAGAAGAAGAAAGTACCACGGCAGTGATTGTCAAGCCACATTGATGCAAAACAATGAAGGTCAGGCGTCTATTTATAGAGGTTTATTATCACCTATTGTAACTAGACTCAAACTTGAATTAGGCTTCTACAAAATTGACTCCTAAGCGAATACCAATTAGTGGTGGAATCTTGCACAACAAGCAAATATATATATTTTAAATTCTTTCCTAATCCTAATTGGATAGAACTAATTTGCTATCTCTACTCCAACAATGATGAAAGGGTGCATCAATATTGTATGAATTCACGATGCATCTCAAAATACATGGCATGTCATTATCCTACAATTAATACTTCAAGCCTAGTCTTCAAAAGATAAAATATCTCGACAAGACTTGAAGTAGGGGCATTTGTAATCATTTAAAATTTATTAAATATAAATTTATAAAATGATTCAATTTATATTAAATTCAAGATATATTAGTCCAAATAAATATTTTGGATTAATAAAATTTGGTCAATTATTTAAGTCCAATAAATGTGGATTTAATTAAAAATCCAAATCCATTGATTCGGGCTATAAAGATGACCCCACTTTGTTAAACCCGATATCATCTCATCCTAGAGGCCCACTCTCATGCCACGTGTCAAAATTATGTGGCAATCCAAGTCAAATTAAATAAGCCACTAAAATTATGCCATGTGCCAAAGTTAGGTGGCGATCCAAGTCAAATTAAATAAGCCACTAGAATTATGCCATGTGCCAAAGTTAGGTGGCAATCCAAGTCAAATTAAATAAGCCACTAAAATCATGCCACATGTCAAAGTTATGTGGCAAACTAAGTCAAATTAAATGAGCCACTAGAATAATGCCACATGTATATGTGACATGTTTTGACCAATCAAATTAAAGTTCTTCACCAAAGAAATCTGATTAGTCAGTTCAAACTAACCAATCAAATCGCACCCTCAGACCACTCCCTACAACTATAAATAGGGGTCCTCATTATTCTCAGAGGTTTTTTTTTCAAGAACAAGAAGCAAGAAGAGAGCTCGTGGATCAAAGACCGCAAATTCTCTACAAAGCTACAAAGTTCAAGTAATCAAATTCAAGTTCAAGATCAAGAACGAAGAAGAATATCAAGAAGATCAAGATCAAGTTACTGGTTCACATTTACTGTTTGTCATAACCATACAAGTGTTCGTGACGAATAATTCAAATCAAAATTTGAAGACGAAGATTCAAGATCAAGCTATTCAAGCCCTTGACTCTAAATCAAATTCAAGTTCAATGTGTTTCATATTATTTGAAAAATCAGAGGATTATCATAGAGATTGTAACTCGCACTACATTTTGAAATCAAATATTACACTTTGTTACTCCAATTTTCTGGTCTTGATTATTTATTTTTCTCGGCTCAAAAATTTGTTGTTTACAATGACATTTCAAAAATTTTCACTTGAAGAAAATGATTTAAGTTATATATGTATACACTAATAAATGTAAATAATTTAATAGTATTAATTGATCAGTATAACTGGCTAGATAATATAATAAGGTCATTACACTACTTTCCATCATATTATATTAAGCATACTGGGAAGATTTTTCTATTGTTAAAGGTCAGCTTAATTTGACGATGTAAAAATTTATAGATTATCAGTAGACCTGTGAAAATGGTTTGGCCCGTGAGGCCGGCCCAATTCAATCCTTGAATTAAGTAGGGTTGAATTAAATTTTTTCAGCCCATTTAGGAACGAGACATTTTAGCCAGCCTCATGAGCTCAACCCGCGAGCCTCAGAGGCCGGTCCGTGGGTCATGAATTTTAAAAATACTTATTATATATATATTTTTTAAGTAGTGTTTTATTCTGTCAAATCTCCAGCAACTAGGCAATTGAAGTTATTATAACTATGAATCTTTGACCTCTTTTAATTTTGTGTTTATGCCTAATTTTTCGTTTCTCTTTTCTTGTCTAGTTTATGAAAAAATGATCATGTAATGTATGTTGTTATGATGAATCTTATGATTGTTGATTATTGTATCTTGCATGCTCTATTATTTTGCAAGTATTCCACTAAAATGTGTGGAGCTCATGGACATGTGAATTTTTGACGTATTGGTGCTGTGTTGCTCAATGTTCGATAGTCTTTCTAAGAGGCCAATAGTGTTCATCTTTTAATTGAAGGGTCAACCCGTCCAACCCGTAGTCTGCTTAGGGCTGAGTTGGGCTGCCATTTTATAGGCCCTTTAATTAAAAGAGTCAGTTTGTCCTAACCCAGTTAACTCGCTAGCTCTTTAGGGTTGAGTTGAATTGGATTGGATTGAACCAACCCATTTTGACAGCTCTATTTATAAGAGCATACAAATAAAACAGAAGAAGAAAACATACATATCATACGTTATATGTGTTTAACTAATGTATACCGATAGCATTAAATAGTTTTACAGTCTCATATAACCTCTTTAATTCAACTGGTTTTCATAGTGAGATCGTACTTATATTACTTCATATCATGACATTGCACGGTTAGGAGCACTACTAGAAAACATTGCATTAGTTACAAAATTAATTGGTGATCCCTTGCTAATTCATCGCTAAATAACTCCTAGAAAATTGAATTTTCTTATAATCCGTCGCTAATCCGTAACTTAAAATGGGATTAGTTAAGAATTTTTGTAGTTTAACTACGAAATTTTGCCCGTCGTTAATTCTTTATTTTCTAGAGATCACGATATTAGTACTTGTATTTAACTTTTGCATTTCAGTATGTCCGTGTGTGTGTTCCACTAATAGGTTGTTGAAGAAGTGGTAGAGATTTGGACACTATAAGCTAGTTTACCAAATATATATATAATATCTTAAGCGTCAAAAATGGCAATTAGGTTTTCACCAAGAAGGAAAACAATATCTTTTTGTCTTCATTTGATCTATATATCCTCCTCTCCCACTGGCCACTATAACAATTTCACTACTTCCATAAAATGAAGTTTGAAGCTTGTCCTTTAGAAATACTTTTTTCTTTTTGTTCATCTAGTCAATATGTTTATTTGATTATTGTAATAGACAAGATATGTCAGTTGACCCAATAATGAGTTGTACAAAGTGTCCTTTGATTAGAAATCTATGATAAAGAAGAAGGGGAAAATAGCTTATTTTGCTATACTACAAGCCTAAATTTTGGAAGCACATTAGTGATTTGAAACCAAAAGATTGTTGATGTTGTGTGATTTGTAGAAATTATTGACTTGTCATTTCCATCCTTGATATGTATAGAATATGTTCAATGGTCTAGGCAAATATGGTCAGCAAAGCAGTCAAGTGTGTCGATTTTATATACTATGGTTTTTCTCTAGTCTTCTTTGATATGAAATCTATACACGACATGCATTCTCACACGACACGTCTTGTTTAATTAAATTTTCAAATCTTAAAACACAATAGATATTACAAGTAGAGAGAAAAGATTGGGGTCCAAAAAGCTGTACACTTTACACCCTCTTTGCGGAGTAAATCTGTCACTCTATTCTGTTTTCGAAATATGTGAATTGGTGGCATTACTCTCAACATCTGCATCAGTGACCTGCATTCAATGATCAAGTTAAAATAGAGAACGTTATCATACTGTAACATGTGGATCACCTCGGTGGAGTCTAGACTGATATCAAGAGGAGTTAGGTTAATGTTCAACAGCCATGAAAATCCCTTGTTGAAGGGCTTCAAATTCAGCTAGGATCAAATTGACATGAAGTGTTTTACTCGTAACAAATTTCTAATTATTTGAGTATGAAGAGACACATTGATTTAATTTGTATCACATCTTGTCTAGTCACAGCTTTGAGTAGTGTCTCTTTTTGTTGTGATATATAATCTTGTAGGCTGATCAATATTCATTTTTGTAGTACAAGTCATGGGCATTAATGTCGTACCTATATCTTGTATTTAATGAAAGGAGCATGATGAATGGTTAAATGTTTCGTTATAGGAAGAGCGACATATACAGGGTTGCAAAGTACAAAAAAGGAACTAGAAAAGTAGCATCTGGAAAAAATATATACATAGAAATCCGTCTAGGTTCAAGAAAGAGAGGGAGAGCCCTTCCATTTCTTTGATGCACACAACTTTTTCACGGAGTCGAACATTTCTGGGGATTGATGTAGGATAAGGTTGCTAGACCAGATCAACTAAATCTTTCGTACAACGTACATGTTACATAAAATTTCAGTCACAGCATTCCTTCTGTTCTGCCGCCTTTTCTATCATGCATAAGTTCATACCATTTCATGGTGGGATGCAGCAATGCACAGAAATCCATTTTCCAAGTATAAGCAATATAAGTGTCACAGAACTTGCAACTTTTTCTCTGTGCAACTGATTTTTGGCAGTCAATGGTGGCAACCAATCTGTGTGCAATTGTTCCTGCATGATCTAATCAATTCAACTAGGCAACCTATTTTCTTTGACAACATGAAAAAATCATCGTTCAATGGATCTCTCTTGTTTCTATTTAGTCCCCTTCGTTCTGGAAGCAACTTCTACTTCTACATTTCTTTCCTCTTTTGCAGAAGCTAATGCTTGAACTAATGCTTCCCGTGATCTAATTCCAGGGACAACGTTCTTGGTGACCATTATGCTTAGCAATTCTATCACCTCGGAGAACAAACCCCTCTGGCACAAAAGATGAATCAATCCATCAAATGTAATTGACTGAGGAACAAACCCCATGACAACCATCTCATGTAGCAGATTATACGCTTCATCAACTTCACCATTTCTAATCATGCAGTTAATTAGAATTCCATAAATATGTGAACTGAGTTGCAAATCCTTTAATTTCATCTGCCCCAAAACCTCTTTTGCAAAAGATAACATCCCACTCCTACACAAAGCCTCTAATATGGTGTGATAAGTGTTCATTTCAGGCTTACACCCCAAGTCCTCCATACAACCAAGCATTCTTAATGCCTCGACCATTTTATCCTGCTTACACAAGCCATTAATATATACGTTATAGGTAACAATGTCGGGATTTAAGCCTAGTACAAGCAATTCATCAAACAGTTCATCTGCATTTGAATACTTCCCTTCCAAAATCAATCCATTCAAAACCAAATTATAACATACAGTATCAGGCACCATTCCATTCATTTTCATCTTATTCAATACCTCCAAAGCATCCATCCCTTTTCTATTTTTCACATAAAACCTGATCACATTGCATAAATCTACCCTTTTTGGACTATATCCTAACTTCCTCATTTCTTCCAAAACGCCCCAAATCTCAACCCCATCACAATCTTTTGGTTCAGGCATTGTAGATAAAATCAAAGAACAAATGTTTCCATCAAGATGAAACCCACTATCCACCATTAATTTCAATAAATCAAAAGCTTTATTTGCCTTTCCAATCCTACAAAGAGCCCTAATCAAAATCTTAAACGTTGATTCTTCAACCCAAATGTTCAAAAACTGACTCTTAACCAAAACTTGGAGCACAATTCTGAGATCATAATTGTTCTTACAAAGTATCCAAATCAAACAATTCAAAGACTTCACACTTGGGTTACATCTAAAAGCTGGCATAGTGAAAAACATCTCAACTGCCAAATGGGTCATGTTAGAATCCCCATAAAACTTAATCAAACAAGTGAATATGTATTCGGGTGTCGCAAAATTTTCAACACTACGAATATGATCGAGAATATGAGGGATTTGATTCCATGTGGACGGGTTCTGGGTAAGAGTTTTGAGGGTAAAATAGTATGCATTTGGAGTCGGATTGCATTGGTAGGCAGAAAAGGAGTCAATAAGAATTGATAGAAGATGAGTTTTAGGGGATTTGTTAGCTGCTGATTCTACCAATTTTTGCATAGCTAATTGATGAGTTAAGGTTTCTTGCCATTTGGTTTTGTAAGGTGAAAGTGGCCATTTTCTTCGTTTACGAAGAAAGGAATTGTCCACAGAGCTTCTAGATGAAAATGAATGTGAAGAAGAGTGTAGCTTCATGTGAAGTGGGATAAATCGTCTGAAGATTGACATCAAGTATCAGTTGCAGAAATTAGTTCAGATTGAATTGATTTTCTTGATTTCGATTTCAGATGATGATTATGTTATTTTTGAATTTTTAATTTTGAGCTTCTTCTTTTTATAAAAATGAACATCTTAATAAAATATTCATGTCAAATTATGTTAATAATTTCTCATTTCACTATAATCATTCAAATAAAATATATATTCAAGCAATGAAAAATAACAAAGTTCCTAAAATAAACAAGCTAAAATCATGTCTAGATACATCATACTGCTAATAATTCAAATTCAATGTAACCATTACTCAATCTATAATTTAAATATCAATTAATATATTTCTTTAAGGATTTAATACCACAACCCGTCAAATGACAATAAAAAAATATGATCACGGTGAATGCATCTCAATTTGCATTAGTTTAATAGGATATAATGATCCATTTAATTGGATATTAGATTTAGTGTTAGGTATATGGGATTATGTTTACATAAAGATAAATATAAAAATTGAAATGATGGTACAGCTCATACATATTATTGACTTCCGTTTAACCTATACAGTTTTAACAAATTGTAGGTCTAAAATATTGACACAACTTAGTCAACTAAGGGGAGGAGTTTATAATAGGGATGGGTATATATCTTTTTAATTTATAAGCCTAACACAACTTAGACAACTAAGAAAAGATACGGCTATATAATAGGATTTTTTTTTTTAATCATTTATCTATACATGGGATATATCGTTTGTTGTTGGACTTCATAATTTGCATATTGTCAAAGACCTTATTAGAAAGTCAAAAGTGTACTATAACACCCCTCAAATTTTTTTCCCTAAGATCCAGACCCTTCTTGTATACGGGTAGGGTCGAACCCGAGTATTGATGGGCATATGCATGAGCTAGGATGAGTCCCCGAGAAATTTAAGGATGTTGGAGGTGATGTGGAGCCACAAGGGGGCCCTAGGACCAAATTAAATCTAGGAGATTCGTCGTGGCTAAGTCTTGGGATGAGTTCATATAAGGGGTTGACTTCTGATGACCCTATCTTTTGAAAAACGACAATCTGGGTGGCCCACGACCTATCAAATTAATGGTCGTCGAGTCTTCTTTCCAACGCCACCAAGAATGTAAATTTTGGAGTTCGGAGTCGAAAGATATGACGATCCTAAGATGAACTAGCACAGCAGGAATTTCAGGCCTGGGTTCAACTACTGGAAATCTGGGCTTGGCGCCGCAGTGGCGCGACGCGCCACTATCGCGCCAGGAACATGCCTCAGTAGTTTGGTCCCTGCCGCGGCGCGCCACTGCAAGGTGTGCAGGGTTTTTCAAGCCAAAATTCCAGAAGCCAGAACCTTTGGCCTTGACGCTATAAGGGCGTGATGCGCCACTATCGCGCCATAAACATGCCTCAGTAGTTTGGTCCTTGGCACGGCGCGCCACTAAAAGTTGTGCAGGTTTTTAGGCGTAATTGGCCTTGGAGCTGTAAGGGCGCGACGCGCCACTATCGCGCCAAAGGCGTTTTGGCCTATTTTCAGAATTTTGGAGGAAGGGTAATTTGGGAATTGTCCCAAATTATATATTCACAAGCCTTGAACATTTTTGGACCATTTCTTCAGCCCCCATTCTCTCTCTAAAAGCCCTAGAAACCCCTCTCTCTCTCTCTCTTCTTCTTCCTCTCCAAATTCTTCTCCAACAAGAAGAGTTCCAAGAGCTTCAAGGTTTGAGTTCTCCATTGAAGACCCAACCACAAGGTTTTCTACAAGTCTTCACTAAGGTATGTAAGGCTATCCAAAATATGGGTTGAGTCCACCCATGTGCCCTACTCTTGCTTTGAGGTTAGATGTTCATGAAAAATGGAGTTTTCTTGGTATGGTTATGTTTGTATGAGCTTTGTCCCCTATTTATTTGACTCTATATGTGTTGATGTTGTTGAGCTAAAATGTTCTTAAAATAGGCCTTTATGTGAGTATGAGTTGATGAAGATGAGTTGTTAAATATATTTTATTGATCTTCTTAATTATGTAGGTTATGATAAAAGATGCTATCTTCTTAAAAAATGTGCCTATTATAAAGTGTTGATTTAAAGTCTTGAAGTTGTGATGAGTCTCAAGGATTTCTCAATGAATGGAGGAAATGATTGGTTATGTCTATATGTTGCTATAAATGTGCATTTAAATTTGCTTGAAAGATATGATTGAGATTGATCGGATAGTATGATTGAGAGAGATTTGATCATGATAGAGTTGATGAGTTGACAAGGTTGTGATGAGACTTGTCGATGTGATTGATTGAGTTGATTGGATGGAGTTTTATGAGCATTGAGTCTTGGGAGGAGTATCGAGCATCGAATTGGGCAAGAGTATAGTCCATACTCGAACCCAATAACTACGTCGCCAAACGTAGGGGGGATTGAACCGTTAAAGTCGGATGTTTCCCCGAGATGTTTGTCCTGACATTATAGGACTTGGTTGGATTGGATCCATGATTGGTTGATTCATTCATACCCTGGCAAAGTATGAACGGATGCGGCAACAACGTTAGTTTGTTGTACTTTCACTGGCTCATAAGTGATGGTTGTCGGTTAAGAGAAACTCCCAAATATGTCTTGATAGTACTCTGAGTCAGACTGAGTTGAATGATATGTTTCAATTCTCGCCTAAACATGATACAACCTCTGTATTTTAGGTATAACTTTTCATAGGAAAATCCAAATTGGGTGATTCAAATTTCTGATTAACCACAAGATCATTACCTACAACTTTTGTGAATACCATATTTTAAGTTTCTGAGGTTAAGTTGGTCAAATAAATTAATTTTTGTAAGGTAGGATGTTGTGATGGAAAGGAGTAATTATAGAAGAAAAATCATATCTCACTTTAGGTTTATCCAAATTGGTTGATTCTTGAACGATATGAAACTATACTTCCATATCTACAATTCTTATGGAGACACCAAATCCTAATAAGGAATTTATCTTATTTAAACGCAGCTCCGAAAAAAAGTATTCTGTTAAAAAGAACTCATCTCACCTACCATGGAAAGATCTAGATACATTTGACATCACTCATGACATAAATTGTCCTCCATTTAACATCATCCATGACATCAATATATTCCATTAATTTTTTAGATTTTTCTTTATAATTATTTTATTTATTGTTAGGTCACTCTTTCCCACCTATAAATACCCACTTTATTTTCTTATTTTATTCATCAAGCTTTCTCAAGCAAGTCTTCTCTCTATACACTTCTTTGCTCATTCTAAAATATAGTTTTAGCTCTTAGTAGTGAAGAAATACTATTCTGGTGATTCATATATTCCGGATAGTACACAAAACGTTCCGGCGAGGAGAAAAGCTAGGACTCAAGAGTATTCATTAAATCTTTCGGTTCCGACTAAAGCTTCGGATTCCAGGTATGTAAGGCTTCAATGAGAGTATTCCTTCCACTCTTATGCCTAAAGTATTTTAATTATATGATAAACTATATTTATTTTCTTTAAGCTTTACTCTAAGTTATGTGGGTGTTTATCCATGGGTTCTTCCACCCATGTAGTTCAAAAACTCTTTCAATTAAGTCTCTTGATTTCAAGTAATATTTTCTTATGGTAATTCTTATTTTTACTTAATAGTATGAATCATCGTTAAACTAATGATTATTGGTCTATTTTGATGCAACATAATTTTATATTATGAATTGATGGTTTGCAAGTAATTCCTCTATTTATCTATTTAAAGGTTCTTGAAATTCATGGTGGGTTGTTTAAAGCATGATTTTTAATTAATAAATTTTAAAGTATTTATATATATTTATTTACATACATATTTGCAAGTTGAAGTGATTTGAACCCACCTAGTTTTACTATGTTTTTAATAAAGTTTGACTTGAAAGCCTTGACTCCAAATGAATGTTTGTGAAAGCAATATCTATGATCAAAAGGGAGTCTTATGAAAATAAAGAATGATGAAATGATATGAATGATGGATTCTTTATGCAATAAGGACAATTCTTGCATATTTGAATTTTTAAATGTTTTAATGAACTATTCTACCGAATATGATGTTTGAATTCTCAAGTTATATGTTATGAATATTTTAAAGTATTAAACTATTCCGTGGGATTGACTTAGCACCGAATGAGGCATTGAGGTGGGATTCGGTAAGAGAATCCTAGTAGCAACCCCTTGTCTCATTAACTATGTGCCAACATAGGAGCCCTTGTAGGCTTAGGCTAATGGATCCATAAATAGCCTTTAAAGTTAAAGTTAAAATTAAAGAAATGAATGAAGTTGACGGAGTTTTACTTGGCAAGTAGTCTCTCCGGCCAACGTAGGGGGTTATGTTGGATTCCATGTAATAGCTCGCATGGTCTTAAATGTCGGTTATGCTTATTTTCCCACAAAATGAATATTTTAAAGGATATCCATATGATTTATTATGCATGTATTACATCATGTTCCATATTACATAAATGTTATAATGTTTCCTCAATGTTCATGCATCCTTACATACTTAGTACATTCAAAGTACTAACGCATACTCTTTTGCCTACATGATATCACCATGTAGGGATCGGTGCTCCTCCTCATTCTCCTCCACGTGGCTAGTTGAGACTTCGTTTGAAGACTACTTTTGGTGAGTTCCCATGTTCCGGTTACAATACTCCTTTATATTTCTAGCTTATGATATGTTGAGATATTTTACTATGATATTTCTTCTATTATGATTAAGGGTGAGCTAGGGACTTGTCTTAGCTCCGTTAAATCTAATAGTTAGAGGTATTGTTGGACATATGTAAGTTGAATATTTACTATTATGATTTCCGCTTCTTCATTTATCGTCATAACCTATGAAAGGCTAAAAGAATGCTAAGAGGCTTGTTTGAGGTACTTTCAGGTTCCTCATTCGCCATGTCACGTCTAGGCCCTAGGCTTGGGTCGTGACAAACTTGGTATCAGAGCCCAAGGTTTTGAATGATCCTTGGAGTCCAACATACCACGTCAAATAGGGTCTTGTTCATGGTTGTGAAGCGCGCCACAATTATGAATAAGAGACTATGAGGCGTTTAGGAAAAACTTCACTTCTTTGAAATTCATGTCGTGCCTTAGAGTTTCCTAAGCTTTCCTTTAACTAACGACCCATTTCGTGTTCTCTAGATAATGACTCATGGAAGAGCACCTCGAAGAGCAAGGGTTGATGATGAAGACCAAACTCCTCTGGTTCCCAATACCCAACATCATGAGGATGGGGTAACCCATGCTGAGTTTCGCAGTTTTATTACTTTGTTAGCTCAAGTCGTAGCCAACCAAGGGAATCTAGGTATTCCTCCTCCCCAAATGCAAAATCCAGCCTCTAGGATTCGGGATTTCCAAAGGATGAATCCGCCCGAGTTCGATGGTTCTAAACTAGATGAGGACCCTATAGAGTTCATTAATGAGGTTTACCAGATTGTGGCTATCATGGGTGTGCCACCAAATGAGAAGGCCGAGATAGTGGCCTATCAACTCAAAGGTGTGGCTCGAGTGTGGTACAATCAATGGGTTGTTGAGAGGGATGAAGAAATAGGGTCGATAGGATGGGAAGAGTTCAAAGGTGCCTTCCTAGACCGCTTCTTCCCATTGGAGCTAAGGGAGGCCAAAATCCAAGAGTTCATCAACCTCCGTCAAGGGAGTATGAGCGTGAGGGAGTATGCTCTCAAATTCACTAAGTTGTCAAAGTATGCTCCCTTCATGGTCTTCGACCAAAGAGCTAGGATGAGCAAGTTTATTTCCGGTGTCTCAAGCTTGGTATCCAAGGAGTGCAAAATGGCCATGTTGGTCAAGGAGATGGACATCTCTCGGTTAATGACTTACCCAGAACAAATTGAAGAAGAAAAGCTTAGAGAGAGATAAGGGGGTTCAAAAAGGCTAGAGTGGATGGTGGATGGTTTAACCCTCAAAGGTCCGATCATGGTAATAATGGCAGAGGCCAAGGTGGGCAACGATTTGTGGGACAAGGTTCTACCAATACTCCTCCTCCAAAGTTCAACAAGGACAAGAGTGGTAAACCAATGATTCCAAGAGAGAATGTTGCTACTCAAACTTTCCCCGCTTGCAAGAAGTGTGGAAGGACTCACAAAGAGGAATGCTTAGCCGACTCCAATGCATGCTTTAAGTGTGGCAGGTTGGGCCACCATGCTAACGATTGTAGAGATGGTGGTGGTAGGACTCAAGGACAAATTGCTCATGGTCAACAAGTCCAAGGAGGTGTCCAATGCACCAACCGTTTTTACGCCTTGCATGGGAGACAAGAGGTTGAGGATGCACCCAATGTCATTACCGGTATGTTAAAGGTCTTTTCTTTTGATGTGTATGCACTATTAGATCCGGGTGCAAATTTATCTTTTGTTACTCCATTCCTTGCTAATAGATTTGATGTTTTACCTGAAATGTTATTAGAGCCTTATTTGGTGTCTACCCCTGTTGGTGAGTCAGTTATTGCTAGAAAGGTCTATAGGGGTTGCTTTGTGTCTATATTGCATAAAGTTATTCCTTGTGATCTCATTGAGCTTGACATGATAGATTTCAATGTTATTCTTGGGATAGATTGGTTACATGCATCTTATGCTTCCATAGATTGTAGGAATCGTCGAGTCAAGTTCTAATTTCTAAATGAGCCTATTATTGAATGGCAGGGTCGTGATTCGGTGGTGAAGGGTCAATTTATTTCTTATCTTAAGGCCCGCAAAATGATTTCTAAGGGATGTATTTACCACATTGTGAGGGTTAGGGATGTCAACTCCAAAAGTCCTTCTCTTGAGTCAGTTCCTATAGTCAGTAAATTCCCCGATGTCTTTCCCGATGACCTTCCTGGTGTCCCTCCCAAAAAAGAAGTTGATTTTGGTATCTATCTCCTCCCTGATACCCAACCTATTTCTATTCCTCCTTATCATATCTCCCCGGCATAATTAAAAGAGTTGAAGGAATAGTTAAAGGACTTGTTAGAGAAAGGGTTCATAAGACCAAGTATTTCGCCATGGGGTGCTGCTGTGTTATTTGTGAGAAAGAAGGATGGATCGCTTCGAATGTGCATAGACCACCGTCAATTAAATAAGATGACCATTAAAAACAAGTACCCACTTCCTAGAATAGATGACTTATTTGATCAATTGCAAGGGGCAAGTCACTTCTCCAAGATCGACCTTCGGTCTGGTTATCACCAACTACGGGTGATGGAGTGTGACATTCCCAAAACGGCCTTTCGAACAAGGTATGGTCACTATGAGTTTGTGGTGATGAGTTTTGGGTTAACGAATGCACCAGCGGTGTTTATGGACTTGATGAATAGGGTGTTCAAACCTTACCTTGATACCTTTGTGGTGGTCTTGATTGATGATATTTTAATTTACTCTCGGGGTGAGGAAGAACATAAAAATCACTTAAGAGTTGTGCTTCAAACATTGAGGGATAGGCAATTATTTGCAAAATTTAGTAAGTGTAAATTTTGGTTAAAGGAGGTAGCATTTCTTGGTCACGTAGTGTCCGGTGATGGGATCAAGGTTGATCCTAAGAAAATAGAGGCAGTCAAAAATTGGCCTAGACCATTATCTCCTTCAGACATTAGGAGCTTCTTAGGTCTAGCCGGGTACTATAGAAGGTTCGTCAAAGGTTTTTCTTTCATCTCATCTCCTATGACAAAATTGACCCAAAAGAAATCCAAATTCATATGGACAGATGAGTGTGAGCAGAGTTTCCAGACCTTAAAAGATCGACTTACCTCTGCTCCTATTTTGACTCTCCCAGAAGGATTAGAAGGGTTTGTAGTTTATTGTGATGCTTTAAAGATTGGTTTAGGTTGTGTCTTAATGCAAAACAGCAAGGTCATAGCCTATGCTTCTAGGCAATTAAAGGTGCATAAGCGCAACTACCCTACCCATGACCTTGAATTGGCGGCCGTTGTTTTTGCTCTGAAGATTTGGAGGCATTACCTCTATGGGGTGCATGTGGATGTGTATACTGATCATAAGAGTCTTCAATATGTGTTCACCCAAAAGGACCTTAATCTAAGGCAAAGGAGGTGGCTAGAACTCCTTAAGGACTATTACATGAGTGTGCACTATCATCCGGGTAAAGCCAATGTGGTTGCTGATGCACTTAGTAGAGTGTCTATGGGGAGTATGGCCCATGTGGATGAAAGGAAGAGGGAGTTGGTGAGAGATGTTCATCGATTATCTAGATTAGGGGTGAAGTTAGGTAGTACTAATAATTGGGGTATGGTTGTTCAAAATAGGTCTAAATCCTCTTTGGTGGTGGATGTTAAATCAAAGCAAGATCTTGACCCAAAGTTTATTGAGTTAAAGAAGTTGGTAAAGGAAAAGAAGATAGAGGTCTTTTCCCAAGGGGGAGATGGGGTTCTATACTACCAAGGTCAGATATGTGTTCCAGATGTTGATGGCCTAAGGAGTTTGATCTTGATGGAGGCTCATAATTCTAGATACTCCATTCATCCCGATTCAACGAAAATGTACCGAGACTTAAAGGAGTTGTATTGGTGGGGTGGCATGAAGAAGGACATAGCAAGGTTTGTGTCCGAATGTACAAATTGCCAACAAGTGAAGGCAGAACATCAAAGGCTGAGTGGCCTAGCCCAAGACATTGAAATCCCTACTTGGAAGTGGGAAGATGTGAATATGGATTTTGTAGTAGGTTTTCCTCATACTCGGAAGCGTTATGACTCGATTTGGGTAATTATTGATAGAATGACTAAGTCAGCTCACTTCCTATTAATTAAAACTTCATATAGTGCTGAAGACTATGCCAAATTGTATATTCAGGAGTTGGTGAGGTTGCATGGTGTGCCGTTATCCATTATTTCGGATCGTGGTACCCAATTCACTTCTCACTTCTGGAGATTATTTCAAAAAGGCCTCGGTACTAAGGTAAAGTTGAGCACAACATTCCATCCTTAAACGGATGGGCAAGTCGAAAGAATGATTCAAATACTAGAGGATATGTTAAGGGCTTGTGTGTTGGAGTTTAAAGGGAATTGGGATGATTATCTACCTCTTATCGAGTTTGCCTATAATAATAGTTACCACTCAAGTATTGAGATGGCGCCATTTGAGGGTTTGTATGGGAGACGATGTAGATCACCGGTTGGTTGGTTCGAAGTAGGCGAGATGACCTTATTGGGCCCTGATTTGGTACTTGATACTTTAGAGAAGGTGAAGATCATTAGAGAAAGGTTGAAGACGGCTCAAAGTCGTCAAAAGTCCTATTCTAACACTAGAAAAAGGGATATTGAGTTTAATGTGGACGATTGGGTGTATCTAAAGGTTTCACCCATGAAAGGTGTGGTTTGATTTAGTAAGAAAGGGAAATTAAGCCCTAGATATGTAGGGCCTTATAGAATCGTGAGACGTGTTGGTAAGGTTGCATATGAGTTGGAATTACCATTGGAAATGACCATAGTTCATCCGATGTTTCACGTGTCTATGTTGAAAAAATGTGTGGGTGATCCTAGTTCCATTGTACCTATGGGAGTAGTGAATATTGAAGAAAACTTGACCTATGAAGAAGTTTCTGTGGAAATTTTAGACTGGCAAGTTAAAAGATTAAGGAACAAAGAAGTTGCATCTGTTAAAGTCCTTTGGAGGAATCAACAAATAGAAAGTGCAACATGGGAAGTGGAAGCGGATATGATTAAGAGATACCCTCATCTTTTCCCCTCTATCCAAACCAAAGGTATTAAGTTGTCCTTGCTCAATTACTTGAAATCTTTACATCTCAACTTTTCTTGTCATATGCTTGCAAAATTATGAAATATGTTTTAAACGATGTTTTAAATTACACTGTTGCATTAATGATAGGTTGTTTGTTTACACTCTGCTCTACTCAAGCTAAGTCTTTTCTTAATCGAGGACTAATGTTCCCAAGGGTGAGATAATATAACATCCCCTAAAAACGTTGTATACGATGTTTCAATTCTCGCCTAAACATGATACAGCCTCTGTATTTTAGGCATAACTTTTCATAAGAATATCCAAATTGGGTAATTGAAATTTCTAAGTAACCACAAGATCATTACCTACAACTTTTGTGAATGCCATATTTTAAGTTTCTGAGGTTAAGTTGGTCAAATAAATTAATTTTTGTAAGGTAGGATGCTGTGATGGAAAGGAGTAATTATAGAAGAAAAATCATAACTCACTGTAGGTTTATCCAAATTGGTTGATTCTTGAACGATCTGAAACTAGACTTCCATATCTACAATTCTTATGAAGACACTAGATCCTAATAAGGAATTTATCTTATTTAAACGCAGTTCCGAAAAAGAGTATTCTGTTAAAAAGAACTCATCTCACCTACCATGGAAAGATCTAGATACATTTGACATCACTCATGACATAAATTGTCCTCCATTTAACATCATCCATGACATCAATATATTCCATTAAATTTTTAGATTTTTCTTTATAATTATTTTATTTATTGTTAGGTCACTCTTTTCCACCTATAAATATCCACTTTATTTTCTTATTTTATTCATCAAGCTTTCTCAAGCAAGTCTTCTCTCTATACACTTCTTTGCTGATTCTAAAATATAGTTTTAGCTCTTAGTAGTAAAGAAATACTATTCTGGTGATTTATATATTCCGGATAGTACACAAAACGTTCCGGCGAGGAGAAAAGCTAGGACTCAAGAGTATTTATTAAATCTTTTAGTTCTGACTAAAGCTTCGGATTCCAGGTATGTAAGGCTTCAATAAGAGTATTCCTTCCACTCTCATGCCTAAAGTATTTTAATTATATGATAAACTATGTTTATTTTCTTTAAGCTTTACTCTAAGTTATGTGGGTGTTTATCCATGGGTTCTTCCACCCATGTAATTCAAAAACTCTTTCAATTAAGTCTCTTGATTTCAAGTAATATTTTCTTATGGTAATTCTTATTTTTACTTAATAGTATGAATCATGGTTAAACTAATGATTATTGGTCTATTTTGATGCAACATAATTTTATATTATGAATTGATGGTTTGCAAGTAATTCTTCTATTTATCTATTTAAAGATTCTTGAAATTCATGGTGGGTTGTTTAAAACATGATTTTTAATTAATAGATTTCAAAGTATTTATATATATTTATTTACATACATATTTGCAAGTTGAAGTGATTTGAACCCACCTAGTTTTACTATATTTTTAATAAAGTTTGACTTGAAAGCCTTGACTCCAAATGAATGTTTGTGAAAGCAATATCTATGATCAAAAGGGAGTCTTATGAAAATAAAGAATGATAAAATGATATGAATGATGGATTCTTTATGCAATAAGGACAATTCTTGCATATTTGAATTTTCAAATATTTTAATGAGCTATTCTACCGAATATGATGTTTGAATTCTCAAGTTATATGCTATGAATATTTTAAAGTATTAAACTATTCCGTGGGATTGACTTAGCGCCGAATGAAGCATTGAGGTGGGATTCGGTAAGGGAATTCTAATAGCAACCCCTTGTCTCATTAACTATGTGCCAACATAGGAGCCCTTGTAGGCTTAGACTAATGGATCCATAAATAGCCTTTAAAGTTAAAGTTAAAATTAAAGAAATGAATGAAGTTGACGCAGTTCTACCTGGCAAGTAGTCTCCCCGGCCAACGTAGGGGGTTATGTTGGATTCCATGTAATAGCTCGCATGGTCTTAAATGTCGGTTATGCTTATTTTCCCACAAAATGAATATTTTAAAGGATATCCATATGATTTATTATGCATGTATTACATCATGTTCCATATTACATAAATGTTATAATATTTCCTCAATGTTCATGCATCCTAACATACTTAGTACATTCAAAGTACTAACGCATACTCTTTTGCCTACATGATATCACCATGTAGGGATCGGTGATCCTCCTCGTTCTCCTCCACGTGGCTAGTTGAGACTTCATTTGAAAACTACTTTTGGTGAGTTCCCATGTTCCGGGAACAATACACCTTTATATTTCTAGCTTATGATATGTTGAGATATTTTACTATGGTATTTCTTCTATTATGATTAAGGGTGAGCTAGGGACTTGTCATAGCCGCGTTAAATCTAATAGTTAGAGGTATTGTTGGACATATGTAAGTTGAATATTTACTATTATGATTTCCGCTTCTTCATTTATCGTCATAACCTATGAAAGGCTAAAAGAATGCTAAGAGGCTTGTTTGAGGTACTTTCAGGTTCCTCATTCGCCATGTCACCTCTTGGCCCTAGGCTTGGGTCGTGACAAGTATCGAGCACCGAATTGGGCAAGAGTATAGTCCATACTCGAACCCAATAACTACGTCGCCAAACATAGGGGTGATTGAACCGTTAAAGTCGGATGTTTCCCCGAGATGTTTGTCCTGACATTATAGGATTTGGTTGGATTGGATCGATGATTGGTTGATTCGTTCATACCCTGGCAAAGTATGAACAGACGCGGCAACAACGTCGGTTTGTTGTACTTTCACTGGCTCATAAGTGATGGTTGTCGGTTAAGAGAAACTCCCAAATACGTTTTGATAGTGCTCTGAGTCAGACTAAGTTGAATGATATGTGATTGGTCCCGTCTAAATCATATTCTTGTTTAGACTTAGAAAATTTAAGTGAATTGTCCTGTATATATATGTATATGAGTTGAGATTTCGAGTTGACTGATTCTTTCTTGATGTTCGTTGTATTCGGCCATTTTACATACTCGTATATTCCATGTACTGACGCCAGTTGGCCTGCATCGTTTCATGATGTAGAGACAAGTACTAGAGATCATCAACCGGTGCTCCATTGAAGGTCCACATACACTCCCAGATAGTTGGTGAGTCCTCCTAGTTTCTGGAGGATGTTGAGCTTTCTTGTATAGTGTGTTGTCGTTCCCTTTATTTTGATTATTGGTAGCCATGGACTTGTCATTAGCACCTCTTAGACTTTGATAGAGGCTTCATAGACTGGAGTGTGGGGAGGTTGAACGGTTATTTTGAGGAGTCTTATTATATTTATTTGTTGAGTTGATGAATGTTTGGCCTTCGGCCCCCATATTGTGAATAGTATTTCATTAATTGAGTTTCCGCTAAGAGATTGTGATTGAATAAATGTGTGACTGGACCAGGTAGTTCGCTCGGAGGTCAGAAATGGCCTTCGGGTGTCGTCCACGCCTAGGGTACCCTTCCAGGGCATGACAAATATGGTATTAGAGCCAAGAGTTCAAGTGTCCTAGGGAGTGTATGAAGCCGTGTCTAGTAGAGTTTTGCTTATGGGTGTGTTGTGCACCACACTTATAAGCAGGAGGCTATAGGACATTAGGAATTGTTTCACTTCTTTCATACTCTGACTTCATGCGATAGAGTTAAACTCTATGAAACTTCCCTTCTAATTCGTGTATTTATACGTTACAGATAATGCCTCCAAAATGTACTGCCAGCCAGAGGAATGCCGAAAATGCAGAGATACCTCAGTTTGAGGTACGCCCAGCAAGGGCTAGAGGCCGACCTGCAAGGTATGCGGAGGCAACCCAAGTGCCTGCTACTCCGCCTGCACCCACGTTAGAGGCAGAATTTAGAGGAGTGATTGCAATGCTCACGTAATTAATGGCTGCCCGAAATGGTAACTAGAGTTCGCCGACTCTTAGCTCTAGTTCCCAAGAGCCATCTGGTGCCACCAGAATTAGAGACTTTCTGAGGATGAATCTGCCTGCATTCACGGGTTCTAAGGTTGATGAAGACCCTCAAAACTTTATTGATGAGATGTGGAAAATTTTAAAAGCTATGCATGCTATAGAGGTTGAGGGGGTTGAGTTGGTGTGTTATCAACTCAAGAATGTGGCCAACATCTAGTATAACCAATGGGAGCAAGGCAGGGGTGAGGATGCTGAACCTGCTATGTGGGATGAATTTGAAGGAGCTTTTCTTGACCACTTCTTTCCCCTAGAATTGAGAGAAGTGAATGTGGAGGACTTTGTAAATATGAAACATGAAGGTATGACAGTTAAGGAGTATGGCCTGAAGTTCATCCAGCTGTCCAGGTATGCTCCAGAAATGATCCCAAATATGAGGTCAAAGATGAGGAAGTTCATCTCCGGATTAGGGAGGCATATGAAGAAGGAGTGCAAAGCAGCATTGTTGATCTCAGATATGGATATTTCCAGATTAATGGGGTATGCTCAATAGGTAGAGGATGAGAAAAGAAGAGACAGAGAAGAGCACTTGAGCAAGAAGGTAAAATCAGCGGGCCATGAGAGTAAACAGAGGCAAAACATAGGCAACAGGTCCTTCTTCCAGAAGAGGCCTTCCAACTATGCCTCATCTACCGCCAGTGCACCTATGCCGCAGAACAGGTACGATCGGTAGGGTCAGAGTCGCCAGAATTTCAGACCCCAGGGTTCTCAATCACAAGCTAGCATGGGTCAAGGTTCGCAAGGGAAGCCATCATACGTCAAGTATGGTAAACTCCATTTGGGAGAGTGCAGAGCAGGGAGGGTCGGTTGTTATAAATACGGCCAAATAAACCATTTTTAGAGAGAGAGTCCAGCATGGGGAGACAAGGCCCAGTTCTCTACTACCGCACCACTGACTAGGGGTGAGCAGAAGGGAACTACTTCAGGCATGAGGGGAGGTACGAACCGTTTATATGCCATGGGTAGTCGCCAAGATCAAGAGGACTCTCCAAACGTCGTAATGGGGATGATTCGAGTCTCTTTTCTTGATTGTTATGTATTGATGGATCCGGGTGCCACCCTATCCTTTATAACTCCTTACGTGGCTAGGAAATTTAATAAAATTCCTGAATGTCTTCTTGAGCCTTTCAGTGTAACCACTCCTGTGGGTGATTCTGTCCTAGCTGAGAGAGTCTATAGAGATTGCACTGTGTCAATTCATCACAGGGATACCTTGGCTGACTTGGTTGAGTTGGACATGGTTGATTTCGATGTGATCCTTGGTATGGACTGGCTTTATGTCTATTATGCCTCTATTAATTGTAGGACTCGGGTGGTTAGGTTCAAATTCCTGAACGAAGCTGTCATAGAGTGGAGGGGTAGTTTCGTTACGCCTAAGGCTAAGTTTATTTCTTACCTTAGGGCCAGGAAGCTAATCTCAAAAGGGTGTATCTATCATATTGTCCGAGTGAAAGATGGCAATATTGAGTCTCCATCCCTTGAGTCGGTTCCGATTGTCAACGAGTTTCCAGATGTCTTTCCTGAAGATCTGCCTGGAGTCCCTCCTGATAGGGAGATTGACTTTGGGATTGATATTCTTCCTGATACCCAGCCTATCTCAATTCCTCCATATAGAATGGCTCCAGCCGAGTTGAAGGAGTTGAAAGAACAGTTGAAGGACTTGTTAGATAAGGGATTCATTAGGCCGAGTGTCTCACTATGGGGTTCTCTGGTCCTATTCGTGCGAAATAAGGATAGGTTCCTTAGAATGTGTATTGACTACAGGCAGCTAAACAAGGTCACCATAAAGAACAAATACCCTCTCCCCAGAATAGATGATTTATTTGATCAACTTCAGGGTGCCACGTGATTCTCAAAGATAGACTTGAGATCCGGCTACCATCAGTTGAAAGTAAGGAAATGTGATATTCCGAAGACCACCTTTTGGACTCGTTATGGCCACTTTGAGTTTTTGGTCATGTCCTTTGGGTTGAAAAATGCCCCCGCAGCTTTCATGGATCTCATGAACCGGGTTTTCAAACCGTATCTTGATATATTTGTGATTGTATTCATAGATGATATCCTGGTCTACTCCAAGAATGAAGAGGAGCACGCCTATCATCTTAGAGTCATTTTACAAAATTTGAGGGACCAGGTATTGTATACAAAGTTCTCCAAATGTGAATTTTGGCTTGCATCAGTGGCCTTCCTAGGCCACATTGTATCTGCAGATGGTATTCAGGTTGACGCTCAGAAGATTGAAGCGGTGAAGAATTGGCCCAGACCCACATCCCCGATAGAGATAAGAAGCTTCTTAGGTTTGGCTAGCTATTATCGAAGGTTTGTAGAGGGATTCTCATCCATATCATCACCATTGACTAAGCTGACTCAAAAGAAAGCTAAGTTCCAATGGTCCGATGCTTGTGAGGAGAGTTTCTAGAAATTGAAGACCAAGCTAACCACTGCTCCTGTCTTGACCTTGCCCGATAGAACAAAGGGCTTTGTGGTCTATTGTGATGCATCCAGAATTGGTTTGGGTTGTGTGTTGATACAAAGGGAGAAGGTGATAGCCTATGCTTCAAGACAACTTAAGGTTCATGAGAGGAATTACCCAACTCATGACCTTGAGCTGGCAGCGGTGGTGTTTGCGCTTAAAATCTGGCGCCACTACTTGTATGGAGTGCACGTTGACGTATTCACCGATCATAAGAGCTTATAATATGTCTTCATCTAGAAGGAACTCAACCTGAGGCAAAGGAGATGGCTCAAGCCACTCAAGGACTACGACATGAGCATCCTCTACCATCCAGGTAAAGCTAATGTTGTTGGTGATGCTCTTAGCAGGTTGTCTATGGTAGCACTGCCCATGTGGAGGAGGGAAGGAGGGAATTGGCGAATGAGGTACATCGATTAGCCCGATTGGGAGTTCGACTCGAAGAGAACAATGAAAGTGGAGTAAATGTTCGAGATGGGGCTACATCCTCACTTGTAGTAGAGGTAAAGGAGAAACAAGATCAGGATCCCATCCTCCTCCGGTTGAAAGAAGTTGTTCACAAACAAGGGGTGATGGTTTTCACCAAAAGGGGAGATGGTGTGTTGAGGTACCAAAGTAGATTGTGTGTACCTGATGTCAATGATGTTCGAGAGAGGATTATGGCCGAAGCGCATAATTCCAGATATTTTATTCATCCGGGCTCCACAAAAATATACCATGACTTGAGGGAAATCTATTGGTAGAGTGGGATGAAGAGGGATATTGCGGAATTTGTTTCTAAGTGCCCGAATTGCCAACAGGTGAAGGTTGAGAATCAAAGGCCATGTGGTTTAGCCCAAAATATAGAAATTCCAGAATGGAAATAGGAGATGATCAACATGGACTTTATTACAGGCTTGCCGAAGTCCCGAAAGCAATATGATTCCATTTGGGTGATTGTGGATAGAATGACGAAATCAACTCACTTCTTGGCGGTTAATACTACTGACACCGAAGAAGATTATGCAAAGTTGTACATTTAGGAGATCGTCAGGTTGAATGGGGTCCCTTTGTCTATCATCTCAGATAGAGGAGCCCAATTCATTTCCCAATTTTGGAAATCCTTTCAGAAGGGATTAGGTTCGAAGGTGAACTTGAGTACGGCCTTTCATCCCCAGACAGATGGCTAAGCAGAGCGCACCATCCAGACATTGGAAGATATGTTAAGGGCATGTGTGCTTGACTTCAAGGGAAATTGGGATGATCACTTACCTCTCATAGAGTTTGCATATAACAATAGCTATCATGCAAGCATTCAAATGGCTCCTTATGAAGCCTTGTATGGGAAGAGGTGTAGATCGCCCATTGGGTGGTTTGAAGTTAGTGAAGCCGAGTTGATTGGGCCTGACCTTATTCACCAAGCCATGAAGAAAGTGAGAATTATTCAATATAGGCTAAAGACAGCCCAAAGCCGCCAAATCTTACACCGACGTGAGAAGGAGAGACTTAGAGTTTGAGGTGGGTGATTGGGTGTATTTGAAAGTGTCACCCATGAATGGTGTCATAAGGTTTGGAAGGAAAGGGAAGCTCAGTCCTCGATATATTGGTCCTTACTAGATTTCGAGGTGGATTGGGAGTGTTGCTTATGAGTTGGAGTTACCCTCAGAGCTAGCCTCTATTCATCCGGTGTTCCACGTTTTGATGTTGAAGAAGTGTTTGGGCGATCCCTCGTTGGTAGTCCCTATTGATAGCATTGGAATTAAAAATAGCTTGTCTTATGAAGAGGTTCTGGTCCAAATTCTTGATCGCCAAATTTGCAAGTTGAGGAGCAAAGAGGTCGCCTCAGTCAAAGTCCTGTGGAGGAACCAATTTGTTGAGGAAGCCACATGGGAAGCAGAGGAAGCCATGAAATCTAGATATCCACATCTATTCGTGTCTACCGAGGAGAATATTGAAGGTAATGCTCATTTCCTTGACTCAAATTCATTTGTTCATTATGAGTTTGATTGGTAATCTGTTTGAGAAATTGATTGTTGATTGACAAAATTTTGATTGTGATTTGTTCCCCGAGTCCGTTCTTGGTCACTCGTCATTCGAGGACGAATGATTCCAAGGGGAAGATAATGTAACACCCCTCAAATTTTTTTGTCTAAGATCCGGACCCTTCTTGTATATGGGTAGGGTCAAACCTGAGTATTGAGGGGTATATGCATGAGCTAAGATGAGTCCCCGAGAAATTTAAGGATTTTGGAGGCGATGTGGGGCCACAAGGGGGTCCTAGGACCAAATTAAATCTAGGAGATTCGTCGTGGCTAAGTCTTGGGATGAGTTCATATAAGGGGTTGACTTCTGACGACCCTATCTTTTGAAAAACGACAATCTGGGTGGCCCACGACCTATCAAATTAATGGTCGTCGAGTCTTCTTTCCAACGCCACCAAGAATGTAAATTTTGGAGTTCGGAGTCGAAAGATATGACGATCCTAAGATGAACTAGCACAGCAGGAATTTCAGGCCTGGGTTCAACTACTGGAAATCTGGGCTTGGTGCCGCAGTGGCGCGACGCACCACTATCGCACCAGGAACATGCCTCGGTAGTTTGGTCCCTGGCGTGGTGCGCCACTGCGCGGTGTGTAGGGTTTTTCAAGCCAAAATTCTAGAACCCAGAACCTTTGGCCTTGGCTCTATAAGGGCGCGACGCACCACTATCGTGCCATAAACATGCCTTAGTAGTTTGGTCCTTGGCGCGGTGTGCCACTAAAAGTTGTGCAGGTGGTTAGGCGTAATTGGCCTTGGCACTGTAAGGGCGCGATGCGCCACTATCGCGCCGAAGGCATTTTGGCCTATTTTTCAGAATTTTGGAGGAAGGGTAATTTGGGAATTGTCCTAAATTATATATTCACAAGCCTTGAACATTTTTGGACCATTTCTTCAGCCCCCACTCTCTCTCTCTAAAAGCCCTAGAAACCCCTCTCTCTCTCTCTCTCTTCTTCTTCCTCTCCAAATTCTTCTCCAACAAGAAGAGTTCCAAGAGCTTCAAGGTTTGAGTTCTCCATTGAAGACCCAACTACAAGATTTTCTTCAAGTCTTCACTAAGGTATGTAAGGCTATCCAAAATATGGGTTGAGTCCACCCATGTGCCCTAATCTTTCTTTGAGGTTAAATGTTCATGAAAAATGGAATTTTCTTGGTATGGTTATGTTTGTATGAGCTTTGTCCCCTATTTATTTGACTCTATATGTGTTGATGTTGTTGACTAAAAAGTTCTTAAAATGTGCCTTTATGTGAGTATGAGTTGATGAAGATGAGTTGTTAAATATATTTTGTTGATCTTCTTAGTTATGTAGGTTATAATAAAAGATGCTATCTTCTTAAAAATGTGCCTATTATAAAGTGTTGATTTAAAGTCTTGAAGTTGTGATGAGTCTCAAGGATTTCTCAATGAATGGAGGAAATGATTGGTTATGTCTATATGTTTCTATAAATGTGCATTTAAATTTCCTTGAAAGATATGATTGACATTGATCGGATAGTATGATTGAGAGAGATTTGATAATGATAGAGTTGATGAGTTGACAAAGTTGTGATGAGACTTGTCGATGTGATTGATTGAGTTGATTGGATGGAGTTTTATGAGTATTGAGTCTTGAGAGGAGTATCGAGCACCGAATTGGGCAAGAGTATAGTCCATACTCGAACCCAATAACTACGTCACCAAACGTAGGGGGGATTGAACCATTAAAGTCGGATGTTTCCCCGAGATATTTGTCCTGACATTATAGGATTTGGTTGGATTGGATCCATGATTGGTTGATTCGTTCATAACCTGGCAAAGTATGAACGGATGCGGCAACAACATCGGTTTGTTGTACTTTCACTGGCTCATAAGTGATGGTTGTCGGTTAAGAGAAACTCCCAAATAGGTCTTGATAGTACTCTGAGTCAGACTGAGTTGAATGATATGTGATTGGTCCCGTTTAAATCATATTCTTGTTTAGACTTAGAACATTTGAGTGAGTTGTCCTGTATATATATGTATATGAGTTGAGATTCCTATTTGACTGATTCTTCCTTGATGTTCGTTGTATTCGGCCATTTTACATACTCATATATTCCATGTACTGACGCCAGTTGGCCTGCATCATTTTATGATTCAGAGACAGGTACTAGAGATTATCAACCGGTGCTCCATTGAAGATCCACATACACTCCCAGATAGTTGGTGAGTCCTCCTAGTTTCTGGAGGATGTTTAGCTTTCTTGTATAGTGTGTTGTCGTTCCCTTTATTTTGATTATTGGTAGCCATGGACTTGTCATTGGCACCTCTTAGACTTTGATAGAGGCTTCATAGACTGGAGTGTGGGAAGGTTGAACGGTTATTTTGAGGAGTCTTATTATATTTGTTTGTTGAGTTGATGAATGTTTGGCCTTCAGTCCCTATATTGTGAATAGTATTTCATTAATTGAGTTTCCGCTAAGAGATTGTGATTGAATGAATGTGTGACTGGACCAGGTGGTTCGCTCAGAGGTCAGAAATGGCCTTCGGATGCCGGCCACGCCTAGGGTACCCTCTCGGGGCGTGACATGTACAAAGATGCAAAGAGGTGATGCTGCAAATGGCTATATGAAGTTGGGCTTCAAAATTATCAACAGGCATCATTATTTTACTTGAGCCCAATTCTCTTCTTCTTTGGTTGTTGGGCCTTCATTTTTATGTGTTTTCAGAATATGTCTATACACTTAGGGTTAGTGTTTCTTTTGTATTTATCCCTTGGTTTGTTATGAAGTTGTCAACTAGATTTAGGCACCTGTCAAGTCAGTTATAGGATAGATTCTTTATTACTTGTATAAATACAATTGTACATAACTTACTCATTCAAAAATACTCAAGAAAAGTTTTACACTATTCTTCTTTCAAGTTTTACATAGTATTAGAGCAAGTTTAAATTTCTAATCAATGTAATATTTTTCTTCGTCTTTTTTATTTTTGTTTTTTTGAAATGACTGATAATCAAGAGACAAATTCTTCAGTCACGAATACTATCACATCCCAGACTACTGAAAGGAGTGATAGAACTGCTGCAATAAATGGAGTAGAACTGTTGTAATCAATGTAGTAGATTCATCACACACCTTCTATATTCATCTTTCAGATTATCCAGCCATGAACCTCATTTCTCCGATCTTTGATGGCAAGAGGTACGAGGGCTAGAGAAGGTTTGTTATAGCCTTTTCAGCTAAAAATAAGCTACGATTGATTGATGGATCTCTAACTGTTCTTGATACTATCTCTGGCCTCCAACAAGCTTGGAACAAATGCAATGACATCATTTTGTCATGGCTGCTCAATTCTCTTTCAAAAGAAATTATTGATAGTGTCATGTACTCTCCAAGTGCAAGAGTTCTCTGGTATGACCTGAAAGACAGATTTGGTTAGGCAAATAGGTCAAAATTATTTCTATTACAAAAAAACTCAATGTTGTAGTACAAACAAATTCTAGCATCCAAACTTATTTTACAAAATAGAAAAGTTTGTAGGATGAATTGAATGCTTTGAATACTTTTTCTAGGTATATCTGTGACTCTGTGTGTAGGGCTTAGGTGAAAGGAGTCAAGACACACCAAGAAAAAAGGTTGTTACAATTTTTAATGGGTATTAATGACACATTCATAGGGGTTAAAAGCAACATCCTATTATCTTCCCTTCTTCCAACTATTGGACAAGCACTCTCTTGTCATTCAAGATGAAAAACATAGAAAGATCCATTTAATGCCATATTATCCAGGAAAATCAACATCATTTATGATTAACAATCAGGCAGGAAAAATAATCTAATGAGTATAAGTCTCCAAAATCAGAATATGATTTTAAGAAAAGCTCAATTTTCTGTAATTATTGTAAGAAATTAAGACATACTATTGAAAAATGCTACAGGATTCATGATTTTTCAACAGATTTTAAATTTATCAAGGAAAGATAATTTTCTAGATCTGTGCACTTTAACAATATGTTTGGTTCAACTGAAGAACATGCAACAGGAGAATTTCCAATATTGAAATCTCTTGAAGAAAATAACAGAATTGTTGTAGTTACTTCATCGCATGGAGAAGAACCAACAAGAAGCAGGAACCTCTGATTCTTCTGCTAACACAAATTATGTTGGTATGATTAAGTTTTTCAATTCTTATGCCTTCCTAATCAATGTTAACGGTAATTTTTGAATTATGGATAGTGGAGCAACTGTACACATAACTTTTAATAGAAGTTCTTTTCTTAATTTTACCCAAACTTATAATGGTTAATTTTTCAAATTTCCACAGGGTTAGTGTTACCAATTCAAGTTGTGTGATCTATTTTCTAATGTTGTTATGCAGAATATTTTATTAGTTCCTTCACTTAAGTTCAACCTATTGTCAGTACATAAATTGTGTACACAACTCCAAAAATTTCTACTTTTCATTTTAAATTTTTGTCTTCTACTGTAGACCATTCATTGAGGAGCTGGTGAATGGTAAAGAGCAAGAAGATCTTTACATTCTTAATTTAAGTCTGTCAACAGTTTCTTCTAAAATTGCACCAAAGTCTCAGTCCAGTAGTTTGTCTAAGTCTGATAATATCTCTAAGTCTACTTTTCCTTCTATCTTTACTTCTTGTTTAGCCTTTTATTATTTTAATATTAAAAGAGCTATGGAATTACAGGTTAGGCCATATACCATTGGATAATATGAATAAAATTATTCCAAATGTTATGTCTCCTTATTCTAATTTTAATTTTCCTTGCATTATTTATCCAATGGTTAGACAATCTAATTTTTTTTGTCATAACCCCAAACCGCTGTGACTGGCACCCACACCAATCCTCCGATGGGAGAATCATTTTCAACATCCCAATAATTAGCAAATACAGTAGATAAACAGGATAAGGATGCGGAAGCAATCTTAATCAAAGATATAAGCCTGAGTCCCCATAAACTTAGGAAAGTATAGTCAACAACTTAAACATGCGAAAAATATCATAAGAACTGAAAGTCATTTGTACCAAAACTCTAAAGAACGAACAAGTCTAGAAAGGGAGTACAATTCCCATAAGAAAGTCATTAAAAAAATTAACCAATGTCTGAATATCTAAGTCTTGGAAGAAGGCCTAAAATTAGTAGAGAGTCCATGGTAGCCTGAAAGAATTAGCTCACAGCCCAATAATTAGCAAACACAGTAGATAAATAAGATAAGGATGCGAAAGCAATCTTAATCAATGATATATGCCTGAGTCCCCATAAACTTAGAAAAGTATTGTCAACAACTTAAACATGCAAAAAAATATCCTAAGAACTGAAAGTCATTTGTACCAAAACTCTAAAAAAACTAACAAGTCTAGAAAGGGAGTACAATTCCCACAAGAAAGTCATTAAATTTTTTTAACTAATGTTTGAACATCCAAGTCTCAAAAGAAGGAATAGAATTAGTAGAGAGTCTATGGCAGCCTGAAAGAATTAGCTCACCCTTGAACTTGAACAACTTATCACTCTTCTAAGCTAAGTCTTTTCGCAGCTGGCTAAATATGCCCTGTACTCAACAAAAAAAGAGCAAGTGTAGTATCAGTACACAAATCAATAGTGTACTGGTAAGATCACGCTGTTAGTAGTAAGCGAGTCATGGACAAGTAAACCCAACATAATAAGTGCATATATACAGAATAACAGAATTATTTTTATCTTAAACAATACTCAATAAGATCACAGTTTAACAACCTCAATATCATGCAACTTCACATAAGGGTTCTCTCATTGGACCAACAAACACTTAACTTATGTTAGAACATGACACCCGATTCAATTGTGTGTCGAAATATGACACCCCATCCAAAAATACAAATTAGCCACAATTACATTCAGTAATCAACATTATTTCACCAAGAACAGGTTCATCACAAATTAGGTCAGTAAGTGATCATTTCACATAATTTCTAGCATGCTTCCCTATTAATATATACATATGCATAACATGAAGTAATTTAGCAAGTACATGAAATTCATACAGGAAACAAAACCATCACCTACCTCGAATTCGAGATTCAACCACTCTAAGATGCAAGAGATTTCCTTTTCGGGTACGTTCTGCTTGTTCTTGGTCTAAAACAAGTCACATATACACAAAAGATTCATACAATGACCTAATTAACATGAATTATAATATAGTTCCCCTCCTAGGCCAAAACCCATGATCCTGACACCCTAGGGCTATTTTCCACCATTAGTTTTAGTCCAAACCTCCTCCATCCAATAATTACCAACCATAGTTTCTAGGTTCTATGAATTAAATTACAAAAAAGGGAATGATTTACTTACCTTAGACACAAAATATGGTGGAAATTAGCAAGAATTTTCCCTAGGTTGCTTCTGGTCTCTTAGGAATGAAGTAGGAGTCAAAATAATATTTTGTTTTTTTTCTTCTTCAAGTCGCGACTGCCTCGCTTTGGTGGGACCATCCCTCTTTGGCAGCATTGCTGTGGTGGGAAATATTTTGCTCTGGCTGGTTGAATAGAAATTAAGAGTTCAGATCTTGAGCTCTAAACTCCCATTTCACAACACCCCCCTCCCCAGGACATCTTAAATTATACCCTTCGCGATAAGTCTAATTTTGAGAGTTTTACTCATTCGAATATGATTTTGCAAAGCCATAAATGCCCTGTATTATCCTATATATTAGATACTAACTCAGATTACCTATTTGATCCCCCACCATTCACAGAGTTACCCAAGACCTCACCGGACTCAGAATTCATCTAAGTCTAGCCTAGGCTAAATTTTTTCAAAGTTACTACCCAAAGTTTTCTGGCCAAATTCCTTCCCTATTAGTTTATTCCTAATGATGGGGACATGTCATTATAATAGATATCAATTTATCCATCACTCATACTTGAGTGACCAACTAGGAAAAATAAGGCTAGAATAGAGATAGAGTAGTACCTGTTTCGATGAACAATTGAGGATACTTGTCCTGCATGTCTTTCTCGGTCTCCCAAGTAGCTTCCTCCACCAAATAATGCTTCTATTGTACCTTTACCATGTTCTTCTCCTTAGTCCTCAAATTTCGAACATCGTGATCAAGAATTGCAATTGGATCCTCCTTATACTGAAGACCCTTATCTAACATAACTGAGTCCCATTTAATTATGTAATCTCCATCCCCATGGTACTTTTTCAGCATCGACACATGAAATACCGAGTGTATTCTAGACAAGCTAGGTGGTAAGGCAAATATGTATGCCACTAACCTCATACAATCAAGAATTTCAAAAGGGCCAATATAGCGAGGGCTGAGCTTGCCCTTCTAACCAAACATCATTACCCCCTTAATGGGTGGCACTTTTGGAGTACTTCCTTACCCACCTAAATTGTCATATCCCTCATTTTATGGTCAGCATAGTCTTTTTGACGACTTTGGGCAGCTAGAAGTTTAGCTTGGATGCTTCTTACCTTATCTTGAGAATCCCTCGCTAATTCTATTCCCAAAGGCTCCATCTCTCTAGATTCAAACCATCTTATGGGAGATCGACATCCCCTCCTATAAAGAGCTTTGAAGGGTGCCATATTAATACTCGAATGATAATTATTATTGTAGGAGAATTCACACAAGGGTAAGAACTTGTCCCAATGTTCCCCAAAGTTGATCACATATTCCCTCAACATATCTTCTAGCACTTGGATAATTCTCTCTGACTGCCCATTCTTCTGTGGATGGAATGCCATGCTGAAAGTGAGTTGAGTGCCTAACTCTTCATGCAACTTTTCCTAAAATTTAAAGGTGAGCTGGGTACCGCGGTCTGAAATGATGGAAAGGGGTACCTCGTGCAACCTTACTATCTCCTTCACATAAATCTTTGCCAACTTTTGTGCATTGTAGTCCACTCTAACTAGAATGAAATATGCTGACTTCGTCAACCACCCCCCAAATGGAATCATACTTTTCCAAAGTTTTGGGAAGTCCCACCACGAAATCCATGGCTATTCTTTCCCAATTTCATTCAGGAATAGGCATTCTTTGAAGTAAGCCTGCATATATTTGTTGCTCATATTTCACCTGTTGATAATTCTGGCACTTGGCTACATATTCAGCTATGTCTCTCTTCATACCTAACCACCAATATAGCCATTTCAAGTCTTGGTACATCTTGGTTACTCCAGGGTGAATAGAGTATCGCAACCCATGAGATTCAGACAAAATTTTTTGAATTATGCCATCCACCCGGAGAACACAAATCCTTCCTCTAAAGTTGAGCATACCAACTGTATCAATGTGCTGAATCTTGGGCCTTTCCCATCAAATATTTTTCTCTAATCTCATTCAAATTTACATCTTCAAACTATTTGGCCTTAATCTCCTATATAAAAGTGGGCCTTAGATCAATATTGGCCATCACCCCACCTTTCTCTAAGATGCCTAGCCTCATGAACCTAGCCTTCAAGTCCGAATCTCTCTAGCCAGGGGCCGCTTGCAGGCTCCCAAATAAGCTAAATTATCCATGCTAACCGGTTTTCGGCTTAATGCGTCCACTACCACATTAGCCTTACTTGGATGATACTGAATGGTGACGTCATAGTCTTTGAGCAACCATCCATCTCTGTTGTCTCAAATTTAAGACTTTCTGGGTGAACACATGCTACAAAACTGTGGTGATCAGTAAATACCTCACACCTGACGCCATAAAGGTAATGCCTCCAGATTTTTAGGGAAAACACTATCATTGCCAGCTCTAAGTCATGAGTTAGGTAGTTCTTCTCATGCACCTTCAACTTCCGCGAAGCATAGGCTACGATGTTTTTATCCTGCATCAACACAGCACCCAAACCTAAATGTGAAACATCATAATATATAATGAAGTCTTTACCTTCTACCGGCAGAGTCAAAATAGGTGCTGTGGTTAGAAGAGTCTTAAGCTTTTGAAACTCTCTTCATATTTGTCCGTCCACTCGAAAAGCACCTCTTTTTTAGTCAGTCTGGTTAAATGAGTAGCGATAGAAGTAAAGTTCTTCACGATCAGTGGTAATAACTGGACAGTCCAACAAAACTTCTAACCTCGGTCACGAAACTAGGCCAAACCCAATTCTCAACTGCCTCAATCTTTTATGGGTCCACCATTACCCCTTTCTTTGAAATAACATGGCCTAAAAAGGCCACTAAAGGCAACCAAAATTCACACTTAAATAGTTTTTCATATAACTTCTATCTTCCCAAAACACCTAGCACAATACAAAAATGATCTACATGTTCTTGTTTACTCTTCGAATACACCAAGATATCATCTATAAACACGATAATAAAAGAATCCTGGAATGGCTTGAAAACCCCATTCATCCAATGCATGAAGGCTACAGGTGCATTGGTCTGCCAAAAAGACATCACCAAAAATTTATAGTGTCCATATCTGGTTCTAAAAGCTGTTTTGGGCATATCCTCAGGCCTAATCTTCAATTAATGATATCCAAACCTGTGATCAATCTTTGAAAAGACTGATGCAAGTTGCAACTGATTATAAAGGTCATCAATACACGACAAGGGATATTTATTCCAGATGGTAACTTTATTCAGTTGTTAGTAGTCAATGTACATTCTCATTCTACCATCCTTTTTCTTAACAAACAACACTAGATCACCCCACAGAGAAGCACTGAGATGGATGAATCCTTTATTAAGGAGTTCTTGAATTTTAGGCTTAAGCTCTCTCAACTCCACCGAATCCATACGATAGGGAGGAATAAAAATTGGATGAGTTCTCAGGTCTAAGCCAATGCAGAAGTCTATGTCTCTGTCAGCAGGCATACTAGGAAAGTCTAAAGGAAATACTTTAGAAATTTACACACTACTAGAATAGATTTAATAGAAGGAGACTCTACATCAATATTTTGAATATGGTCCAAATAGGACAAACAACCCTGCCCCACTATTTTTTTAGCCCGGAGAAAAGATATGACCTTGGTTGGCTTAGGATTATACACCCCATTCACAAATAATTGGATCTTCTTTTCTTTTATAGTCACCATCTGAGTAGCATACCTGGATAACGCATGAAATTTGGCCTCATTAGCAGCCACTAACATACCTCTCTACTCTAGTGCCATGAAATCGTCCTTATTATGGTCCCTCAAGGTACGGGGCATATATTTTTCCAGAAATAGAGCATGAAACTAAACCTAAGTAAGTGGGGGCAACACCGACGAGTGACACTCCATTTATGCCCTCCACCATTTCTTTCCCTCACCATGCAACAAAAAAGTCATAAACTCCACCCATGCTGATATATTATGCCCATCTTATGTAACCTCTCATAGTAGTCAAGGATGAATTCATAGACATCCTCAACCTCGCTACCATGGAAGAATAGAGGCTTGAGTTTTAAAAATTTAGTGAGCATGTCATGCTCAATACCAATCATAATAGGGCCCATAAGTGATCTGAATAAGGCATTAGTGCCTACCACCTCATCTACTAATGGAGTTGTAGTAGAAAAAAGATGAGAAAGAAGGGCTGGTGCTACTGGCATGATGGGAATGGCTCTAGTGCCAGCAATCCACTCAGAAAGGCCATGATCTGCTGCACTAGTATGGGGTTCATAGGGGGAAGACCGGGAGCTCCAACTTGGGTATCTTCCTCCTGTTTAGTAACTCTTTCCTCTTCCCCAACCTCTAGGTTCTCTTCTAACTTATTTTGGGGAGTATGAGGGGCCTTACCTACTAGCACCTTTTCAACTAGAACCTATACCCTGGCAAGTGCTTCTCTCCCTCTTCCTATGCTGCGTCCCCTTCTTCTGCCCCTACCTTTGCCCCATCCTCGAATGACTGGCTCCTCCTCTAGCTCAATTGAAGCTACGAGCCAAATACCATTATAATGAGTATTAACCATCGTTAGACAAGAGAGTAAAATAAGTTAGACACTAATTTGGATCACCATATACCAATTGGAATCAAGTTATAGAACAAAGGAAAAAAGATAGAGAAACTTTTCCTAAAGTCCTGTAGCCTCTCAAAGAAAAGTACAGACGTCTTCGTATGGTTCTGCAAGACTCAACTGTCGCACTCTATTTATAATGACCCTCCAGGTCATTTTTAAATTAAAGCATTCTTTTCATCATTTAGAACATTCTTGTAGTGGCCCCCAAGTCATTTATGACTTGCTGGCACTGACTGTTCGATCGCCTAGTCGTTCATTTGGATTTTAGTCTGGTTTTCCTATTTTGAAGCTTTTATAACTTAAAAAGTTGACTTCGATCATAACTTCAGAAAAATAATATTAGAACAAAATTTTTACAATTTCATCAGCTTTGGAATGGGCAAATTAGGTTAGTAGCGTGGTCAGCATGAGTATCGAGGCAATCAATATGAGTTTGAGGCCATTTGACATTTTTGGTTTTAAAATTTGGCCTATGATTGACCTTGGTCAACATTCTTGGAAAATGCACTCAGATGAAAATTCTGACAGCATGGTTAGCTCTAAAATGTCGAGTTTGGCCTAGAACAATCCTTAGTTTTCTTCTCGAGGCTTTCGGTCTAATCTCGAGGCCCATTATAGAATTTGGCTCATAATGACACTTAGGTGTAGGACCCACATTCAATCTAACGACCTCGTTGGAAATTTCAACTATGCCATTGAGTAAGGAATGTCAAATTTAGTGAGGTAGTATATTTTATTATCACGTATAAGATTCGGAATGAATTTTGAGCACGCCGTCAAAATATTTAAACGTGGTGAAAATTATCATTTCAGAGCACGGTTAGCTCTAAAATGTCGAGTTTGGCCTAGAACAATCCTTAGTTTTCTTCTCGAGGCTTTCGGTCTAATCCCAAGGCCCATTATAGAATTTGGCTCACAATGACACTTGGGTGTGGGACCCACATTCAATCTAACGACCTCGTTGGAAATTTCAACTATTCCATTGAGTAAGGAATGTCAAATTTAGTGAGGGAGCATATTTTATTATCACGTATAAGATTCTGAATGAATTCTGAGCACCCCGTCAAAATATTTAAATGTGGTGAAAATTATCATTTCAGAGCACGGTTAGCTATGAAATGTCGAGTTTGGCCTAGAACAATCCTTAGTTTTTTTCTCAAGGCTTTCGGTCTAATCTCGAGCCCCATTATAGAATTTGGCTCACAATGACACTTGGGTGTGGGACCCACATTCAATCTAACGACCTCATTGGAAATTTCAACTATGCCATTGAGTAAGGAATGTCAAATTTAGTGAGGTAGTATATTTTATTATCACGCATAATATTCTGAATGAATTCTGAGCACCCCGTCAAAATATTTAAACGTGGTGAAAATTATCATTTCAGTTGACATCTTGTGCAATCAGATTTGTTCTCTACGATCGTGGGCCCTTTGCCACGTTCGTAAAGGTCTAGGAAATTGCCCTCTGCGTTCACGAGGTCTGGGCCGCATTCGAGGAGGTTTGTCCCTTTTTCCTCTATGTTTCCGGGCCTCTGGACACATTCGCGAAGGCCAACCTTTCTAGCCTCCGCGTTCATGGCCGACTTTGGCTTTTTTCGCGAAGGCCAAAACCTTTGTCTTTACATAAAATACCAAGGACATACTTAGCCTTATTTCACTCTTTCAAACTTTGATTTCTCCTCTAATTCTCAATAAAATTTGGTGATCTAAAGGTCTAATTTCAAGAAACTTTCATGGGGAATCAATTGGTAAGCTTGAAAACTTGTTTAGGAGCTTCGGGTGAGGTAAATTCACAAACTTAGCTGCTTCCATTATCATTTTCAGATTGGAATTTTGATAAATTTTGGAGGATTGTATCTTGGTTATTTTAGCTCCATTTTTAGTAATTTTTGAGACTAAATTATGAATTTTACCGCAAGGAACATCGTAGTATGCTTGGTTTGGGTTGTGGGAGTTTTATTTTTGATAAATCACGGCTCATAGTACTGCCATGGTTGTTTCCTTTATCTTGAAATATGGGACTGACTTTTGGTGCATATGGGGTTGCAGCTAATTCTATTGGATGGATTGTATTTTTGTTTGGAACACTAGCTTGGGGTAGCATCTAGTTCCTACTTATATGTTCAATTTCAAAATTCTGGATGAAGGTCCCATATTTTCCGTTTGGAACCCTGAAATTGATTCGTCTCTGAAAATTATGAATTTATTATCTAAAGGATTGTAATGATGTTGTGATTCTATTTTTGACAAAGTGGCAGCGTTCCAAGGCCATTCGGAAAGGAAAAACTTAGATTTCGTGAGTTGGAGCACGCGAGGTCGGCCTATAGGTAGGCTACAATTTTTTCTACTTTAAACTGAGCATGTTTAGGCATTTGTATATTGAACTGTGTGAGTTTGGAGGGGTTTGGGGGTTGAGCATGCTAAATTACTAGATTTCATGCCCTAGATGTTATTTTTGGTGTATTGTCGGACTGTTAAAGCATGTCTCCAGTTTTTCTTGATCATTCATACCTTATGATGTGTACTGTACCTTTGGTTATATATTTGTAAGAATGTTTGGCCTTAGTATAGGCTTAGACTAGTATTGCCTTAGACTTTTGGGTGCCATTAGGCCTTAAAATTCCTCCGATGTCATTTCGGACAACTTAGCTCCCTGTAGACTAATATAGCATAGTTGAGTATGATAGTCTGAGGTTTATCTAGGTAGTAATGCAGTTTTTGGAACCTTACCTCCATAATACCCTATTCTCCTATCGGTCTTTTATCGCTTCGTTCTTGATTCTAGAAGTCCTTTAGACAATTCTGGTTGGATGTGGTTCAGACTAGAGTGACTCATTAATGGCACTCGGTTTGGGGGCACTCCCTATGATGCTCGAGTGCCCACTGATCTTGATTCAGACCGAATCACTCCTCTTTATGGTTTAAGTCTCCATTTCACTCCACCAAGCGGGGTTCAAGCCCCTACTTTGGTATTATAGCCTTGGTTCAAGTCCGTCGCTCTTCAATTAGCCGTGATTCGATCCTATTGCCTTTATTATCGCCCCGGTTAAAGTCCTTTGCTCTTCACTTATCCGTGGTTCGAGCCCATCGCCTCTATACAACCTCGGTTCTAGTCCATCGTTCCTTACTCACTTTGGTTCGACTCCTTAGCTACAATTACCTGATTCAAGTCAGTGGTCTAGCTTACATGTGGTTTAAATCCACGATTATCTGCCACCTAGTTCAAGTTCGTGGTAGCTTTCAAATATTTGTTTGGGTCCCTGACCCTTTGATGAATCTTCTGTTCAAGTCCTTATCTACTTTTAATTTGAGTAAAAGCTTCAGGAATTCAAGATGATTCAGTTCAAGTTCAGGAATTTCCAAAACTATGCTTGCTCTTGTCGGGCTTATGGGAGTCCGTTTAGGTTGTTACCTTAGACTTGTGCACGAGCGTACCCATTGGGTTTATAGGAGCCCAACAAATTTAGCTAGTTCTTTCTCTTTGTGTGTTGAGTACGCTGGGGTACATACCTTTATTTACTTCTTGCCCTGTATTTAGTTGTGATTACTTTCTAGCATTTCATTTTACTTTTGCTTATCTTGCTTTGTCGACCTATGATTCCTACTGGGTACCTATTATTTTGGTACTTATACTACACTCTACATCTATTTTCGTGATGTAGGTCTGAGTACTTGCTATCGGTGTTGGTTCGAGCCAGCATCTGTCCTAATCGTAGGCGAGGGTGAGCACATAGCGTTCTGAATTTACTCGTCTCCCTCGTATATATATTTTTCCTGTATTTTGTTTTTTGAGACAATTTATTTCTATGGTGTACTTTTGGGACTTGTACTTTTTTTTTGTAGTAGCTCTGTATATGTGACTTTCAAGTTCTGGGAGGAATTTTTTTATTTGTATATATTTAGCTTTGCTTCCACCCCATTCATTTATGTTCCTATTATTTTATTACTGCTTTTAGATTGATTTGTTGGACTTCTACACTAGCATCACATTAGTCACAATTTCGGGATATGGGTTGGCTTGGTGGGTCATAATAAGCACCATCATGACCTAAGAAGTCGGGTTGTGACAATTGGTATCAGAGCCTTAGCTTCATCGGTCTCACTTCTATAGAGCTAACGTCTAGTAAAGTCTTATGAATTGGGGTAGAGACGTCTATAACTTATCTTCTAGAGGCTACATGATATCTTTAGGAACCTGTCTTATTTGTATTACTGTCGTGTAGTGTGTGCCTTATTGGTTTCTAAAAATCTCACTTGTTCTACTCTTTTACAGGATGGCTCGCACGCGTGCTAGAGGTAGAGGTTGACCTCGAGGTCATTCCAAGGCTGCAGCACCAGTCCAAGACAAAGAGCAGACTCCATAGCCAGAGGTAGAGCCACAAGTAGCTCCAACACATCAGTAGCCGATGGGCCCAGGACCAACTCAGCCACCGCCTAAGCCAGTCGCATATCCAAACTTACAAATGATATTCTCCCAGATTTTGGATGCTATTGAGGAAATGCATCAGGCCCTAACTCTTGCTTCATTAATGTTGCAAGACCTGTCTATGCTAGAAGCACCAGTTAATTAGCAGCCATCGACACCCATCTCTCTGCCTGATGATTTAAAGGATGTCATGCCTCTTTGGGAGTAGAAGATGCTAGGGGTGTTCCTTAGACTATCACCGCTGAGGTTTTCTAGGTCTATGAGTAAGGATGCCCATGAGTTTCTACTTACTTGTTGAGAGAGGCTGCAGACTTTGGGTCTAGTAGAGTTGAGAGAAGTCGACTTTACTGCTTATCAGCTAGAAGGTCCCGCCCTGTAGTGCTGGCGTTCATATTTGGAGACTAGACCAGCTGGGTCCCCATCGGTGTTGTGGATTAAGTTTTCAAAGGCTTTCTTGGCCTAATTTATTCCTAGGAGCGTTAGAGTTCAGCTCTGAGATCAATTTTCATGGTTGGAGCAAGGCTTCAGGATAGTATCAGAGTATGAGGCCAATTCCATGAGCTCTCCAAGCATGCCGCCATGATCTTACCTACTGGAGAGTTTGGTGCTTCGTCAAGGGATTGAGACTCCAGTTATGGATTTTAACTCAGTCTTTAGTCTCAGTGGGCCGCTTGTTTCTTAATATGGTAGACCATGCTCGTAGCTCGAGCAGTTTCATCATAAGGCCTAAGAGGGAAGTGGTAAGAGAGCTAGGTAGGATGATAGTTAGGGTGAGCATTGCTTTAGACCCAGGGATTCCTATGATAGATCTCGCCAGAGATTTTAGGCTGGCCAGTCCAGCCGCCCCTTCTAGGCCTCTAGACTTTAGAGGGTGACTGGCACTATCAAGGTGGCTCTAGTGTCGGTCCGAGCCAGGGCTGAGGTGGTTCATAGAAGGGCTCTTCTATCCAAGTTGGCCAATATCCAATTAAGAGCCAACAGTCATAGGGGTGATATGAGTGCGGGGATCTAGATCATTGGTCCCGCGAGTGCCCTCACTATAGCCCATCCTTACTAGCTCCATAGGTAGCTAGACCTATGCCAGCACCTCTAGTTAGAGGTGAAGGACAGGGCTAGGACTGTAGGTGTGGTCATCAGGGTGCATGGGGAGGTCCTTGAGTAGGTAGAGCAGGAGGCAGGGTCGATGCATAGGGTGGAGGATCCTATGCCAACTTTTATGCTGCCCTAACTAGAGTAGAGGCTGATGCCTTGGACGATGTGATCATAGGTACCATTTTATTATGTCATAAGCCTGCATCCTCTTTATTTGATCCAGGATCCACCTATTCTTATATATCTATTTATTATGCCCTTCGGTTGAGTATGAGTCCAGAGACCTTATTTAAGCCATTGCGTGTTTCGACCCCTGGTAGGTGATTCTTTTGTAGTGGATTAGGTCTTTAGATCCAGTGTGGTGACTATTCACGGCCGAGAAACTAGGGTTGATGTTATCTTGCTTGATATGGTGGATTTGATTTAATTTTAGGCATGGATTGGTTATTGCATCACCGCATGGTCTTGGATTGCTATGCCAAGACTGTTACTTTAGCCATGCTTGGTATTCTGCCGGTGGTGTGGATAGGCTCTTATAGTCATACATTGGTTCGGGTGATTTATTTTGTTTGGGCTCGAAGGTTAGTGGCTAGCAGGTTCTTGTCATACTTGGCTTGTGTTAGAGATGTGAGTAGGGAGGCCCTACGGTTGATTCAGTACCTATAATCTGAGAGTTTACAGATGTGTTTCCTGCCGATCTTCTTGTCCTTTTTCCTAATTGTGATATTGACTTCACCATTGATATAGATCCAGGTAATCGTCCTATTTCCATTCAACCATACCCTATGGCCCCTGCAGAGCTCAAGGAGCTCAGTGTTCATCTTTGGGATCTCTTGGATAAGGGATTCATTCAGTCTAGTGTATCACTTTGGGGTGCCCCAGTCCCGTTCTTTAAGAAGAAGGATGGTACTATACTGATGTTTATTGATTACGGGTAGTTAAATAAGGTGACGGTGAAGAACCGCTACCCTATTCCTAGGATTAATGATCTATTTGACCAGCTTCAGGATGCCGTGGTATTTTCTAAGATTGATTTGAGATTCGTCTACCACCAATTGATGATTAGGGTAGCGGGAGTCCCTAAGACCGTATTTAGGACTCATTACGACCACTATGAGTTCCTATTAATGTCTTTTGGGTTGACTAACGCCTTGATCTTGGGCTTATTTATATTCCCATGTGCCTTGTTTGCCCTTATTTAGTAGTTGTTTTGAGAAATACTTTAGAAATATAATTGCATATTTTAGATAGAATGAAGAACAATGTTGCACTAAGGTGTGTGTAGTGATTGCAGGATGCTTGGAGGCAAGTCAGTGCACGGAAGAAGTCAATGGAAAGAAGTGCAAGTTGAACAGGAGAAGCAAGCGAAAAATGGGACAAGCAGCCCTGGCGCACTGCTAGTGTGCCGTGCCAGGGCATAAACTATAGAGGATCATCTTGGATGCACTATTGGTATACCGCGCCAGAGGGTAAACAACTGAGATGCGTTCCTGGCAAACTGCTGGTGCGCTGCGCCAGGGGTAATACTACTGAAGGGATTTTTTTGGGCGACCCTGGCACACCGTGTTAATAAATCCCCAAAGTTTTGATTTTTCTAATCAAGTGTGGGTCAACTTAGGATTGGAGGGTTATTCTACAAACCTTATAAATAGAACCCTAGGGCTTTTTAGAAGGGGTTCACGCAGTTTTGAAAGAGCACTGATACGAGGGTACACACACTTTAGGTTTCTCATTTCTTTTGAAGATAAAAGTATAAAAACTAATGCATTTGTATTTCTTTTGAACATGAGTGGCTAAGCGCCCTTATTCTGGGGCTGTAGCTACAAAGTTATGACATAATATGATCTACTCTTTTGTCGATGATGAGTGTTAATTATAATTACTCTTGCATTCTCGTTTTAACTATTGTAATGTTTAGCCAGCATTAGAGTACATGTGTTGTCTACCTTGAATTTGAAGAAAATGAGGAGATAGAACAAATAATGTAGGGAACGTGTTTATTCTAGGGTAACTTAGGGTGATTCGTATGCAGGATGCTAGTGACACATACATGTATACCACGTTTGGTTAATAAATAGGATGATAGCTTAATGAATTTTAATTGATTTATGATTATCATCGCACAACGATATAGTTAGGCTGTCGATAAAGATAGACAATTAGAGGTCAGAAGGCCAATATGTTATTAGTAACCCTATAAATCAGTAGTTAAACACCTCATCTGAGACTAAAAGTTGAAAATATTATGTTTGACTTCATTTTATGCTACAACCCTAGATTTTTCATAACCTGATTCTCTACGTAACTCTTATAATAGTAGTAATTTTTCTTACAACAAAGAATTTAGTGATAGTATTATCTCATTTTCTCACAACTCACATAATCAGTATAATCCTTTAAACAAAAATAAGTGGTCTTCAGAAAGTCTCTGTGGGTTCGATATCCGACTTGAAAGAGCTACTATATTACTTGTTAGATCACATACACTTGCGTGTGCGCATGGATGCAATAAGATTTTGGCACCATTTTTGGAGACTATAAATTAGGCAATTTATCTTTTTTCGAAGTTTCTATATTAATTGTGCTAGTGTTGACAACTTGATCTTATCAGTTTATTTTTGTAGGTGGTTGAGGCATTACACTGGGAAGAGGCAAAAAGCTTGTAGAGACATTATCTGACGTTGAATGATTCTTCCATCGACAAAGGCGAAGAGCGGCCTCTCAATACCCAATACAGAACCTCAATCTGGAGAACAATCACGGTTTGCCAGGGGATGGTTTGCCTGAGGAGATACCGCTAGAAGAGGTACCTGTGGAGATGGCAGCAAGGATAGTGCGAGATATGGCATTCCTACTCGCAACAAATGTCACCTCCAGTATTTAGAAACTGTGGATTAGAGGTCGATTTGAGCTGAAATAGAATATGGTGTAGCTTTTTCACACGAACGAGCAGTTTACTAGGTTGTCTCATAAATATCCTCAAGTACATATGTAGAACTTTCTAAAAATCAATAATACTTATATGCCAATGGGGGTATCACCTGATTATGTGAGATTAACGTTGTTTCCCTTTTTGCTATTGGGGGAGGCAAAGAGGTGGTTGAAGTCAAAACCGCCCATTTCCATCACTACTTAGAATGACTTAGCTCGTAAATTTCTAATCAGGTTCTTTCCTTCGGGAAAGACAGTTAAGTTGATAAGTGAAATCCTAAGCTTTAAACAAAAAGCTGGAGAGAATTTATATCAAGCTTGGAACAGGTTTAAATATCTGCTCATTAGTTGCCCACACTATTATCAGGCGAATGAGGTGTTGGTCCATAGCTTTATTTAGGGGTTGGAAACCAACACTACAATTCTCCTTGATTCGGCTGCAGGTGGAAAAGAAATGGAGAAAACTTATGATGAGCTATATACATTACTGAACAGTATATCTCAGGGAAATTTTTAGTGGAATGGAGGGAAATCTAGGCCCATGGTGCAGAAATAAGCAGTAATGTTGGAAGTAGATGCCATGACAACCTTGACTGCACAGATTGCATCAATGCAGAATATGATGTCCACATATTTTAGCAATCTGGCACTGGGACAGCAATAGGCAGCAGTGAATATGGTTCAACAACAACCAATGTGGTGTGAGGTTTGCGGAAGTAGTGAACATTCAGTAGATTATTGTAAAGCTAATTCGAAGTCTGTGAACTTTGTGGGTAATGCACCAAGGAGAGGAGTTAATCAGAACTATGGAACTACTTACAACCCGCATTGGAGAAACCACCCAAATTTTTCATGGGGTGGAAATTAGCATTAAGGGCAGACCCAATTTAGAATACAAGGAGGTGGGCAATAGTACAATAATCAAGGCCAGGGTAACCAAAGCTCAAGGAAATTAGAAAGCATGAGAGTAGAGGATATATTGAAACAAATCATGACTGACCTAGTTAAGTTAGCTGTAGAGGTGTGAAAAAATCAGTTAGCTACTCAAAATCTTAAAAAAGAGCTTGGGCAGTTGGAAAGTGCACAGAACTCTCGCGAGCAAGGAGGTTTGCCAGGTAACACTGATCTAAACCCTAAATAGGTAAACATAGTAAGTACCCGTAATGGTCGGTAACTAACTAAATTGACTCTCTAACTGAAATCGGATAAGTTGAAAGGTAAAGGAAAAGTTGGAGAATAAGGTGAATCCAACAGGCAAAAGGTGGATGAAGAATCAAAAATGAAACCTCCTCCTCCGTTCCCATAAAAGTTTAAGAAAAATAAGAAGAAGGAATGTTATAAGAAGTTCATCGACATGCTGAAACAAGTACAAATTAATTTACCTTTGATTGATTTTTTGTAGGGTCTCCCTAAGTACGCCAAGTATGTCAAGGACATTGTGGCCAAAAAGAACAAGCTGGTTGAGTATGAAACAGTAGCACTCACTGAGTAGTACAATTCAAGAATTCTGAATAAAGGTAAGCTCCCAACATAGCAAAAAGATCCGGGGAGTTTCATGGTACATGTTATTATTGGCAGTTGTATGAATGTAAGAGGATTATGTGATTTGGGGACGAGCATTAATTTGATGCATACATCTATGTTCAAAAAATTGGGTTTGGAAAATCTGAAGCCTACCACCATTCTATTACAACTGGCAGACTGCTCAGTAGCCAGACTGAATGGGATCATCGAAGATGTATTAGTATTGGTGGGATTACTCATATTCCCTGTGGATTTTGCCATCTTAGACTTTGAGCCAGATCCAGAGGTCCCTTTCATATTGAGACGACCATTCCTTGCAACAGGAGGGGCCTTGATAGATGTAGTAGCAGGATGACTCATGACGATAGCTCATGACAAGGTGGAAGTATTTGATATGTATAACGCATTGAAATTACCTATGATATATGAAGAGCTATCTGCAATAACATTAATTGATGGAGCAGTAATGGAGAAATATGTCGAATCTAAAAATCCTATAGAGAGAGTGTTAATGGGTTCAAGACATAGAAGGTGATGTGTTGGCGCAAGAAATTGTTAGTGTGTTGGATACTCATAATTTGAGCATGTGGAAAAATAGGTGGAACCATTGAATAGAGTGTTGGGCCCATCACCCAAACCCTTAACCAAGGAAGCTCTAAAACTGGAATTGAAACCACTTCCATCTCATGTCAGGTATGCATTCCTTGGTCCAAATGACACTTTATCGGTAGTTCTCTCATCTACTTTGTCCGAAATGCAGGTTATAACAACTTTTGAGGTGCTTAGACGATGGAAGAAAGCCATGAGATGGAAAATGGCTTACCTTCATGGGATTAGTCCAGCCTTATGCATGCACAAGATATTCATAGAGGAAGGGCACAAACCATTTGCACAACCTCAGCTAGACTGAATCCGGTAATAAAAGATGTGGTGAGAAAAGTGGTCATTAAGTGGATGGATTTAGGAATCATCTACCCTATCTCAAATAGTAAATGGGTAAGTCTAGTCTAGTCTGTACCTAAAAAGGGGGGGATTACGGTGATCACAAATGAGAAGAATGAGCTAATTCCCACTAGAACAGTCACTAGCTAGAGGATTTGCATGGACTACGACAAATTGAATGAAGTGACAAGGAAGTATCATTACCCAGTTCCTTTCATTGATCAAATGCTAGAAAGGTTGGCTGGGAAGGAGTACTATTGCTTCTTGTATGGTTATGTCACGCTCTAAGAGGGTACCCTAGACGTGGTCGGTACTTGAAGACCATTGTTGGTCCCCAAGCAAACTACTTGATCCAATCACACATCCATTCCTTCAATCAATTAGCGGAAGGATTAAAATAAAGAAACAATTTGGTGGACAATCCCAATTAACGACCTAACTCACGAAAGAAAGGCCATGGGCCAACAATCAAACTCCTATCTTTGTCATTAAATAATTTGACAAGAACAATTCAAGAAAATAAAATACTCAATTTACCCATTACTATCTAGTCTATGAAGCCTCTATCACTATTATCTAATTGGTGCCAATGACATGTTCATGGCTACCTCAATTCAGAATGAAAAGGACTAAACTCAATGCAAGAATAACATAAGTGGTGTCCTCCGAATGTATGTGAGGACTCACTAATAAGCTGAGTGTGAATAGATCCTCAATGGTACTCCTATTGACAATCTCGTAAACCTGTCTTTGCATCATGAAATGATGCAGGTCCAAATGGACGTCAGTACATAGAATATACGAGTATGTAATATGGCAGAATGAAACATACCTCAAGGTAGAATAATATCGGTTCAAATATCTCAAATCAGAAAGATAAGAGAGACTCAATCAAAGTGTCATAAGTCTAAAGTAAGAACACAGTTTAGATAGAGATCAATCATAAACCATCCAATCCAATCTAATCATGTACGATACAATTCAATTAAATCATTCAATTCAATCCAATCATATATCATCCAATCCAATTCAATTATATACAATCGGTTCAATCCAATCATATACAATCTGATCTAATCCAATCACATACCATTCTATTCAACCCAATCACATATCATCTAATTCAATCTAATCCAATCGTACACTATCCAATCACATATCACCTAATCCAATCCATCACATATCACCTAATCCAATCCATCACATATCACCTAATCTGATCCAATCATACACAATCCAATCACATATCATTCAATCCAATCATATGCAATCAATTCCACCATAAAGTCAAAGGACTCAATTCAATAGATATGCAAATTAAATTATGCAATGTTTTACAATTCAACCTAATCATCTACAATCACAATCAAACTAATCATATCAAGCACAATCCATTTAATTGGGATTTTCTCTAACCAACAACTATTACCATATGAGTGAGTGATAGTACAATAAGCCGACGTTGTTGCTACGTTCGTTCATACCTTTCCAGGGTAAGAACGAATCAACAATTATGGATCCATAACCAATCAAGTCCTATCATGTTAGGACACTAATTTAGGAAACATCCAACTTTAATGGTCTAATCCTCTCCTATGTTTGGTGACGTAGTTTATTAGTTCGAGTATGGACTATACTCTTACCCAATTCGGTGCTCGATACTCCTTCCAAGACTCAATATGCTGATATCTATCAAGTGAGTAAAATACTCAAAATACTCATTTAATCTTATTGGACTCTTTCAATTCAACTCATTTAGTCTCATTGGATTCTTTTCAAAACTCAATCAAATCTGGCCTCATTGGACCTTCTTTCAAATTAAATCATCTCAAACCATCAAACTCTTCTTTTAAAAATTTGATACCATCTCAACTCAATGAATGAAGAAAATATTAGATGTCTTTAAAATAAAATTTCAACTCCTCAACTCAAACTCAAAATAGGCATTTTATGTAAAAATGCTCAACTCATTTATATTCAAAATACTAATGTTCAAAATAATTAAAAGGCTTCTCAAACTCAATTCATGCTTAAACTCTTTTAAATTAAAGATGAAAATAATCATTCCTTAAACTCAAAATAGTGCATACATAGTTTATGTAAAAATGTTCATAATTCATTTATTTAAAACTCCTTCTCAAACAATAATTTATACTCATATGACTCCAATCAAATCTAATTATGTAAATCACATATCATGTAGTCACATTAGACTTCAATCCATTTCATCACGAAACATCCTCATCAATATAACCTATTCATCAATCATTTTACCTTTGTTAAAGATAAACGTCATTCACATCATCATCAGACATCATTATTCACATCATCATCAAACATCATCATCAAACATTATCATCAAACATCATCATCAAACATAATCATCAAACATCTTGCTCCAAAATCCCTATTTAATTCTATATTCCATTTATAGAAACAAAAGTGACATTCTAGCTCTACCAATGTTTCATTTCTTTTTATTTCAATCACATTCATAACTATCCCAATTTATTCTTTTCATTCCAACCAATATATATACACAAAAGCCATAAATTTCAACCTCAAGATAATTATGGTAAAAATAAATCTCATCTTGGATTCATGTGAATGAATACATGAATCCATACTCTCAACAAAGTCAACCCAAGAACACCATTAATACATATGGGTTTATATACAAAAAGTCAAGAAAACATCCCTAGAAGGTTTAGATCTTTCACCACTTCCATCCAACACATCTATAAGCATATGGAAGTACTCAAATGCATATTTTGATTAGCCTTACATACCTTAGAGTATATTTTAAACAAACCTTGTTGTTGGGTCTTCAATGGAAAGCTTGAATCCTTGAGCTTTTAAGAGGATTTTGTTGGAGATGATTTGGAAGAGAAGAGAGGATAAAGATTAGGGTTCCTTAGAGGTGAGAAGGCTGAAAAATGATCCCAAAATATTCCAAGATAGGGTATATATATTTAGGGAAATTGTCCAAGTTGCCCCTCATCAAAAATTTAGAAAACTGGGCAAAACTCCTGTTGGCGCTATAGTGGCTCGTCGCGCCACTGCAGAGCCAAGCCAAAATGGGCTTAAAACCCTGTACACCTAATAGTGGCGCGTTGCGCCAAGGACCAAACTACTGAGGCTATTTTCTGGTGCTATAGTGGCGCCGGGCGCCACTGGAGTGCCAGGCCTGAAATTCCTACAGTGATCGCCTAGGCCTGAAATTCCTACAGTACTAGTCTATAGTAAAATGGTTATAACTTTTGACTCCGAACTCCAAAAATTACAATCTTGGTGGAGTTGGAAATAAGACTCAAATACTTTTAATGTGATAGGTCATGGGCCATCCAGTTCATTATATTCAAAGAGATATGGTCATTTAAAGTTTACTCTTATACTAACTCATCCGAAAACTTAATCAATTGGAATTCTTTGGACTCTACTTGGTGTTAGAGTTCTCTTATGATCCTAAAACACATCTAATACACTTAAAATATTTATTAATTGATCCTAACTCATATATAAAATTACAAGTCATACGGTTCGAGTCTACATACACGTGAAGAAATATTCGAATCTATGCAAAAAATAATCTAGGGTGTTACATTATCTCCCCCTTGGGTTCATTCATCCTTGAATAAAGATCAAGCAAAGCTGGACTCGAGGAATGAATAACAATTGTGACTCAATCAAATCAACCAATAAATCAATCTAGACAATCAGCTATCCCCGCTCAAGAATAGGCAAATCAATTCAAGTCAAGAGTAGGGACATTTCCATCATCATTCTCATTATTAGGCACGAATAGAGCACCGAAACTCTATCAATCGAATTATTCAAACATCTAGATCATCAACCATCAAACTTCAATTCATGAGTGACATTCCTAATCCTCTCCATAATTTTATAAGACCAATATATATCGGTGCCCAAGCTTTCCTTTCTTTCCAAGCCTTATAACACCCTTCACGTCATCCAATCATTCCCCCAAAAGTCAAAAATAGCCTACTACCATCACTCTCATAGTGACTACCATACACTCAAGCCTATAACTCTAACCACCTCAACCACACCTAAGAATTTCTAGGCTTACCTTAACACTTCTACATCCATTATTGTATGAGCTCTCACCCAGAGACATACTAACATACTCTTACCTATCTATTGCACATCACAAGGTCTCATCTCTCTCCTCTTCCACACATCTATCCTCAACTAGACAAGTACAACACAATTATCACAATCAAGAAACACTCACTCTTCCCCATCTACTCTCACTCAACTCAGTCTACTATCATCCTGGTCAAGTCATCACAATCGAAATCTCAAGACTTACTTTGGCTCATTACCCTATCATCTCTCCCTTAGCTCAAAGGCAACAACTAAAGGATACTAACTAGATACCCAAAGAAATTCATAAAATTGAAGCCTCATTCAAATCTATACTATCTCATATATACCTTTTAAGCCTCTTCTTACCAAATAACTTAGCCTTAATTCATTATTTACATCTGAGGGTCATATACCCCCCTCCTTTCATAACATACACCCCTCACAAGTTAATATCTTAATCTCTTGCATACGTCATGTCAAGCCTACTAAATAAAATCTTAAAACTAGTACTATCACAATCATTCATTACACCTTATTACTCACCTCATACATACTTCACTCTAGTTACAAGCCTCAATCAACCACCATTCTCACTATTTGAGTTCTACTCCTCTAACTTCCTCTTTCTAACTCTACAATCATTCTACCAACCATAGCTCACCATGCCTCAAATCACATTCCATTGGATGGCTACACTAATCATTTAGAGACATAACTTCCCTCTTAATCATAACATTCAAATCAAGATTTTGAAATGAAATTCTAGGATACATCTCGCTCTGGCTCAACGCATGATCAATATGAATGAGAGTGCATTTTTTGAATCAATAGACTTAAGCACATTAATTGGATCCTCTCAAGCCTTGTGCAGCCTCTTTACATTCTCAAGACTTATCTGAGAGTAACTCCTCAATAAGAATATGAGATTTACTATTTCAACCACCTTGAGTATGAGGAGTAGTTAAACAGATTTATTAGAAGGGAACTTTCATAGAGATGAACTCTATCACACGAATTTAGAATATGAAGAGAAAGTGAAACAATTCTTAATGTCCTATAGCCTCTTGATTATAAGTGTGGTGCACAACACACCCATAAGCAAGACTCTACTAGACACGGCTCTATAGACTCCCTAGGACTCTTGAACTCTGTGCTCTGATACCATGTTTGTCACACCTCGGGAGGGTATCCTAGATGTGGCCGACACTCAAAGACCATTGCTAGTCCCTAAGCAAACCACTTGATCCAATCACACATCCATTCCTTCAATCAATTAGCAAAAGGCTTAAAATAAAGAAACAATTTAGTGGACAATCCCAATTAATGACCTAACTCAAGAAAGAAAGGCCATGGGCCAATAATCAAACTCCCATCTTTGTCATTAAATAATTTGACAAGAATAATTCAAGAAAATAAAATACTCAATTGACCCATCACTATCTAGTCTATGAAGCCTCGATCACTACTATCTAATTGGTGCCAATGACATATTCATATCTACCTTAATTCAGAATGAAAAGGACTAAACTCAATGCAAGAATAATATAAGTGGTGTCCTCCAAATGTATGGGAGGACTCACCAATAAGATGAGTGTGAATAGATCCTCAATAGTGCTCCTATTGACAATTTTGTAAACCTGTCTCTGCATCATTTGATGCAGGTCTAAATGGACGTCAGTACATAGAATATACGAGTATGTAATATGGCATAATGAAACATACCTCAAGGTAGAATAATATCAGTTCAAATATCTCAAATCAGAAAGATAAGAGAGACTCAATCAAAGTGTCATAAGTCTAAAGTAAGAACACAGTTTAGATAGAGATCAATCATAAACCATCCAATCCAATCTAATCATGTACGATACAATTCAATTAAATCATTCAATCTAATCCAATCATATATCATCCGATCCAATCCAATCATATACAATCGGCTCAATCCGATCATATACAATCAGATCTAATCCAATCACATATCATTCTATTCAACCCAATCACATATCATCTAAATCAATCCAATCCAATCATACACTATCCAATCACATATCATTTAATCCAATCCATCATATATCACCTAATCCAATCCATCACATATCACCTAATCTGATCCAATAATACACAATCTAGTCACATATCATCCAATCCAATCATATGCAATCAACTCCACCATAAAATCAAAGGACTCAATTCAATAGATATGCAAATTAAATTATGCAATGTTTTACAATTCAACCTAATCATCTACAATCACAATCAAACTAATCATATCAAGCACAATCCATTTAATTGGGAGTTTCTCTAACCAACAACTATCACCATATGAGTGAGTGATAGTACAATAAGCCGACGTTGTTGCTACGTTCGTTCATACCTTTCCAGGGTAAGAACGAATAAAAAATCATGGATCCATAACCAATCAAGTCCTATCATGTCAGGATAGTAATTTAGAAAACATCTGACTTTAACGGTCCAATCCTCTCCTACGTTTGGCGACGTAGTTTATTAGTTCGAGTATGGACTATACTCTTACCCAATTCGGTGCTCGATACTCCTCCCAAGACTCAATATGCTCATATTTATTAAGTGAGTAAAATACTCAAAATACTCATTTAATCTCATTGTACTCTTTCAATTTAACTCATTTAGTCTCATTGGACTCTTTTCAAAACTCAATCAAATCTGGCCTCATTGGACCTTCTTTCAAATTAACTCATCTCAAACGATCAAACTATTCTTTTAAAAATTTGATACCATCTCAACTCAATGAATGCAGAAAATATTAGATGTCTTTAAAACAAAATTTCAACTCCTCAACTCAAATTTAAAATAGGCATTTTTATATAAAAATGCTCAACTCGTTTATATTCAAAATACTAATGTTCAAAATAATTAAAAGGCTTCTCAAACTCAATTCATGCTTAAACTCTTTTAAATCAAAGATGAAAATAATCATTCCTTAAACTCAAAATAGTGCATACATAGTTTATGCAAAAATGTTCATAATTCATTTATTTAAAACTCCTTCTCAAATAATAATTTATACTCATATGACTCTAATCAAATCTAATTATGCAAATCACATATCATCTGGTCACATTAGACTTCAATCTATTTCATCAAGAAACATCCTCTACAACATAACTTATTCATCAATCATTTTACCTTTGTTAAAGATAAACGTCATTCACATCATCATCAAATATCATCATTCACATCATCATCAAACATCATCATCAAACATCTTGCTCCAAAATCCTTATTCAATTCTATATTTCATTTATAGAAATAAAAGTGACATTCTAGCTCTACCAATGTTTCTTTTCTTTTTATGTCAATCACATTCATAACTATCCCAATTCATTCTTTTTAGTCCAACCAATACATATACACAAAAGCCATTAATTTCAACCTCAAGATAATTATGGTAAAAATAAATCTCATCTTGGGTTCATGTGAATGAATACATGAATCCATACTCTCAACAAAGTCAACCCAAGAACATCATTAATACATATGGGTTTATATATAAAAATTTAAGAAAACATCCCTAGAAGGTTTAGATCTTTCACCACTTCCATCTAACACATCTATGGGCATATGGAAGAACTCAAATCCATATTTTGGTTAGCCTTACATACCTTAGAGTAGATTTTAAAGAAACCTTGTTTTGGGTCTTCAATAGGAAGATTGAATCCTTGAGCTTTTGAGAGAATTTTGTTAGAGATGATTTGGAAGAGAAGAGAGGATGAAGATTAGGGTTCCTTAGAGGTGAGAAGGCTGAAAAATGATCCCAAAACGTTCCAAATTAGGGTATATATGTTTAGCGAAAAATTCCAAGTTGCCCCTCATCAAAAATCTGGAAAACTGGGCAAATATCCTGCTGGCGCTATAGTGGCGCATCGCGCCACTGCAGCGCCAAGCCAAAATTGGCTTAAAACCCTACACACCTAATAGTGGCGCGTCGCGCCAAGGAACAAACTACTGAGGCTATTTTCTTGTGCTATAGTGGCGCCGGGCGCAACTGGAGCGCCAGGCCTGAAAGTCCTGCAGTGATCGCCCAGGCCTGAAATTCCTACAGTACTAGTCTATAATACAATGGTCATAACTTTTGACTCCAAACTCCAAAAATTACAATATTAGTGGAGTAGGAAAGAGGTCTCAAAGACCTTTAATTTGATAGTCATGAGCCATTCAGTTAGTTATATTAAAAGAGATATGGTCATTTGAAGTTGACTCTTATACTAACTCATCCGAAAACTTAATCGATTGGAATTTTTTGGACTCGACTTGGTGTTAGAGATCTCTTTTGATCCTAAAACATATCTAATATACTTCAAATATTTAGGAATTAATCCTAACTCATATATAAAATTACAAATCATACGGTTCGAGTCTAAACACATGTGAAGAAATATTCGAGTCTTTGCAAAAATAATTCTGCGGTATTACAGGTTATTCAGGGTACAATCAAATCTCAATTTCTCCTGAGGATCAAGAAAAGACAATATTCACTTTTCCCTATAGAATTTATGCTTTCAAGCATATGCCATTCAAATTGTGTAATGCACCTGCAATTTTCCAAAGGTGTATGATGGTGATCTTCCAAGAAATGGTGGAGGATTTTATGGAGATCTTCATGGATGACTTCTTAGTTTTTTGGGAGTCTTTTGATTCATGCTTGCAAAATCTGGATAGAGTGTTAGAAAGGTCCGAAGAGACAAATATTGTACTAAACTAGGAAAAGTGGCATTTTATAGTAAAGAAAGGGTTGAAAGTAGATAAAACCACGATTGAGGTGATAAAGAATCTACCTCCTCCAATTTTAGTCAAAGGACTCCGCAGTTTCCTGGGTCATGCTGGGTTCTATAGAAGGTTCATTCAAGATTTCTCAAAAATAGTCAGGCCCATATGCATCTTGTTGGAGAAGAAAGCAAAGTTCACATTCGATAAGAAGTGTGTATGGGCCTTTGAGATGAGCTCCAATTTTAATTTCTCCCAATTAGGAGCTATATTTTGAGATTATGTATGATGCTAATTATGTAGCAGTAGGGGTAGTCTTGTGGTAGAGAAAAGAAAAGATCTTTCACTCTATTTATTATGTAAGAAAGACTCTTGATTCAGCTCAGGCCAACTACACTTTCACAGAAAAGGAGATGTTGGCACTGGTTTATGCATTCGACAAGTTCATATCCTATTTGGTAGGTACTAAAGTGATTATTTACACTGATCATGCAGCTCTTAGGTACCTATTCAATAAGAAAGATGCAAAGCCAAGGCTTATAGGATGGATCCTATTACTACAAGAGTTTGATATCGAGGTCAAGGATTGCAAGAGCTGTGAGAATCAAGTTGTCGATCACCTTTCCAAGTTAAGAGTTCAACACATGTTGGAGAATAGTTGCAGATTAAAGAAGAATTTCCAGATGAGTAGCTATTGGCCCTAGAGGTGACTGAATTATCGTGGTATGCAGATGTTGTCAATTACCTGGTTAGTGGAGTATTTCCTACTGATTCTACCTCATAGTAGAAAAAAAGCTTATGCATAATGCCAGGTTCTACATATAGGATAAGCTTTATTTATTTAAGAAAGGTGTTGACCGAATGGTTAGGAAGTGTGTGCCAGAAACTGAGGTGCGTCAAGTTTTGGATAGTTGCCATTCATCACCATATGACGGTCATCATGGAGGTGAGCGTACTGTCCATAAGGTACTTTAATTAGGTTTCTTTTGTCCTACTCTATTTAAAGATGATGCAAGATATGTAATGAACCTGATTAGTGTCAACGAGTGGGCACAATATCAAGGAGACATGAAATGCCTTTGAACAACATTCTGGAGGTTGAAATCTTTGATGTATGGGGAATGGACTTCATAGGTCAGTTTCCATCATCCTATGTGAATAAATATATATTAGTGATAGTGGTTTATGTGTCCAAATGGGTTGAAGTTGTGGCCCTTCCCACGAATGACTTGAAAGTTGTAAGCAAGTTCCTAAAGAAGCACATCTTCACTCGATTTGGCACTCCTAGGGCAATTATCAGTGATAGAGGATCACACTTCATCAATCAAATAGTGAAGAATCTTTTGGCTAAATATGGGGTAAGATACAAGGTAGATATAACTTATCATCCGTAGACCAGTGGTCAGGTTGAGGTCTCCAACAGGGAAGTGAAGCAGATACTACAAAAGACTGTTAATGCACAAAGGAAGGATTGGGAAGAAAAGCTAGATGAGGCATTATGGGCATACATAACTGCTTATAAAACACCCATAGGGATATCCCCATATTAGATGGTATTCGGTAAAGCATTTCACCTACTAGTAGAGTTATAACATCAAGCCTATTGAGCAATGAAGAAGCTTAATCTTGACCCAGAGTTAGCCGGACGAAGCAGTATGATCAATTGCACGAGTTAAAAGAGTTTAGGCTACATGCCTATGAAAATGCAAAGTTGTATAAAGAGAAAACAAAGAGGTGGCATGACAAGCATATTGTCACTCAAAATTTCGAATTAGGGCAAAAGGTACTGCTCTTTAACACTAGATTCAAGCTCTTTCTAGGAAAGTTACGATCCAAGTGGAGTTGACCTTTTGAAGTGGTGCATCTGACACTGCATGAAGCTGTGGAATTATGGAATGCAATGAAAATATCCACATTTTTGGTAAATGGATAGAGAGTCAAAACTACTTTGGTGAGGATGTTGACCTTGCTAAGGAAGCCATAGAACTGAAGGATGAGTGAAGAAGTAAATGGGTCATGCCGCGATGGTAACTAAGGCGCTACACGAGAGGCAACCCGTGCATTGTATTAAGATCTAAAGCTTATAAATTTTGCTTTGTATTTTGTATTTTAGGCTAGTATTTTATTTTGGATATTCTTTCTTGTTAATATTAGGAGTAGAACAAGTTTTAATGTCGTTCCACGACCAAAACAAAGGTGCTAGGTGAGAGGCAACCTACCGTGTTTTTTTTCCTAATGGTGTGTGGTTAATGCGCAGATTGACAATAGCTAATTCGGAACAAAAAGAAGCAAAAGTCTGGAAACTGACGGGCTAGCACTTTGCAAGCGCACCGCGCGAAGGTGCAAATAATAGAGGGCCTAGACAGGCGCGATTTTAGCACACCGCGCCAAGCCTTATCGTAGAAATTCTGCAAGTGGGTGCGATACTAGCGCGCCACACCATCAATGCGCCAGTGTTGGGTTCGGTTTTAAATTCAGAAACAGACATTTAAAAACCCCCAAAATGCTCCCACTGCCCCATTATCTCAACCTACACTCTCCAACTACCCAACCCCCACTCTTCCACAACCTTTCCTCTTCAACTTGCCATTTCAATTCTTCTTATAAAAACCCTTTTTCACCACCTACATTATTCCACATAACTACATAAAACCACTTTGTTTTCTTTATCTAGCCACCCACCATTCTAAAAACACCATCATTGTCCAAATCTAATTCTCTCTATATATATAAACTCTTCCATCTTCTTCTCTAATGGCACCTAAAGAAAAGCAACTAGACGAAGGAGTGGGTAACAAAAGATCCCAAAAATAGAAGCTTCTTCATTTGTGGAATCAATAAGTTCAAGACTATCACTGTGCCAGTTCGGCAAGCAGGTGGTAAAGCAATATAGGTTGGATTGGTTCGAGTCCCAAAAAGAGGCAAAGTACATAGGAGATGAGTATGTCAATGAGGGCAACCTACAGGCAGAGTTTCCTCAAATTCACGAGATGGTGTACAATTTGGGTCTTCAATACATCTTGGAGGACCAAGGTGAGTGCAAATTGACTCTCGTCCATGAATTTTATGCTAATTGAAATACTGAGCAGTCTAGTAATAATAGGGTAGAAATTAGAGGTAAAACTATACATTTTACCACTCGAGCATTGAATGAATTCTTAGGAACTCCCTATTATGACTATTCTGAGTATTTAGATATAAAAGAACAACCCCCATATAGAGACATTCATCACACCTTGTGCAGTGTTAATTCTTCTATACGGTAGGATAGGTCAAAAGACACAAGGAGACACTCTACATTGCAATATGTGCATCTCAATAGTGAGGCTCGGGTTTGATTGAAAATTGTTTGTAATGTATTTTGCCTAATTAGCACATGTCTGATGTGATGAGGGATAAGGTGTTTTTTTTATCACTTGATAAAAAGGTTGCAAGTGAATGTTGGGTCAATGCTATGCCACAACATGATGAAATTTTATAACAACAAGAGGTGGCATTTTTGTTATGGAAGTATAATTACCCAGTTGTTGTGGTCTGAGGGGGTCGAGGAGGAAGTTCATAACTTTTGCGCACCAAGAGTTCAATACTTGGTGTGCAATCTCATGGATGTGATAAATACTAAGGCTCAAGACACTGCTCATGGTCCTGTATTATCAATTGCTGATTGGCAAGCACATGATGATAGTTGGATAGGAAGGATGTTTGGTATAGCAGAGTTGCAATTGCGTAATGGTGGTCTTCTGGCGGCGAATGAAGAGATGGAAGAATTAGCTGATCACTATCCTCTTACGGATAGTGCCATGTATATGTGCCAGATAGGCCTAGTGTTTAAGGAGCCCATGGATGATAATGAGCTCGTGGTTGATGAGATGGGCGGTGATGATCAGGATGAGGAGTCAGACGATACTGCTACTGCTCTTATGGTTGTGGATAACATTGCAGCCATTGATGGCGGCGATGATGACTGAGCTCTTTAGGGAGTTCCTTCTTTCACTCTTGGGCTATGCATTAATTGTGCAATGAGGACAATGCTTTGTTTAAGTATGGGGAGAGAGTTGGAATTCTAATTGTATTGTGTTTAGATTTTATTAGTGTATATTTATTTTGGGTTCCTTCATAGTGGTTTTCGGTTCTTTAGCTAGGGATAGTTCCTTTTGAACCGTACAAAAAAAGAAGTATCATAGGTCTAAGTTAGTTTTAGTTGAGAGACATTGCTCTATTATGGATAGATAATGACTGTCTTAAGACTATTCATCATTGTGGTGTCTATTTGTAAAGATGGTGTCTGACTAGGCTGTACATTGGGATAATGTAAAGCATGAAATGAAATAAAATGACTTGTTTAAGACAACTAAAGCTCTTGTATTTGACTAGAGTAATGCTGGCTTAATATTGAATTCATATGCTTATATAGTTGGTAATATTTAGTTGACATTCTTCAGTTGTACATGTTCCATGTTTGTGAGGATTTGTTGAGTTCTATGCGCACATATTGATAGCTAGAACTTGTCCGAAGTGTTTGCGAAATGAAATGAAGATTGTGGAGTTTAGGAAATAACGTAGGCATTTCTTTGATAACCTAGTTTTTGTGGCCCTGTTGTGTTCCTAACATGAATGCTTAATCCCTAGTCATTCCCTTTGAGCCTTGAAATTTTCTTGGGCAGCCTTATTATATAGCCTATCCCCATTTGTTTCATGGAGCCCAGTAAGCTAAGTTGATACAAAATCCTAAGTTCATTGAATGAAGTAAATATAGAACAAAGGGATAAGAGAGCATGAAGCTTATGAAGTAGGGTATTGGTGCCTGAAATAAACTTACATCTTGTAGGGAAAAAAAAGAAAAGTTAATAAACAAAGGAAGAAAGAGAGGAAGAGTGGCCCTATCATAAAAAAGGTAAGCAAGAAAGAAAAAGGGTGAGTTTAAATGGGTGTTCGAAGTTGAGTAAATGAGAAGTGTAATGTTATGAAGCACTTGGGAAAGTTAGTCACTACTTATAACCAAATAATAGCTCCTACCCATCTCTTAGTCTATATTACAACCTATGAAGACCTAGTGATCCTAAACTATCGCAGTCTTGTATTAGCAGAGCAAAACACTAAGGGCAAGCTTATGGCAAATCTTTTGTCACACATAACATTGTTTGAGAGCATGATTGGCCTTATTGTTATACACCCACTGATGTTAAAAATATTATTTAAGTGCTTATGGGTGATTCATTCATGGTGAGAGGCATATGTCCAAGTGAATAATGTATATGAGTTTGCTTATGGGTGTTGAACTAGTCATGTGGGTGTATGAAATGTAAACATGCATAGTGAGATACCCATTGTATAACCAAGTCAAATTGCCTTATATACATGTTGTGTCATTGTCTATGCATAATTCAGGTCTTTATTCGAGGACGAACAAAAATCTAAGTGTGGGGTGGTAATTTTGGACATATTTATGTGCCCATGTGCCTTGTTTGACCATATTTAGTTATTGTTTTGAGAATATTTTATAAACATAATTGCATGTTTTAGATAGAATAAAGAACAAGGTTGCACTAAGGTGTGTGTAGTGATTGCAGGATTCTTGGAGATAAGTCAGTACGTGGAAGAATTCAATGGAAAGAAGTGCAAGTTGAACGGGAGAAGAAGTAAGCGAAAAATAGGACAAGCAGTCCTGGCGCATTACTTGCACGCCGCACCAGGGCATAAACTACAAAGGATCATCTTGGACGCAATGCTGGCGCGCTGCACCAGAGGGTAAACAACTGTGAGGCATTTCTGGTACACTGCTGGCATGTCGCACCAGGGGTGAAACTACTGAAAGGATTTTCTGGCGCGACCTTGGCGCACCGCGCCAAAAAATCCCTAAAGTTCTGATTTTTCTATTCAAGTCCGAGCTAACTTAGGATTGGAGGGTTATTTTGAAAACCCTATAAATAGAACCTTAGGGCTTCTTAGAGGGGGTTCATACATATTTTGAAATACACTGAGACGAGGGTACACGCACTTTAGGTTTCTCTTTTCTTTGGAAGATAAAAGTGTAAAAACTAATGCATTTGTATTTCTTTTTAACATGAGTGGCTAAGCGCCCTTATTCTGAGGCTGTAGCTATGAAGTTATGACATAATATGATCTACTCTTTTATCGATGATGAGTGTTAATTATAATTACTTCTGTATTCTCATTTAAACTATTGTAATGTTTGGCCAGGATTAGAGTACATATGTTGTCTACCTTGAATTCAGAAGAAAATGAAGAGATAGAACAAAAAATGTAGGGAACATGTTCATGCTAGGGTAACTTAGGGTGATTCGTATGGAGGATTCTAGTGACACATACATGTATACCACATTTGGTTAATAAATAGGACGATAACTTAATGTGTTTTTATTGATTTATGCCTATCCTCGCATAATGATGTAGTTAGGATGTCGATAAAGATAGATAATTAGAGATCGAAAGACCATGATTGTCTTAGTAACCCTATAAATCAGTAGTTAAACACCTCATTTGAGACTAAAAGTTGAAAATATTATGTTTGACTTCATTCTATGCTACAACCCTAGGTTTTTCATAACCTAATTTTCTGCGTAACTCTTATAATAGTAGTAATTTTTCTTATAGCAAAAGATTTAGTGATAGCATTATCTCAATTTTTCATAACACACATAATCGGTATAGTCTTTTAAACAGAAATAAGTGGTCTTCATAAAGTCTTTGTGGGTTTGATATCCAACTCGAAAGAGCTACTATATTACTTGTTAGATCATGTACACTTGTGTGTGCGCATGGACGTAACACGCCCCTGCCGCATTTATGGACTTGATGACTTGGGTGTTTAGGTTGTACTTGGATGCATTTTTCATAGTCTTCATTGATGATATTTTGGTATACTTACAGAGCCGGGATGAGCATGAAAAACATTTGAGAGTAGTCCTCCAAACTTTAAGAGATCAACGCTTTATGCCAAGTTCTCAAAGTGCGAGTTTAGTCTTGAGTCTACAGCATTCTTGGGGCACGTGGTATCCTAGGATGGCATTATTGTAGATCCAACAAAGGTTGAGGTTATTCATGATTGGGACTGGCCCACCTCTATGACTGAGATTTGTAGCTTTATCAATTGGCAGGGTACTGTAGGGGCATTTTCAAGGGGTTCTCTACTACAGAGACACCTCTAACTCGGTTGAATCGTCAAGATATTCCATTTGTGTGGTTGGAGGAGTGTGAAAGGAACTTTCTAATACCCAAGGAGTTGCTTACAACCGCTTCTATATTGACTATTCCAGTTGAGGGCAAGAGATTCACCTTTTATTATGATGCATTCGGTGTTTGTTTCGGTTGTCTATTGATACAAAAGGTCTGCGTTATTGTGTATGCGTCGAGGCAGCTTAAGTTGCATGAGAACCTCTACCCCACTCATGAATTAGAGTTAGCGATGGTAGTTTTTGCACTTAAGATTTAGAGGCACTACCTATATGGAGTTTGATGCAAGATTTTCACTAATCACAAGAGCCTTCAGTATATTATGAGCGAGAGGAATCTTAATTCGATGTAGCACCACTGGATTGAGCTCCTGAAGGACTATGACCTCTTTATTCTCTATCATCTGGGGAAGGCAAATTTAGTAACATATGTCTTGAGTCGGAAGGCGTTGAATATGGGTAGTCTGGCCTTCTTTTCTACTATGGAGCGACCATTAGCTTTGGACATCCAATCCTTAGCTAACCGGATGATTCGACTTGACATCTCTAATTCCCAGTGTGTGCTAGCATATATGGGAGCACCGCTGGATTGAGCTCCTGAAGGACTATGACCTCTTTATTCTCTATCATCTGGGGAAGGCAAATGTAGTAACATATGTCTTAAGTCGGAAGGAGTTGAATATGGGTAGTCTAGCCTTCCTTTCTACTGTGGAGCGACCATTAGCTTTGGACATCCAATCCTTAGCTAACCGGATGATTCGACTTGATATCTCTAATTCCCAGTGTGTGCTAGCATATATAGGAGCTCAGTCATCACTATTAGATCAGATTCATAGCTATGAATTTGAGTATAAGGATTTAGTTACACTTTGATATCGAATTTTGGGAGATGATGCCGACTTGGCTATGTTAGATTCAGATAGAGTTTTGAGGTTTGTTTTTCGTCTTTGTGTTCTGAGATTTGGGGGTTTAATTCAGTTAATCCTTAGCGATTCCCATGATTTCAGATATTTTATCCATTCGGGAACCACTAAGATGTATCATCGTTTGAGGCAACATTACTAGTGGAGCATCATAAGGAGAGATATTACAAATTATGTGGTGCATTGTTTGAGTTATCAGCAGGTTAAGGTCGAACATTTGAGGCCTAGAGATGAGATTCAGAGATTACCCATTCCCAAGTGGAAGTGGGAGAGGATCAATATGGATTTCATTGAAGGGTTGCCTCGCACTTCCCATTGTCTTGATAGTATTTAGGTGATTATGTATCGATTCACCAAGTCAGCACACTTTATTCCCGTTCATACTTCCTACTGTGATGAGAGTTTGGCCTATATCTTCATTCAGGAAGTGGTTCGCCTTCATGGTGTGTCTGTTTCTATCATCTCAGACCGGAGCTTACAATTCACATCTAGCTTGTGGAGGACTTTTCAGGAGGAGTTGGGTACCCGTGTCCACCTTAGTACAACTTTCCACCCATATGCTGATGGCCAGTTAGAGCACACTATTTGATTTCTCGAGGATATATTCCAGGCTTGTATTATGGATTTTGGGGATTAATGGGATCAGTTTTTACCCTTGGCAGAGTTTGCGTAAAACAATAGCTACCACTCCAGTATTCAGATGGCCCCATTTGAGGCCTTATATGATAGGCATTATTGCTCTCTGATTGGTTGGTTTGAGTCTACGAAGCCCAGGCCGTGCGGTACAGACTTGATGCAGGATGCCTTAGATCATGTGAGGGTGATTTAGGATAGGCTCAGGACAACACAGAGTAGACACCAGAGTTAAGCAGTTCGTAGGCGATGATCATTGAGATTTTCCATCGGTGATAGGGTGTTACTCCGTGTATCGCTCATGAAGGGCGTGATGAGATTTAGGAGGCAGGGCAAGCTTAGCCCTAGGTATATTGGCCCGTTTGAGATATTGAGGACAATTAGCGAGGTTGTATATGAGTTCGCGAAGACCAAAACCTTGGTCCTTTTATAAAAGACAAAGGATGAACTCAACCTTATTTCACTCTTTCAAACTTTGATTTCTCCTCCAATTCTCAACCAAATTTGGTGATCCAAAGGTATAAATAAAAGGAAATTTCCTGGAAAATTCATTGGTGAGCTCGGAAATATGTTTAGAAGCTTCGAATAAGGTAAATTCACAAATAGCTGTTGCCATTATCATTTTCAGATTAGAATTTTGGAGGATTGTATCTTGGCCATTTTAGCTCAGTTTTAGTGATTCTTGAGGCTAAATTATGAGTTTTTCCACAAGAAACATCATAGTATGCTTGGTTTGGGTCGTGGGAGTTTTATTTTTGATAAATCACTGCTTATAGGTTCTGCCATGGTTGTTTTCTTTAGCTTGAAATATGGGACTTTTGATGCGTGTGGAGTTGCAGCTAATTCTAGTGCATGAATTGTATTTCTTTTTAGAACACTAGCTTTGGGTAGTGTCTAGGACCTACTTTTGGGGTCAATTCCGAAATTCTGGGTGCAGGTCCTACACTTCCAATTTGGGACCTCAAAATTGGTCCGTCTCCAAAAAATTATTAATTTAGTGTCTAAACGACCATAATGATATTTTGATTCTATTTTTGACAGCGTGGTAGCGTTCGAAAAGGAAAAGCTCAGATTTTGACACCGTGGCAGCATTTGAAAAGGAAAAGCTCAAATTTTGTGAGTTGGAGCACGCAAGGTCGGCCTACAGGTAGGCTGTAATTTTCTCCTTTTTATACTAGGAATGTTTAGACATTTGTATACTGAATTGTATGAGTTTGGAGGGGTTTGGGTGTCGAGCATGCTAAATTCCTAGATTTTATGCCCTAAATGTTATTTTGGGGGTATTATCGGACTGTTAAGGCATGTCTTTGGTTATTGTTGTTCATCTATACCTTGTGGCGTGTAATTTTCCTTTGGTTATATATTTTGAAGCAAATTTGGCCTTAGTCTAGGATTAGACTAGTGTTTCCTTAGACTTGCGCGATTTTGGGTGCCGTTGGGCCGTAGAATTCCTCTGACATCAATTTGGACAGCTTAGCTCCCTCTAGATTGATATTGCAGGCTTGAGTCTAATAGTCAGAGTTTTAGCAAGGCAATAACACAGCTTTGGGAACCTTAACTCCATAATGCCCTATTCTCATATCGAACCTGTATCATTGGTTCTTGATTCTGGAAGTCCTTTCAAAGATTCTAGTTGGATGTGGTTCAGGCTGGAGTGACTCATTGATGTCGCTTGGTTTGGAGGTACTCCCCGTGATGCTCCGTAGGCTGCTGATCCTGATTCGGACCGACTTACCCCTATTCGTATTTCAAGTCCCCATTTCACTCCACTGGGCGGGGTTCAAGCCCTTACCTTGGTATTATAGCCTCGATTCAAATCCTTCTCTCTTCATTTAGCGGTGGTTTGATCCCACCGCCTTTATTATTGCCTCGGTACAAGTTCGTCGCTCTTCACTTAGCCTTGGTTTGAGCCCACTACCTCTGTACAACCTCGATTCAAGTTTGTCGCTCCTTACTCTCTTTGGTTCGACTCCTTAGATACAGTTACCCAATTCAAGTCCGTTGTTACTTTAAAATATCGGTTCCATTCCCTAAACCTCTGATAAATCTTCAGTTCAAGACCTTATCTACTTTCAACTTGAGTTAAAACTTCTGGCCTTTGGGATAATTCGGTTGAAGTTCGGGAATTTCCTCAACTATCCTTGGTCATATCGGTTTTATGGGAGTCCGTTCAGGTTGTTACCTTAGACTTGTGCATGAGCGAACCCATCGAGTTTATAGGAGCCTGGTAGATTTTGCTAGTTCTTTCTCTTTGTGTGTTGAGTACGCTCATGTACATTCCTTTATTTACTTCTTTTCCTGTATTTGGTTGTGATTACTTTCTTGCATTTCAGTTTACTTTTTCTCATCCTTTTTCATCGGCCTATGATGCCTAAATATGTTTGAAACTAGTTTAAAGGCTAAAACAATTACCTTTAGAAATACTTTTAAACAAGAAAAGTAGTTGGCCCTGTATTTTATTTGCAAATTTTAATTAACCATGGAATAGGTCCCCAATAATTAGGCCCATTTTAGGTTCTTTAATTAACCCTTTTTGTCAAAAATCTAATTTATTACCATTTTTAAAAGATAAATACAGGTCAAATATTTTAGTTTGTTAATATATTTTTTCAAGATTTCAGATTTGTTAACAGGTTCAAAATACAAGATATATACATATATATGTCATACAACCAAGATATATATTTTATTTTTATACTAACTTTCACTACACTTGATGTATTATTTTGTTATACACAACATATTATTTTTTTCATATCTCTTATCCCTTTGTCAATGCTATTTTCCCTTTTTGCAAATTCCTACACTTTAATACACACATTATTTTATCACACATATATCTATTTTGTCCCTACAGGTAACTAAAATAACAGGTTCTTATATGTTTTAAACAACATGCATGTATATATTTTACTTTATAATAAATACATATAAGGTCACAATTCTATATAATATTTTAACATTTGGATATTATTTTTTTTCTTTTGTTCAGTTATTTTCATTAAATTCCATTTGTTTATTTTTTGCTCAAATTACATTCAGTATATATCATATATATTATTGTGTATTTAGATCCCATCTATTATCTTATTTATTTTCACATCTTAATTCTATAAATGAAATTACAATTTTCATACCCTTTAAACTCAACATTTATATACGATAGATTTACATGATCTCATTTATTTCATGTAAATTTAACACACATCTATATTATATAAGTTTTTCATACATTTTATGTACATTTATTTATTTACTTATTTATTTTACAATATGATAAATACACTACTATTAGTTATACACATATTATAGATATATATATGACATATCTTGTATTTTCCCCTTTTTCTCAAATTAGTGAGAATTTTTCTTATCATCGTTTTCTAAAGAAAATAAAATGAATAAAATATTCCTAATTATCTTTATAAAACTAAATTTAAGGACTTTCTTCGGATAGGCTCTGAGAGATGCTTAACACCTTCTCCTCGAGTAACCAAACCCCTTACCTAGAATCTCACTGGTTTTAAAATCAAAACAGAGTTTACATTTATATTTTGTTAAATGGTTTTCCTAATATTTTTCTTAAAATTAGGTGGCGACTCTAAATAATTTTCAAAATAAGAGGCTAGCAATTTTATGTTGCGAACTATTTCGATCAGTTCGAAAATAGTGTCACGACCCGACTTCTCAGGTCATAATGGCGCCTACTATGATCCACCAATAGGCACGCCGGCCCATATCCCAAAACTGTGAGTAACGGCATGTCAAGGTAGAAGACCAACAAATCAATCTAAAACAATAACGAAATAATATGAACATAAATGAATGGGCGAAAGCAAAGCTAAATATATACAAATAAAAAAAATCCTCCCAGAACCTGGAAGTCACATGTACAGAACTACTATAAAAAGAGTACAAGTCCCAAAAGTGGACCACATAAATAGTGTTATTCAAAAAACAAAAGACAGGAAATTATATGTACAGAGGAAGACGGATAAATCCAGAAAGCTATGTGCTCACCCTCACCATTGATTAAGATAGCTGTTGTCTCGAATCAACGCCGATAACTAGTACTCAGACCTGCATCATGAAACTAGATGCAGAGTGTAGTATGAGTATCAAAACAATAAATGCCTATTAAAGGGTAAATTACCCTTTTACACAACTTCCCCTAATATATTTACTTTTACTCCCATATACACCAAAAAATTTCCAAATTCCCTCCTTTTCCTTTCTCTCTCTAAAAGTCACTGATACATCCGCCCTATTCCTCTATTCTTGCCCTAATTTGCTCTTGTTAGTTAGTTACTCTTCAAGTGTTAATCAATTTCAAGGTTCCAAATAAGGTAATGCATCAATCTTTCCTTACATGGAATTTTAATTCATCCTCATTCAATATGATTTCTCCTAAAATTTGTATATTTTGATTTCTTCTGAAAATCTTTGAAAAATCTTCTAATTTTTTATCATTTGCTTTCTTCTGTAAATCTTTCTATTTGTGTTTCTCATACCTTAGCTTATACATATGGATTCCGTTCATGGTCTCAAACAGTCTACTAAAAATCAACGAATTCTTGTTTCTCTCCGGTCTGATTCATCTTGAGAAGGTTACGACGAAGTTAGATCCAAACATCGTAACGATCCAGCAATGATGAATAAGCTACGTGAGAATTTGAAGTCGAAAGCTACAGTTAAACATGCACCCAATGAAATATACAAAAAGATTGAAGGGGTTACAACACGCCCTAATCTCCCAAAGGTATGTGTTCAATTAAGTTTTTTTGTTTTAGAATGAAAATTTTGTGAAGGTTTTAATGTTTCTGATACATATCATTTATGTATCAGATACATAATATCTTTTTAAAAGGAAATCTTTTGGAGATTTTTTATTTATGATACATCATGTTTAAGTGTTTGTTGTTTTAATTTTTAATGATTCTGATACATATACATTTATGTATCAGATACATATTATCTTTTTCAAATGTATTTTTTTGGAGATTTTCTATTTCTGATACATCATTATTAAGTGTCAGTTTCTGTTGTTTTAATTTTTAATGACTCTGATACATATATATTTATGTATCAGATACATAATGTATTTTTCAAATGTAATTATTTTAGATTTACTATTTCTGATACATTATATTTAAGTCTCAGTTTATGTTATTTCAAGTTTAATGATTCTGATACATCTACATTTATGTATCAGATACATAATGTATGTTTCATATGAAATTTTTTGAGAATTACTAATTCTGATTCATCATCTTTAAGCCTCAGTATTTGTTATTTCAAGTTTTAATGATTCTGATACATATACATTTATGTATCAGATACATAATGTTTTTTTCAAATACAATTTTTTTTAGAGATTTACTATTTCTGATACACCATGTGTAAGTGTCATTTTTTTATGTTTCAAGTTTTAATGATTATGATACATATACATGTATGTATCAGAATATAATATATAATTGTTTCTGATACATCTTCTGTATGTATCAGAATCTCATCTTATGCATCAGATATCTTAATGCATATGATACATCGTATCCATGTATAGAGTTCAAGTTGTATTTAACCATTTTCATGTCAATGCAGGGAATGAAATACGTCATCAAGAAGATCCCGTCCCACCCATTGAGATTCGGAACGGCATATAGGGCTAATTTTCTTGATGATTTTGAATCATCAATAGGTGAAGAAGGTATAAAGTTATTTAGGCAATCTATATTTGGTCACTACTTAGATATGCCAAACTGCAACTTTCAAGGGCAAATCATCAAATGCCTCTTACTTCTTGAGGTAGACCAAAAAAACAAAGAAGAACTGCACATTCGTCATGTGCAGGGTAATATACTGCAATTTACAATAAATGATTTTGCTATCATTACTGGTTTGCGATGTACCGGTAATATGAATGACTTCAAGTATTCTGATGATCAAGCAAGTAGATTATTGTCTTTATATTTTCCTGGTGCCAAAAATAGGGTCAACAAAGCTCGTTTCGTTGAGCGTTTTCTAGTTGGAGGATGGAAAACAAACGAAGATGCCGTTCAGATGGCCATTCTCTATTTCATCCATACTTTTGTTTTTTCTCAACTAGGTGATGCACCTATATCAGTTGATGATTTCAAGATGGTAGAAGATGGTAGTTATGAGCAATATCCATGGGGGAAATTAGCATATTCAAAATTGATAAAAGGAATGCGTCAGGAGTTTTCAAATGCCAAACAAATGTATCATCTAGGCGGCATGCCATACGCTCTGAATGTTTGGATATATGAATGTGCATCTCAAGTTCCCTCTGAAATTGCTGTAAGAGTGGGTAATAAAATTCCCAGAATTCTTAACTGGCGTGTTGTCGCCGTGAAGCCAAAATTTGAGACCTTCATGTCTACCATCTTCAGTGAGGTACATGCTTTGAATATTATTCGTTTATGCACTGATTCATTATACATAAAATCTAAGATACATTATATATCCATGACCTTGATACAGTATAATTTGATTCATAAAGTAGATGTATCAGCTCATATATTTATGTATCAGGATATAAATGTATCAAGATATAATGTATCTTATACATATACTTTACATAACCTTTCTGATACATATAATTGTATGTATCAGAAAGGTATTTATAGCTCATGAAAACTCATTTATCAGTATTTACAGCTCATGAAAACTCTATCTTATGTATCAAATTATAATGTATCAAGAATTACATCTCATGATACATCTGCATGTATGTATCAGATAATGTTATTTTTCTATCAGTTTAGCATGTATGAAGGATTAATGTTTCTGATACATCATGTTTATGTATCAGCATTAACATGTATCAATTATTCAATTTTTTTGCAGTATCCATGCTCCAACATTGTCCAATCTCAACATGAAATGAAATCTATTGTCGTTCATGACAGCCAACAGAAACCTGAAGATTCAACATCGGCTGCCAAGGTCAATTTCAGAAAACCTCATGAAGTCACTGGATTTGAGGACTTTTCAACAACACCACCCACTGAATTTTTATAGAGATCCAAGGATGTCGCTGAGACATCTTCTCCACCTCCTTCCAAGAGAATGAAGACTTCCCCTGCTAAAAAGCCAATTCATGTAGAAACAGCCAACATGCACAAGGATTTCTTACCACCAAATGAATCAGAAAATCTTGTTTCTCCTGACAATGAACCGGGGGCAAAGTCACCAAAGGAATCAGAAAAGCCTGTTTCTCCTGACAATGTACCAGGGGCGAAGTCAGTTGTAGGAGGTGAATCTTCCGGTCATTCAGATCGAATTATTCATATGCAATTCAAAGCATTGAAGAAGTCCATAAAGAAGTCTCTAAAGAGATACGTAAGTTATTACTTTAAGATGTATCATGTACAATATACTTTTAATTAGGTGATACATTCTGATTTTTCATATACATGTATCAAGGTTGACCGGAAGTTCAAGCGTTTGGAGAACAAAATGGATTCAAATCACATTGATCTTTTGAAAGCCATCGACAGTATGGCGAACCGAATGACTGGCACATCATCTCAAGTTAAAAAAGATGATTTTGATCAATCATTCCATGTGGTTGAACAACAAGAAGCACCTACTGGATTGGAGGTGCACAATTTTGCAAATAAATCTGACCCACCCCAAAAAAATGACAAATCTAATGTCTAGGAAGATATTAAGGTACATACATCATGTAATATTTGATATTTATGCTTTTAAACTTCTGGATACTTTTCATTGTCATGTATCAAATATAAATGTTATTATGTTTTCAGGGACCTGAACCATCCACCATGATAAATCAGGTGGACAACATATCGGAACAAAGCATTTCAGCAGATGTTCCTGAATTATTTGATCAGCAAGTTTATTCTGATACATTAAAGGTAATGTATCAGAAACAAATTGATGAACAATTTGATTCTATATATATATTTTGTATAAGCTCTACCTCTTTAAATATATATATATCTAGACATTTAGTACATATATATCATAAGTAAATGTTATTATGTTTCCAGGAAGATGAACCATCCGTCAAGGATGTATCAGTACACCAAATGGAATCACAAAGAGCAGATATTGATCAGCTTATTGCTGATTCTGATACATTACAAGTAATGTATCAGATTCTTTACTGAGATAAAGTCAACATTATTAATTTTTTTAATGACATTATACATTATGTGTAGAACACTAGAAAGAAAGATGGAAGAGTAGCTGATGATAAATCTGCCAAAGTAGAAGATCAAGTCGAGGAGATTGAAAAAGAAAAAATCAAACCAAGCACATCAGAATCCAATACTTCAGCACCATTTTCGACTGAAACTCTGGATGTGATAGATGCTCTAATATACGGACTTCCATTACCAGCCATGCCATTGACAGCTGTTAGTCATGAGCAAGTTCAGGATGAATGTCTATTACGCAATAGCCAGCTACCAACCACTCTTCCATCAAAAGCTAATGTATTGTCTGATGATACGAAGACCCCATCTCGAAGAAGCAGGATTCCTTCGAAGATCTTACAGTCGCCGTATCTTTCAAACTTTAGGTCGAGTGAAAAGGGAAAGGAAAATTTGTCAGATGTTACGCATCAGACACACCCTTTTGAAGGTTTTGGTATATGCTATCAACCCCCTTCCGAGCTTGTCACAGACTACTCTCAATGGATAGATAAAGGACTTCTAAAATCACATGGCAACAAGTAAGTATGACATATTCAACTTATACCCATACAAGTCGTGTATTATATTTGTTATGTTATTAAACTACAAGTTTCCATTCAGGAATTCGAAGGAGGATCATTACAGATCTAAGTGCTCTTCATTCGGTTTTGAAAAAATGGACTTTGTTATGGCATTTCCTAAAGATAAGAACTGGTTCTACCTAATGTCACAGCCGGACAGATGCTGGAACGATGAGGTAAAAATTTCATCATAAATAATATGATACAACTCATACTAACTACCTGATACATACATATTAATGTATCTGATACATAGATAGATAAATGTATCTGATACATACATAATCTGATACATGATGCTAGTTGTTATATAACTAATACTTTCTTAAAATGTGCAGCACATCGATGTAATATTTTACTACCTTCGGAAGAAATCGAAGATGCAGTTGAGCAATCAGTATCGATACACAACGACAAACTGCATTTTCAAAAATTACATCGAATATGCACACACGCGCTACTATCACCTTCCACCTAACATTTATACACAAGAATATATGGCAAGGGCCACTGTTACAGCTCATCAAGAGAGATCCGTGAAGAACATAATAAGAGGTTTCTCAATACCAGCCGGTTTGCCCTGGCATTTGGTAGATGAGGTATACATTCCAGTAAACTGCAACATGGATTTTCATTGGGTTCTTACGATAGTTGTGTTGAAAGAGAGGTTGATACGTGTGTATGATTCATCGTCTAGATGAAGAAGTAGCAACCCTTCCCAAGAGATCCAAAAGATAGTAGCAATGCTACCAACATACCTGCAAGACAATGGTTTCTTTGACAACAACAAACGTACTGATTGGTCGTCTCTTGATTCATACAAGGACAAATCAACCAGTAACATGCTTGAACCACATCACCTATTAGCAGTTGAGTATGTTGAAGGAATTGCGCAACAGGGAAGTGGCAGCTTGTGAGTATTAACATCGGCTATGTATACCTAAATCATTCATATGTCAATTTTACTTTTTTTAAATTCCTGTATTCCTTTATTTGCAAGGATTGTGGAGTTTTCCTGGCCATGTTTGCTGAATATCTTAGTGATGGAATTTCTATTCCAAATACCGGACTAAATGCTGAATTCTTCCGTTCAAGATATGCCACACTCTTATGGAGATATGGTTGTCAGAAGGCCATGGATGGTTATGTTAGCGATAACGACGATCCAAAAAAACCAAGGAGAGACATATCTCCAAACCAAGGAGAACTGATTGATGTCCAATAATTTTTTTTTTGATAGTAAATATTTTAGGTGATTCTGATTCTTCCAATGTATCTGATACATAAACTGTAATGTATCAGATTTAGTATGTTTTAATATTTCCATACCTCAGATTTACTATATTTTTCTTTGGTGTCAAAATGGAATATAAAATCAAAGTTTATGTTTTATACTCTACTGTATCAAACTTGTATCGAGTATAATATTCATAAGTGTCACATTTTTTGAATTCTGATACATGAATCAAGTTTTTTTTATTATGATACATCATGCACATGTATCAGATTCTCATTTCTCAAGATTTAATGATTGTATCAGATTTAATATGTTTTAATATTTCCATACATCAGATTTACTATGTTTTTCTCTGGTGTCAAAATCAAATATAAAATCAAAGTTTATATTTTATATTCTACTGTATCAAACTTGAATTGAGTATAATATTCATAAGTGTCACATTTTGTGAATTCTGATACATGAGATAAGTTTTATTTTATTATGATACATCATGCACATGTATCAGATTCTCATTTCTCAATATTTAATGATTCTGATACATTAATTTTTTGCATAAGAATTCTATGTCTCAAGATTTAACGTATATGATACATCTTGCTTATGTATCAGATTCGCATTTATCAAGATTTACTGCATATGATAATCTACAACCTATATCAAATAGGATCTTATGTATCACCAACAACTCTTGTGTAATTATGGTTGTCGAAAAGACAAGAATGTTTATGTTTGGGAAAATAACGATCCAAAAAATAAACCATGTGAGATTTTATTAATCCAAGTCATGGCAAACCGATGGACGTCCTGTATTTTATTTTAAAAAAAATTATAGCAATAAAATGTTCTAATCTTGATACATATCAACTGAAAAAAGATTTTTATATTTATGTCACGTGTCAAACTCAAATATAAAATATAATAATAGATGTTATTTTATGATTCAATTAGAATGTACACCGAGATACCACAAACATCATATCTATTTAGGAATGAAATTACAAGTCTTTCTGTTGTGGCCTTCGTGGCCACAACGTCCACAAGAATTTGTGCTACTTGTTATTTTCTCATTAGCGAACTTTTTTCTCCCTTTCTTTGGTCTTCCTGGCATCCTTTTGTATATTGGCGGCAAGACAATTTCTTCCAAAATTTCCAGTCTTTCTTATCTGGCATTGGAACCATTGGTAATTCATAAGTATTTGCCAACGCCTCTAGTTTGTAGTAATCAGAACAATATGGGTGCAGGTCAGTAATGTTTTTGCTCTTCAACACTGCAATTGCATGTGGACATGGTATCTCATCTAGTTGAAATCTACCACAAGTGCATGTTTTTCTCTCTAGACACACAATGTATCTTATACCTAATTCGTAAACAGAATAAAGATACTCTGATGAAGCAACAACCTGCAGGAATTATATTTCAAATTTATATATCAGTACTGCTTCCTCACATACACAACTATGTATCAGAACTGATGTAAAAGGATAATAATTATCACAGGATATACATATCAGATGAATCAACAGCCAGCAAGAAATAAATTTCACATATATGTATCAGAAAGTACGTATCAATTACATAAATGATGTATCAGAACTGATGTATCAGTATGTATTTTAAACATGTTATGTTTATATGTGTCAGTACTTATGTATCAACTACACATTTGATGTATCCGAATTGATATATCAGTGTATAATGAGCACAGGCTATACTTGAATGACGAAGCAACAAACTGATATAAATAAACTTCACATATATCTAATAGTACTTATGTATCATCTACACAAATAATGTATCTACACTGATGTATCAGTATATATTTAGAACAATTTATGCATAACTGATTAATCATCAGCCTGAAGGAAAATAATCTTTACATATATGTATCAGAACTTATGTATCAAATGTAGAACTTATGTATCATAATTGAAGTTTCATTATTTAATTAGCACATGTTATACATAACTGATGAATTATCAGCCACCAAGAAATAAATATCACATATATGTATCATAAAGTATGATTCAATTACAGAAATGATGTATCAGAACTGATGTATCAATATATATGTATCAGAAAGTATGTATCAGAAAGTATCTATCATGTACCAGAACTGATGTATCAGTATATATGTGTCAGAAAGTATGTATCGTGTACCTTCATTCTCGAACACTTGATCGTGTTTGAAACTAGGATATCTTCGAATTTTCTACCCAAAGTATGTTTTGTATAAGATGCTATTTCTCTATTTTTGCAGTTCCAAGAACCAAATAACATTCTCGTTTGCTCCAAAAACTCAATTATAGGCAGCTCTCGTGCTTCAACAAGACATCCATTGATACATTCTGCGATGTTAGAAGTCATCATTCTACCCCTGTTGACAGTGGCATGAACCCTTGACCACTTTTCGTATCCTGCATTTTTTAAATATTGTGCCACCCATTGATTGATTCTTTCAACTTTGGCCATTAATTTATCGACTTCATCTTTTCGGTATGCCTTGGCCATTGAATAGAAGATGTCACTTAGTACAGCTTTGCTCCTTCTGTATTTAGTACACATATTTTTCCATATATGCCATATGCATGCAAAATGAGGAACATTGGGAAATACCATGCTTACACTCTTGATTATGCTTTCGTTCCTATCTGATACAACACACATATTGTCCCTCTCTCCAAATGCATTCTTGAAATTCTGAAAAATCCACGTCCATGATGAATCATTTTCCCTATCAACAATACCATACGCCAACGGTAATATGCAACCTAATAAATCAATAATAGTGATACAATAGTTATTAGAATTCATCAGAATCACAACAAATGTGAAAAATGAGATGACACACTATTATTCAATAAGAAACAGTATAAGAAAGTAATACCTGCCCCATCAAGTGTGCTAGCTGATACAAACGTCCCTTTATAAGGTCCATCAAGATGTGCACCGTCAACAACAACTACTGGTCGATAAAACTGAAACCCCCTCATCAAGGGCCTTAACGCTATGAACAAATACATGAATTCATCAGTTGATGACTTGTGCATACTTATGTACGAATTTGGATATACGGTTTTTAGAATATGTATGTATACAGGCAGCTGTCTATATCCATCAGCAGGTTTTCCCCTTAACATCTGCAAAGCATGCTCTTTTGAACGCCATGCCTGTTGATAGGTAATATCAATTCCATACGCTGATTTAATATCCTCTCGTATATCATTAGGGGTGACAATTCTCTTATGATTAACCTATTTAGGGGCTGTGAATGCACTAACAAAAGCCTTTGTAGCATGAACTTTGTTGAAAATCCTATCTCTCAGTGCACATGAATGTTCACTATTGAAATATCTAACTTTGAATATATCCGATTTTTTCCAACATGAAGCTTTCATTCTCCAACAACATCCTTCTGAAAGTCATACTAACACATAACTGCATTTGTATTAAAAAAATAACATGTATCATATCAATATTTTTTCATTTATAATATCAACAAATATAGTGACATACTGATAGGAAGTGTGTCAACCCATGTACTTGATACATGCTTCTTTGTATGTATTGTTAAAAAAAAACATCTGATACATAGAGTATTATGAACCTGATACATACTGACAGCATTATTATCATTTTTTAACTGAGTTACAGGAATGGAGTTTTGATGTATCATGACATGAAAAATTATTTTATTTTAAGAATGTATCAGATACACACAGTAATATGTATCTGATACATACTGTTGGATACTATCCAACATCAAAATTTCCAAATGCAGAAATGGAGTTTTGATGTATCATGACATGAAAAATTATTTTATTTTAAGAATGTATCAGATACACACAGTAATATGTATCTGATACATACTGTTGGATACTATCCAACATCAAAATTTCCAAATGCAAAAATGGAGTTTTGATGTATCATGACATGAAAAATTATTTTATTTTAAGAATGTATCAGATACACACAGTAATATGTATCTGATATATACTGTTGGATACTATCCAACATCAAAATTTCCAAATACAGAAATGGAGTTTTGATGTATCATGACATGAAAAATTATTTTATTTTAAGAATGTATCAGATACACACAGTAATATGTATCTGATACATACTGTTGGATACTATCCAACATCAAAATTTCCAAATGCAGAAATGGAGTTTTGATGTATCATGACATGAAAAATTATTTTATTTTAAGAATGTATCAGATACACACAGTAATATGTATCTGATACATACTGTTGGATACTATCCAATATCAAAATTTCCAAATGCAGAATATGCGCATACCTTTTACTGTCGGATCTTTTAACCTTGAAATTAAATTCATTATTGATTTTGTATTTGGCCATTACATCAACTAGAGTTGCTTTATCCTTATAGAATTGATTCTCCTTCACTGCCGCACCATTTGTATCATCTATGCAGTTCGTCAACTCCAATTCTGCTATATAACAACTTGAAACTTTACCAGATTCTTCTAAACCAAAATTGTGGGACTCATTCGCATTTGATTCGGCACAAACGATTGCTCCAGATGTACTGTCGAATGATTTTATCTCACATCTTTTTATATCAAAGCTTGATATGCACAGGGGATAATTCACGAAACCAGGCTCTTTCTTCTTCAACTCTATGTAAAGATTAACACCCATATCATTACGAATATATATTGGCGATGAGTTACTTTCAACTATGTATCGGATTTCAATTTCTTTCTCTGATTCATCCACACTCAATTCAGCAGCGATTGCTGCTTTTAAATTTGAGTAAGATACATTGTCACCGACAATGATTCCATCACTTTTGTATTGTTCATAAGTAATATCGGATTGCCAAACTCCAGAATGTCTCAGTAGTATCGGGATATTCATATCGATTAATTGATGAAACGCGAAGTTTGCTTTGAATTGATGCTCTGTTGTTTTCCTTATAGTCGATGCTCTGACTTTTGGCTTCAAAATTCATCTACATAACTGTCGCCTTCTTTAATAGATCAGTAATTGATATAAAGAGCCAATCTTTTATCCATAAATAGCTGATGTGCATTAATTATTCTATAGCTAAAGTTATGTATCAGATACATAACTTATGTATCAGTAAAGGTTGAAAAATAATTGAAATCAACTTTGGTATGAATTGATGCTCTGTTTTGTCCATTCGAGACGACGCTATGTTTTTTGGCTTGAATCTTCATGGACATAACAATTGTTTTTTTTAACAATTGATGTATCATATACATAACTGATCTATCAGATACATAACCCAAACTGGAAAAAAAATGGAAACGAAGTTGGTTTGAATTTATGCTCTGTTTTTTTTGGCTTAAATCTTCAACTGCACAACCGTTCTTTTTTTAACCAAATTAATCCCATTAATTAGATCACTAATTGATTTGAAGAACCAATCATCCCTTATATTAAGATACTATCCATAAATAGATGATCTTCATTAATTACTGATTGGATAATTGATGTATTAGATACAAATCTAATGTATCAGAAAAGTTGAAAAAAGGGGATATCGGGTAATTTTGATACAATGAGGGATGTATAGTAATTAAACTTTTCCATTATGGGATTTAGGTAAAGTTTACATTATTAAAACCATTAACAAATGATATTAGCCCATATATAAAAGGTCTCAAATAAAGAAGAGAGATTAGTATTAACATTCACAATATGTAAACATGTATGTAAACATAAAATAATATATCAAAAGAAACATAATCAAAATGGTAACGAAAAAGGCCAAGACATATTGACTCCTAATTTACAAGACTCCAAGATTTGACGATCCTAATAGCTGTTGGCTCAATATTTTGGGCCAAAACGAATTTCAAATTGAAACTCTAGCTTCCCAAAGGTGTACATGAAACATAATAAAAAATAAATAAAGATTACAGATTACTCAAACAACAATATCAAATTTAAAACAGAGCAGTAACACAAGGACTTTGACTATTTCTTTTGATCTTAAGATGACGAAATGATTACTACGACCATTTTTGAAAAGCTAAAAATATAACAACAAACTCATGGAACCATTTACAAGAATATTTGGCCCAAGAGACAGTCCCACACACATCATTTTTATGTTGACACAATTACAAATGGTAGAGAACTTCAAATAATTTTCAATCAAAATTTTAGGCAAGATGATGGCATGGACTTGATCAAATCAGATCATGCTAGACAATGAAATCACAAACTGAAAACATTGTTTAAGCAGGATGAAATATGCATCAGGTAATTAGAGAGTGATTAATCTCAACATTCATGTACATGTAAAGAGATTAACTATTGATTTTTTGAATCAGTAGAAGAATGAGATAAGAAGTAATAAGAGTTTCTAAATACTTGACTTGAAATAAGTGAATCAGACAAATTAAAGTGTCAAAATAGGATTGATAAACTTATGAAAAAGTAGGACAATGCACATGAAGAAAATGACTAACTAGGCAACAATTTAAGATCCATATTAGGAACACAATACCCAACTAGAGTAAAATAGTTTGGACTAAAGCATCAACACAAGTAACTGTACGAAGAAAAATAAGGATAAGATATCAATGAGACTAGATCGAAACCAACAAGGGAACAAAACAATAGCTATTCACGTTCTTGAAATAGAATTACTTGTCCATTAAGCCAAACGAGTAATAGAATCACAAATAGATATGAAAAAAGGAACTTAAAAGTAACGACCTATCTCCTTCGTTAGGAATAGGCCAATGGGGAAGGATTTCGGCAGAAAACTTTGGGTAGTAACTTCGAAAAAAATTTAGCCTAGGCCAGACTTGGACGAATTCTAAGTCAGGTGAGTTATGGTGATCATGTGAATGGTGGGAGATATAATCTCTAATTTATTTGGATAAGATCATAGACAAGGCGATACAGAGCATTTACGACTTCGAGGGATCGCATTTGGTGCAGTAAAACTCTCAAAATCAAATTTAGCATGAAGGGTATATTTTAATATGTCTTGGGAAGGGGGATTGTTGTGAAATGGGGGTTTGGATCTCAAACTCTGAGCTCTCTATTTATGTGAAACCCGCCAGAGAGGAATCTGTCCAGCCAAAGCAGGATGGTCCCGCCAGAGCGGGACACTCGTGAGACTTGGGTTGGAAAAAACCCCAGAAAGGTCTTTTTCTGCAAAAACTGTTCCTAAGACTTCAGGAGGCGACCTAGGGTAATTTCCATTAGTTTTCCATAGATTTCCCTGCTTAAGGTAAGGATTTTACTCCCTTAATTCATTCTTTGATTCTTAGAACCTAGAAACTACGGTTGGTAATCATTGGGGGAGGGTTTGAACTAAAAACTAATGGTGGAAAATAGCCCTAGGGTGAAAATTGTATTATTTTTTATTATAGTTAGGAAATTGTGTTGATCCTTTATATGTATTTATTATTTTTAGACCAAGAACGAGAGGAAGAAACCCAAAAAGAGAAAGTTCTTGCACTATAAGATTGTCGAAGCTTGAATTTGAGGTAGGTGATGGTCTTGTTTCCCATATGTATTTCATATACTTGTTAAATTGCTTCATGATATGCCTATGTGTATATGAATAGGAAAACATGCTAAATTATGTGTGAAATGATTACTTGCTGGCCTATTTTATGATGAACGTGTTCTTGATGAATATAATGTTATAAATATTGAATGTATTTGTGATTGTTGTATGTTTGGATCGAGTGTCACGTTCCGACACATAAACTGGATTAGATGTCTGAATATTTGGATTGGGTGTCACATTCCGATACAAAGTTGATTGTTTGTAGGTCCCTTGAGAGGACCATTGTCTGAAGTTATAACATGTTGAAGATATTGAATTGTGATCATGCTGAACATGGTTGAATATGAGATTGAATGACTTATTCTGTATATGTATATTCTTGTTATGTTGAATTTACTTGTTATGATTCGCTTACTGGCTAACCGCGTGATCCTACCAGTACACTGTTATTTTTATATACTGATAATATACTTTCTCTTCCTTTGTTGTGTACAGGGCATATTCAACCGGATCTAAAGAGACCTCGTTTAGAAGAGTGAGACTTGATTGAGTTCAAGGGTGAGCTATTTATTTCAAGTTGTCATAGACTCTTTTTTGTTCTAGTCCTTTTTTCAGGACTAAGATTTCAAACACCATTTTAGTATTATGACTTCATTTTGGGGGTGTTCCCCTTTCTTATGCTGATATTTGGTTAGAGTTTTGGTATGAATGACTTTCAGTTCCTAAGATATGTTTACTTTCGCATATTTTGGTTGATAACTAGTTGGTTCTACGTTCATGGGAACTCATTATTTATTTATTGATTTAAACCTGCTTACACAGACTTTAACTTTTAGTATACCTCATGATTATTATTATTGGGCTGTTGAAAATGGTTCTCCTACCAGAGGGTTGGTATGGGTGACAATCGCAGCGGGTTAGGGTCATGACAAATTTGGTATCCAAGCCTAGATTTATTGATCTCGTCATACCAAAATGAGTCCCGTAGAGTCTTGCAAAATGGTACGGAGATGCCTGTACCTTTTTTGAGAGGCTATAGGATTTTAGAAAAAGTTTCATTGTCTTCTTTCCTTCGTGATATAACTTGATTCCAATTGGTATCTAACCTCTTTCACTATCTTGTACATAGATGGTCAATACTCGCTATAATGGTGTAAGGACCATAGCTCCAGCAGAGCCAGAGGAAGAGCCAGTTGTTCTAGGGCGTGGTAGAGGAAGAGGTAGGCGAGGGAGAAGAGGTAGGGGCAGAGAGAGAGCAACACCCGCCAGGGTGGAATTTACCATTGAGGAGGTGCTCGTAGGTGAGGCTCCTCCTGCTCCCCTTAATGAGTTAGAAGGAGAGGTAGAAGTTAGAGAGAAAGAAGAGTATGCTGAATAGGAGGACACCCAGACTAGAACTACTTGTATTCCCCCTCTAGACCCCATACTAGCTCTCTTAGTAGATCATGGCCTTCTTGAGTGGGTTGGCCAGCACTAGAGCCATTCCCATCATGCCCGCAGCACCAGCTCCTATTGCTCGTTCTGTTTCTACTGCAGCTCAACTAGAAGATGAGATGGTAAGCACTGATGCCTTCTTCAGACCACTCATGGGTACAGTAATGACTGGTACGGAGCATGACATGCTCACCAAGTCCCTAAAACTCAAACCTTAAGTCTTTTATGGGACTAAAAATGAAGATGCTTATGAGTTTATTCTTAATTGCTATGAGAGGTTGCACAAGCTGGGTATAGTGCACCAACATGGATTGGAGTTTTTGATATTTCAGCTGCAGGGTGAGGCCAAACAGTGGTGGAGGGCTTATGTAGAGTGTCATTCACCCATGTTTCCCCCACTTACTTAGATTCAGTTTTATGCCCTGTTCCTAAAAAAGTATGTGCCCCGTACTTTAAGGGATAGAAAAAAAGATGAGTTTATGGCCTAGAAACAGGGAGGGTTATCAGTGGCTGCTTATGAGGCCAAGTTTCATGTGTTGTCCAGGTATGCTACTTATTTAGTCACCACAGAGGAGGGGAGGATCAGGTTGTTTGTGAAGGGGTTGAAACCCGAGTTATAGGTACTATCCGTCCATATGAATTTGTCTAGAAGGAGTTTTAACAAAGTCACAGACTTTGTTAAGAAGGTTGAAGGTGTGAGAAGATATGGGCAAGCTAAATATTTGTCTAAGAAGCCCAAGAGTATAGGTAACATCCAGGGATCCTATTTTAGAAGTTCAGGTAGGCCGATTATTGTAGCTTGGCCAATTTAGTCAGCGCTACCCACTTCTACTGGCAGTTTTTCAAGTACTCCACAGCAGCATCCAGTCTTTGAGGATTAGGGAGCATCATTCTCGGGTAGTCATCCATTTTTTGTTCACAGGTATTTTAATTATAGAGAGCCAGGACATATAAGGAGGGAGTGTCCTTACCCCCACGGGACAGTTTCAGCACCCTAGTAGGCACGACAATAGTACCAGCAGCTGGGGGGAGCAATGATAAAGGACGTCCATAGGGTAGGTGAGGAGGAAATTTAAGAAGATATGGGGGCCGAGGTAATAATAGTACAGGTCAAGGAGTAGCCCATCCAGGTAGAGAGTTAGCCCATTAGGATGATCGGGCTCAATTTTATGCTTTTCCCGGCAAAACCAAGGCAGAGGCATTTGACGCAGTGATTATAGGTATTATTTTTGTCCATAATCGGATAGATATTATTTTGTTTGATCTAAGTTCCACTTATTCTTATGTGTTTATGAAATATGTCTTGGGTTTTGATGCACTGTGTGATATACTAGATGCCTCTGTTCATGTTTCTACCTATGTTAGAGAGTCATTCATAGTCACTCATGTGTATCGTGCTTGTTCTATTGTGTTTATGGGATATCAGACTTGGGTTGTCTTAGTGATCTTAGACATGATAGATTTTGATGTGATCTTAGGAAGGAATTAGTTTTCCCCCTACTTTTCTGTACTTAATTGCAATGCAAAAACTATGGCTCTAGAGATCCTGAGGAGGGAAAGGTTAGAGTGGGAAGGGGTGTACAAGCCTATGCCAGCTAAGGTCATATCTTTTCTCCGGGATAAAAAAATAGTGGGGCAGGGTTGTATGGCCTATTTAACCCATATATGGATATGGATGTAGAGACTCTTTCTATTGAGTCTATTCTAGTAGTGTGTGAATTTTGAGAAGTGTTCCCTTCATACTTGTTTGGTATGCCTCTTGACTGAGATAGAGATTTCTGCATTGACTTGGAGGTGGGTACTCATCCAATTTCCATTCCTCCCTATAGTATGGATCCGGCAGAGATGAGAGAGCTCAAGGCTTAGATCCAGGAGCTTTTAGATAATGGGTTCATTTGTCCTAGTGCTTCCCCTTAGGGTGCTGCGGTATTGTTTGTCAAGAAAAATGATGGTAGTATGAGAATGTGCATTTACTACCGATAACTGAATAAGGTTACCATTAGAAATAAATATCATTTACCTCATATTGATGACCTTTTTGATCAGCTGCAAGGTGCTTCAGTTTTCTCAAAGATTGATCTCAGGTTTGGGTATCGTCAGTGGAAAATTAGGCCTGACGATGTGCCCAAAACAAATCTTAGAACCAGGTACAGGACTATGAATTTTTGGTGATGTCTTTTGGGTTGACCAATACACCTGTAGCCTTCATGAGTTTGATGAATGGGGTGTTCAATCCGTTCTTTGATTCGTTCATAATAGTATTTATAAATGATATATTGGTATATTCAAAGAGTGAATAGGAACATACAGATCATTTTTGAATTGTTTTAGGTGTTTTGGGAAGACAAAAGTTGTATGCAAAATTGTTTAAGTGTGAATTTTGGCTGCTTTTAGTTACCTTTTTAGGCCATGTTATTTCAAAAGAAGGGGTAATGGTGGACCCACAAAATATTGAGGCAGTTAAAAACTGGGCTAGGCCTAGTTTCGTAACCAAGGTTAGAAGTTTTATAGGACTGGCCAGTTATTATCACCGATTCATGAAAAACTTTGCTTCTATTGCTACTCACCTGACTAGAGATTCTACAAGCCCAAGACTCTTCTGACCACAGCACCTTGTTTGACCCTACCGGTTGAAGGTAAAGACTTCATTATTTATTATGATGCTTCACATTCCGATTTGGGTGCTATGTTGATGCAGGATAAGAATGTTGTAGTATATTCTTCACAATAATTGAAGGTGCTTAAGAAGAACTATCCGACTCATGATTTGGAGTTGGTAGAGGTAGTGTTTGCATTGAAAATTTGGAGACATTATATGTATGGCATTAAGTGTGAGGTGTTTACTGATCACTGTAGCTTACAACATGTGTTCACCCAAAAAGACTTGAATTTGAGACAACAAAGGTGGATGGATTTGCTTAAAGACTATGAGGTCATCATTCAGTACCATCTAGGTAAGGCTAATGTTACACCCAATAAAATTACCAAAATACCCTTAGACTAAAAAACGCTCGCACAATGTATTTTTATTAACTTTTTTAGTCAATCCGAGGCCAGAATATTGATTAGGGTGAAAATATGTGCAGGAAAATGGTCTTGGTTGAATTTCAAGCCAACTAGATCAAAAGATATATTTTTGAAGTGAAGTGACCAAAAATAGATAAGTAGGCGACAGGTCCGCGCCACGGATCTTCCGTGGACTTAGAACCAATATTATCCTAGATATTTTCTATGGGGTTAAAATTCGATCGGAAAAATTTAGAAAAAAATTACACTGTTAAGGAATAAGTCCGCATCACGAACCTAGTCCCCCACAGGCCAATTTTTCCTGCCCGTTTTTATTTTTAAGAAGGGGCATTTTGGTCTTTTTTCCATGCCTCCTATACTTAACCCATAATTGATATAGGTCATTTTTGACCTTAAGAGACTTTGTAAACATTACTAAGTCACTTTTACGGTTTTAAGCAAAAGAAACTAGGGCTAAAGGAGAGGATAAAGGGCTAGGGTTCAAGGATTTCAAGCCAAAATCTTACCAGTTTGATTGTTTTTCTCCATCACAGTCATGTAAAGATGAAATAAAACATGAATTTTGTTCCTCCATGTGCCTATGATTGTGATAGGTTAATTGGGAATGAATTGAGTCTCCGTTAGTGTATTCTTGAGAATTGCTTTCCTAAAATTTACACGTTTTAATGACAATTAACAAGTTCATCCTTTTTTATGAATGAATTCCTTGAACATATGATTTGAACTACTCGTTTACTTAAACCGTAGTAGCATGTTGATTTATATTGAATTGTATACACCTTAAATTTGAGTCTAGAGCCTTGAACTGTGAATGTATGAATGTGATTGGAATGTGAGGATGATGATAGTATTGATCGTGTTGACGAATTAATAAATCTTATTGTTGTAATAAATAATTATCTAAAACCTCTCTTAACTAAATTATTGAGAATGATTATGAAACTGATTGACTGTAAGGATTGATTTGATAGAACGGATGAGTTGAAAGAGTCCAAAAGAGATTTGTTGATTTGGTTTGATTTAGATTGATTGTCTTACGAGCTTTGAATCATAGGAGGAGTATCGAGCATCGAATTGGGTAAGAGTAAGTAATAATACGAACCCAATAATTACGTTGCCAAACATAAGAGAAGATTGAATCGTTAAAGTTGAATGTTTCCTAAATCATTATCGTGACATAATAGGACTTGATTGGTTATGGATACATGATTATTGATTTGTTCTTACCCTGGCAAGGTAATGGACAGATGTGGCAATAACATTGGCTTGTTGTACTATCGTTGGCTCATAAGTGATGGTTATCGGATAAAAAAAACTGTCGTATAGATCTCGATAATAATCTGATTTAGATTGGATTGGATTGGATTGGATTGGATTGTATATGATTAGTCTTTGTCTAAATCTTATTCTTGTTTTAGACTTAGAATATATTGATTGAGTTGTTCATCTTCCCAATTGGAAATCTATGAGTTGATTTAATTCTACCTTGATACATGTTTTATTCTGTTGTTTTACATACTCGTACATTCCATGTACTACCATCCATTTGGTTAATGATGCAGAGATAGGTACTAGAGATCATCAATAGGTGCTTCATTGAGGATATATCAGTATTCAGCTGATTGGTGAGTCCTCCATACTTTCAGAGGATGCCACTCTTTTATCATCTAGGTTTATAGTTTAGACTTTTACTTCTATTTTATTTGAGGTAGCCATGAATCTTTCATTGGCACCACTTAAATAGTTGATAGATGCTTCATAGACTAGATTAATGACTTGCTAATTTGATATTGTTTTTTGGCTAGTTTCATTTATACTAGTAGTGTTGATTGGATTTGATAGATTGTTGGCTTTCGGCCTTATTGTATAAGCTATTTTTGTGATAATTATGTCTTCCGCTGATTGAGAGTTGATTGAATGATTGTGTGAACAGGCCAAGTGGTTTGCTTGGGGACTAGCAATAGTCTTTGAGTGTCGGCCATGCCTAGGGTACCCTCTCGGGATATGACAAACTTTGTGTTAAAACACAGAGTTCAAGAGTCCTATGGAGTCTATGAAGCCATGGCTAGTATAGTCTTTCTTATGGATGTGTTATGCACCACACTTATAATCATGAGGCTATAAGACATTCAAAATTCTTTTACTTCTTTCATACTTTGAGTTGGTGTTAAAGAGTTTAACACTAAAAATTCCTTCCTAATTTATGCGTTACACATATTCAAGTAATGCCTCCTAAATGCACTGCCAGTTAGAAGAACGCCGCCAATACTAAGGTTCCTCAATTAGAGATGCCTCCACCATCTGGAGTGAGTAATAGGGGATGACTTGTAAGGTCTACCGATCCACCGCAAGAGCCTACTACTCAGCCAGATCCTACTTTAGAAGCTAATTCAGAGGTGCCATCACTATGCTCACCCAACTAATAGCTATCCAGAAGGGTAATCAGAGTTCACCGAATCTTAGCTCTAGCTTCCAAGAGCAATCAGCTTCAGTGAGAATCGGAGAGTTCTTAAGGATTAATCCACCTATCTTTATGGGTTCCAAGGTTGAAGAGGACCCTCAGAATTTCATTAATGAGATGTGGAAGATACTGAAAGTTATGCATACTAGTGAGATTGTGGGGGGTTGAGTTAGTTTCATATCAGCTCAAGGATGTTGCTAATGTATGGTACAACTAGTGGGAAGAAGGTAGGGGTGAGGATGCTGAACTTTCCATTTAGGATGAGTTCGAGGGAGCCTTCCTCGATCACTTCTTTTCCAGAGAATTGAGGGAAGTGAAAGTGGAAGAGTTCGTAAATTTGAAACAAAAGTCTTTAACAGTAAAGGAGTATGGTATGAAGTTTATCCAACAGTCTCAATATGCTTTAGAGATGATCCCCGATATAAGATCGAAGATGAGAAAGTTTGTATCCAACTTGGGCAAACAAGTGAAGAAGGAGTGCAAAGCATCACTGCTAATTTTTGACATGTATATTTCTAGGTTGATGGTGTATGCTCAGCAAGTAGAGGATGATAAGAGGAAAGAAAAAGAGGAGCATTTGAGAAAGAAGGCAACGTCAGTTGGGCATATGAATGAACATAGGCAGAGTAAGGGCAACAGGTTTTTCTTTCAGAAGAGGTCTTCCAACTATGCTCCATCAAAAAAACGTGCACCTGCGCCATATAAAATACATGATCAAAAGGTACAGAGTCACTAAAATTCTAGATACCAAGGTTCTCAATTCCAGACTAGTGTGGCTCAAAGTTCAAAGGGAAAGCCGTCTTGTAACAAGTGCGGTAAGCTCCACTTAGGAGAGTGTAGAGAGAGTAAGAATGGTTTTTATAAATGTGGCCAAGTAGGTCAATTTCAGAAAGAGTGTCCTACCTAGGGCAACAGATCCCAGTCCTCTACCACAATACCCCCAGCTAGAGGTAATCAGAGGGGCACTACTTCAGGTATGGATGGAGGTATAAACCGTCTATATTCCATGGGTAGTTGCCAAGATCAGGAGAACTCCCCAGACGTTATAACGGGTATGATTCAAGTCTTTACTCTTGATTGTTATATTTTGATGGATCTGACTGTCACCTTATCCTTTGTATCTCCTTATGTGGCTAGTAGATTTGATAGAATTCTTGAGTGTCTTCTTGAGCCTTTTAGTATATCTTCTCCTGTTGGGGAGTCTATATTAGCTGAGAGGGTCTATAGAGATTGTAAGGTGTCTATATATCACAAGGATACTATGGCTGACTTAGTTGAGTTAGACATGGTTGATTTTAATGTGATTGTTGGCATGGACTGACTTTATGCCTGTGATGCCTCTATTGATTACAGGACTCGAATTTTTAAGTTCAAATTCTTGAATGATCTTATCTTAGAGTGGAAAGGCAGTCATATTGTCCTTAAGGGTAAATTTATTTCCTACCTTAGGGACAGAAAGTTGATCTCTAAAGGGTGTATTTATCACATTATGCGAGTGAAAGATGATAGTGTTGAGTCTCCTACTCTTGAGTCAATGTTGATTGTGAATGAGTTTCCCAAAGTATTTTCTAAATACCTGCCTGGAGTCCCTCCTGATAGGGAGATTGAATTTGGGATTGATGTTCTTCCTGATACTCAGCCTATCTCTATTCCGCCTTGTAGAATGGTTCCTACTGAGTTGAAATTATTGAAAGAGAAATTGAATTTTTTTTTGGATAAGGGTTTTATTAGGCCGAGTGTCTCACCTTGGGGCACTCCTATCTTATTTGTGTGAAAGAATGATGGATCCCTTAGAATGTGCATTGATTACCAACAATTGAACAAGGTCACAATAAAGAACAATTATCCTCTCTTGAAGATAGATGGTTTGTTTGACCAACTTCAGGGTGCCACTTGTTTTTCAAAGATATACCTCAGATCAGGTTACTATTAGTTGAAAGTGAGGGAATGTGATATCCCAGAAATAGCTTTTCAGACCCGTTATGGCCATTTTGAGTTTTTGTTCTTGTCCTATGGGTTGACTAATACACCTACAACCTTTATGGATCTCATGAATTGGGTCTTGAATCTTGATATGTTCGTGATTGTCTATATTGATAATATACTGGTCTACTTTAAGAATAAGGAAGAGCATACCTATCACCTTAGAGTTGTCCTCAGACTTTGAAAAACAAGGAGTTGTATGCAAAGTTCTCCAAATGTGAATTCTCTCTTACATTAGTGGCTTTTCTAGGCCACATTATATTTGGAGATGGAATTTGGGTTGATACCTAAAAAATTAAGGCAGTGAAGAATTGGCCCAGACCTACCTCCCCAACTAATATAAGAAGATTCTTGGGTTTGGCTAGCTATTACCGAAGGTTTGTAGAGGGATTCTCCTCCATATCATCACTATTTACTAAGCTGACTCAAAAAAAGGCTAAGTTCCAACGATCTAATGCTTATGAGGAGAGTTTCCAAAAATTAAAGACCAAACTAACCATCACTCTTTTTTTGACTTTGCCTGATGGAACAGAGGATTTTGTAATATATTGTGATGCATCTAGAGTTAGTTTGGGTTGTGTGTTGATGAAGAGGGGAAAAGTGAGAGCTTATGCTTCTAGAGCTTAAGAAACATGAGAGTAGTTACCTAACTCACGACCTTGACCTGGCAGTTGTGGTATTTGCTATTAAAATTTGGCGCCACTATCTATATAGAGTACATGTTGATGTGCTCACCTATCACAAGAGTCCATAATATGTTGTCAGTCAGAGAGAGCTCAACCTATAGCACAGGAGATGGCTAGAGTTGCTCAAGGATTATTACATGAGCATTCTCTACCACCCAAGTAAAGCTAATGTTGTTGCAGATACTCTTAGCAGGTTGTCTATGGGTAGAACTGCCCATATAGAGGAGGGAAAGAAAAAATTGGCTAAAGAGGTGCATATATTGGCTCAATTAGGAGTTTATCTTGAGGAAAATAATTAAGGTGGAGTTAATATTCAGAATGGGTCTGCATAATCATTTGTGGCAGAGGTGAAAGAGAGGCAAGACCAAGATTTTGTCCTTTTTCAGTTAAAGGAAGCCGTTCATAAATAGAAGGTGATGATTTTCTCCAAAAGGGGGAGATAGTGTATTGATATACCAAAATAGATTGTGCTTCCTAAAAGTTGATGATGTCCGAGAAAGGATTATGGATGAAGCTCATAGTTCCATATACTCTATCCATCCTGGTTCTACAAATATGTATCATGACTTAAGAGAAGTTTATTGGTGGAGTGGGATGAAAAAAGATATAGCTGAATTTGTTTTCAAGTGCCCGAATTGTCAAAAAGTTAAGGTTGAGAATCAAAAGACATATGGGTTGGCTCAAAATATAGATATTCTAGAGTGGAAGAGGGAGATAATCAATATGGAGTTCATTACAGGTTTGCCGAGGTCTCAAAAGCAGCATGATTCAATTTGGGTGATTGTGGATAGGATGACTAAATTAGCCCACTTCTTGGCAGTTAAGACTGCTGACACCGCAGAGGACTATGTATGATTGTACATCTGGGAGATTGTCAAATTGTATGGAGTTCCCTTTTGTATCATCTCAGATAGAGGAGCTCAATTCACTTCTCAATTTTGGAGATCCTTTCAGAAAGGATTGGGTTCAAAGTTGAATCTTAGTATAGCCTTTCATCCTCAGACAGATTGACAGGCAGAGTGCACCATTCAAACATTGGAGGATATGTTAAGGGCATGTGTACTTGACTTCAAAGGTAATTGGGATGACCACTTACCTCTTATTGAGTTTGCATACAATATTAGCTATCATCCAAGTATTCAGATGGCTCCTTATGAAGCTTTGTATAGAAGGAGATGTATATCACCAATTGGATGGTTTGAAGTTGGTGAAAGTGATTTTATTGGGCCTTATTTTGTTCACCAAGTTATGGAGAAGGTGAAGGTTATTCGAGAGAAGTCGAAGACAACCCAAAGCCGCCAGAAATCTTATACTGATGTGAGAAGGAGAGACTTAGAGTTTGAGGTAAATTATTGGGTATACTTGAAAGTGTCACCCATGAAGGGTATCATGAGGTTTGGGAAAAAGAGAAAGATTAGTCCTCGATACATTGTTTTGTACCAGATTGTGAGGAGGATTGGGAGTGTTGCTTATGAGTTGGACTTACCTCATGAGTTAGCTGCTATTCATCTGGTATTTTAAGTCTCGATGTTGAAAAAGTGCTTGGGAGATCCTTCTGGTAATTCCCGTTGATAATATTGGAGTTAAGGATAGTTTGTCCTATGAAGAGATTCCAGTTGAAATCCTTGATCATCAGGTTCACAAGTTGAGGACCAACGAGGTTGCCTTAGTCAAAGTCCTGTGGAGAAATTAATTTGTTGAGGAAGCCACATATGAAGCTTAAGATGATATGAAAGATAAATACCCTCATCTATTCATGCCTAATGATTAGAATGTTGAAGGTAATGTTCCTACTCTTCACTTGAATTGATGTGTCTATTCTTGAGTCTGAATAGTTGATTGTCTAGATTGTTTGATTTGGTTGATTTGATAGAGCCTCTAGTTGTTATTCATGCCTCGAGTTCATATTTAGTTTCTCTTCATTCGAGGACGAATGATTCCAAGTGGGAGATAATGTTACACCCAGTAAAATTACCAAAGTACCCCAAGAATAAAAAAATGCTCGCACAACGCATCTTTCTTAACTTTTTTGGTCAATCCTAGGCTGGAATTATGATCAGGGTGAAACATTATGTGGTAAAATGGTCTTGTTTAAATTTTAGCCCAGCCGGATCAAAACATAAATTTTTATAGTGAAGTGATGAAAAACAGAGGAGTGGGCACGGATCTGCCGCGGACTTGGACTTATCTTATCCTAGTTATTTTCTATGGGGCTAGAATTTGATCGGAAGAATTTTTAAAAAATACACTGTGAGGGAACCAATCCGATCTTTTCCCCACTCTTTTATACTTAACTCACGATTGATATTGGTCATTTTCAACCTTAAGAGACTTTCTAAACATTCCTAAGTCACTTTTATGCTTTCAAGCAAAACAAACTACGACTAAGGAGAGAAGAAATGGTTAGGGTTCAAGGATTTCTAGCCAAAGTTTTGCCAGTTTGATTGTTTGTCTTCATCCCAAATATGTAAGGCTGAACTAAAATGTGGATTTTATTTCTCCATGTGCCTATGATTGTGATAGGTTGATTGTGAATGAATTGAGTCACCGTTAACTTATTCTTGAGAATTGCTTTCCTAAAATTTACACATTTTAATGACAATTAATAAGTTCATGCTTTTCTACGAATAAATTCCTTGAACATATGATTTGAACTACTCGTTTACTTAAACCTTAGTAGCATATTGATTTATATTGAATTGTATACACCTTAAGATTGAGTCCAGAGCCTTGAACTGTGAATGTTTGATTGTGATTGGAATATAAGCATGATGGTATTATTGATGGTGTTGATGAATTGATAATTTGATTGTTGTCATAAATGATTTTCTAATTCCTCTCTTAAATAAATGATTGAGAAACTGATAGGCTGCAAGGATTGATTTGATAAAACGGATAAGTTAAAAGAGTCCAAAAGAGACTTGTTGATTTGGTTTGATTATGATTGATTGTCTTACGAGCTTTAAGTCATAGAAGGAGTATCGAGCATTGAATTGGGTAAGAGTAAGTAATAACTTGAACCCAATAATTACATCGCCATACGTAGGAAAGGATTGAACCATTAAATTTAGATGCTTCCTAAATTATTATCCTAACATGATAGGTCTTGATTGGTTATGGATCCATGATTATTGATTCGTTCTTACCATGGAAAGGTAATGGACAGACATGGAAACAACGTCGGGTTATTGTACTGTCACTAGCTCATAAGTGATAGTTATCGGATAAAATAAACTGCCATATAGATCTTGATAGTACTCTAATTTGGATTGGATTGGATTGAATTGTATATGATTGGTCTTTGTCTAAATCTTATTCTTCTTTTAGACTTAGAATATCTTAATTGAGTTGTTCATCTTCCTGATTGGAAATCTTTGAGTTAATTTAATTCTACCTTGATGTATGTTTCTTTCTGTTGTTTTACATACTCGTACATTCTATGTACTACCGTCCATTTGGTTAATGATGCAGAGATAGGTACTGGAGATCATCAATAGGTGCTTCATTGAGGATATATCAATATTCAGCTGATTGGTGAGTCCTCTCTGCTTTCAGATGATGCCACTCTTTTATCATCTAGGTTTATAATTTAGACTTTTACTTCTATTTGATTTGAGGTAGTCATGAACCTGACATTGGCACCACGTAGACAATTCATAGAGGCTTCATAGACTAGATTGATGACTTGTTGATTTGATATTGTCTTTTGGTTAGTTTCATTCATAATAGTCTTGTTGATTGAATTTGATAGATTGTTGACTTTTGGCCTTATTCTATAAGCTATTTTTGTGATGATTAAGTCTTCTGCTGATTACGAGTTGATTGAATAATTGTGTGAATAGGCCAAGTGGTTTGCTTGGAGACTCACAATAGTCTCTGAGTGTCGGCCACACCTAGGATACCCTTTAGGGTTGTGATAGCTAATTTGGTAGCTGATGCATTGAGCCATAAACTGGTGAGCATGGGTAGTCTAGCCTGTTTGGGGGCTCTTAAACGATCTTTGACTAGAGAAATTCAGGCCTTGGAGGCTAGGTTCACGATTCTAGGTATCTCAGAGTAAGGTGGGATAATGGTCAGAGTTGATTTAAGGCCTATTTTTATAGAAGAGAGCAAGACCAAGCAATTTGAGGATGCTAACTTAAATGAAATTAGAGGAAAAGTGTTGATGGTCAAGGCTCAAGACTCATCACTTGCTGCAGGTGGGGTGCTCCACTTTAGGGGAAGGATTTGTGTTCCCCGAGTAGATGGACTAATTTAGAAAAATCCTATCCAAATCTCATGGTTCAGGATACTTTATTCACCCTAGGGTGATTAAGATGTATCATGACTTAAAACAGTTATATTGGAGGCTGGGTGTAAAGAAAGACATAGTTGAATATGTATCCAAGTGTAAAAACTACCAACAGGTGAAGTATGAGCGTCAAAGACTTGCAGGATTATTTCAAAGAATGTCCATTCCTAAATGGAAGTGGGAGAGGATAGCCAAGGATTTCATAGTGCGATTTCTCAATACTTTGAGAAAGTATGACTCCATTTGGGTGGTGGTTGACAGGTTAACAAAGTCAGCATACTTTATCCTAGTTTGAGTGGATTACAATGTACAACTGCTGGTCGAGATTTATGTGAAAGAGATAGTAAGGTTGCACGGGGTGCCCCTTTCTATCATTTCAGAATGTGGTACCTAGTTCACTTTTAAATTTTGGGGAAAGTTTCATGAAGAGTTAGGAACTCAACTCACTTTCAGCACCGCTTTCCATCCACAGACAGATGGGCAATCAGAAAGGACTATACAAGTGCTGGAAGATATGTTAAGGGCATCTGTGATCGACTTTGAGGGGAATTGGGACAAGTTTTATCCCTTGTGTGAGTTCTCCTACAACAATAGCTACCACTCTAGTATCGAGATGACACCATTTGAAGTCCTTTATGAGAGGGGATGCAGGTCTCCCATAGGGTGGTTTAAATTTGGAGAAGTAGAGCCATTAGGGGTAGACTTAGTAAGAAACGCTCAGGATAAGGTAAGGAGAATCCAAGCTGAGCTTCTAAAGGCTCAAAGTTATTAAAAAGAGTACGCTGACTATAAGGTAAGGGATATGACATTCGAGGCTGGTGAGCAAGTACTTCTAAAAGTGTCACCCATTAAAGGGGTTATGATATTCGATAAGAAGGGCAAACTCAATCTTCGCTATATAGGCCATTTTGAGATTCTTGACTGTATAGGTCTAGTGGCGTACAGATTGGCCTTACCACCTAGATTTTATGGGATACACCCGATGTTCCATATATTAATGCTGAAGAAGTACTATAGGGATGGGGACTACATCATTAAATAGGACTCGATGTGATTAGACAAGGAACTTCAGCATGAGGAAGAGCAAGTTGCAATTCTTGATCGTGATATCCATAAGTTGAGGACTAATAACATCAAATGGTCAATTTGCAATGAAAGAATCACTTGGTGGAGGAAGCTACTTAGGAGACTGAAAAGGACATGCGAGACAAGTATCCTCAACTGTTCAATGAAATATGTATTACTTTATCTCTACTTTAGCCCTGTTTTCCCTAGTTAGTCACTCGGGAATGAGTGATGGGTATATTGGTATCTATTATAAAGACTTGTCATTGTCTCTATAAATAGGCCAATTGAAAAGGCTTTTGGGCTAGAAAACTTCAGATAGTAACTTCGGAAAAAATTAGCCTAGGCCAGACCTGGATGAATTCTAAGTCAGGTGAGTTCTAGGGTGATCATGTGAATGTTCGGAGATTGAATCTATGATTTATTTAGATAATATGACAGCCAAGATGATATGGAGCATTTACGGCTTCGCAAAATTATATTCGGGCGAGTAAAACTCTCGAAATCAAATTTAGCGTGAAGGGTATATTTTAATACGTCTTAGGAAGGGGTGTGTTATGAAATGGGGGATTGGAGATAAAACTCCAAGATTTCTATTTCCATGCAACCCACCAGAGTGGAACCTCCAAATTGAGATGGTCTCGTAAAAGCAGGACGGTTGCGATACTTAAGTCGGGAAAACCCCCAAAATGGTTTATTTCTTCAAAAACAGTTTCTAAGACTTTGGAGGGTGACCTAGGGAGATTTTCATCAATTTTCCATGTATTTCCATGCTTAAGGTAAGAATTTTACTCCCTAAATTCATTCTTTGATTCCTAGAACCTAGAAATTATGGTTGGTAATCATTGTGGGAGGGTTTGAACTGAAACCTAATGGTGGGTAATAGCCCTAGGGTGGGGTTAGGATCATGGGTTTGGCCTAGGATGAGAATGTGTTATTTTTTATAATAGTTAGGCCATTGTGTTTATCCTTTATATGTATTTACTGTTTCTAGACCAAGAACGAGAGAAACGAATCCGAAAAGGGAAAGCTCTTGCACTGTAAGGTTGTCGAAGCTTGAATTTGAGGTAGGTGATGGTCTTGTTTCCCTATGTGTTTCACATACTTGTTAAATTGATTCATGACATGATTATATGTATATGAAAAGGAAAACATGCTAGATTATGTGTGAAATGATCACTTGCTGGCCTATTTTGTGATGAACGTGTTCTTGGTGAATATAATGTTGTAAATACTGAACGTATTTGTGATTGTGGTATGTTTGGATCGGGTGTCACATTCCGACATATAAATTGGATTGGGTTTCACATTTCGACATATATTTGGATCGGACATCACATTCTAACACATATTTGGATCAGGTGTCACATTTTGACATAAAGTTAATTATTTGTAGGTCCCCTAGGAGGACCCTTGTGTGAAGTTATAGCATGTTGACGATATTGAATTGTGATCTTGATGAATAGGGTTAAAGATGAGATTGGTTGACTTATTCTATATATCTTTATGCATGTTATGTTGAATTTACTTGTCTATGATCCGCTTACTGGCTAACCACGTGATCGTACCAGTACACTGTTGTTTTTGTGTACTGATACTACACTTTTTCTGCCTTCGTTTAGTATAGGGTATATTCATCTGGCTGCGAGAGACCTCATTTAGAAGAGTGATACTTGTTCGAGTTCAAGGGTGAGATATTTATTTCTAGGTGTCGTGGACTCTTCTTTCTTCTAGTTCTTTTTCCAGGACTAACATTTCAAACACTATTTTAGTATTATGACTTCATTTTGGGGGTGTTCCCCTTTATTATGCTTATATTTGGTTAGAATTTTGGTATGAACGACTTTCAGTTCTTAGGATGTGTTTACTTCCGCATATTTTGGTTGATAACTAGTTGGTTCTGAGTTTATGGAACTCATTATTTATTGATTGATTTAAACCTGCTTCCGCAGACTTTAACTTTTAGTATACCTCGCGATTATTGTTGTTGGGCTGTTGAAAATGGTTCTCCCACCGGAGAGTTAGTGTGGGTACCAGTCACAGCGGGTCGGGGTCATGACATTAAACAGCTATGAAATCGAGACAGGCCATATTGGATTTAAGTTGATGACATTAAGAAGTATGCCATAAGAATTTAACAAGCTAGATAAATGTAACAATGGCTAATTCGAAAAAATTACAGAATGAGTTATCAAAATTAGAATACTATCAGCTGTAACATAGAAAGAATTTGATTTTGTAGTGAAATAATTGGACCAAAACAGCCACTATGTTAAAAATAAACCAAGAAGAAGGGTCTTGAAAACAAAAGGGAAACAGCTCGCAACTTAAAGGAAAATACAAATGAAATAAACTAGAATTTGGAAAAAGCTAAAAAAAAAAATATATATGTGTATGAGTCTTAAAGAAGTTAAACAATATCTTGTCGAGCCGAAAACCAAGGCTTCAAAAAACAAAATTTTGAATCAAAATTATACAGATGAATATAATCCTCAACCTAAAACAAGATAACGTCTTAGAGTTATCAGGATAGAATAAATATACTGACGAACCAAAGCTTAGACGAATACAAAAATTTTAAACAACCATGAACTTGAGATGACTACAACCTGAATATAAAGGCCTAATAAGGACAGAATCATATTTGAAGAAATCACATAATTTTAACAGGCAAAGAAGCAAACCAGTAACTAATTTCAATATTAAGATCAATATAGTATTCATTAGAAAAACAACAGTGCTAGAGAAAGAATGAAACAGGGCAGTGATCACTGAACTCAAAAGAGATTTAAATCCTCAATATTTCAACCAAGAAAACATTTTTCTGTAAACTGAGAAGAATAACAACTTGGAACAATAAAAAAACAATAGACACATCTACATCCTATATCGACAAAATTGAAAGAATAAAGCAGAAGTAAGACTCTTAAACAAGTTTCCTATATATCTCTAGATCGAAATACTAAAGAAAGGACTTTACCTTGTGTTGAGCAGCAAGCTAAGGCTTTGGCGTCCAAAGATTCTGGTCAGGAATCCGAAACTCAAAAATCAGAGAAGACCAAAAGAAAGTAGTAAAACTAGTAGATTTGTGAATCTGTGCGTGTCTTCAAATGTGAATTCTCGGTCCTTTTAGAGGTGAAAAATATGATTATTTATAGGCAAATTCAGACTTAAAAATCCTAATTTAAACTTAAAAACGAAGGCATTTAGGGAGAAGGTGTGAAAAGATTTTACAAATCTTACCCTTTTTTTTTGTCTTTGACCAATTGCTTGAGCGGAAATTCCACTGATAATGGTAGGCGGCCATGGTGAGGTGAAAGTCGGATTTTCAAGGAAAAAGATATGGAGAAGAAGAAGAAGTCATGGATCTATGATTTTTTCTGGAAAATTGGGGAATAGCCATTGAAATTTGGATTTTGGGAGGTGAGTAGTATAGGTTTTGGAAGGTGAATAGTGTGGGTGGTGTTTCTATTTTGGAAAAGTTTTCTGACTTATTTTGAGTCGTCTGATCGTTTGATCGGATGGTTAAAAATAAATCAGGAATTAAAAAAATAAAAATAGCACACACACACACACACACACATATATATATATATACACACACACACACCCCATTAGATTAAATTGAAGGGATGAGATTAAACTGAAGAAACATACAATCCATATGCATCATATGTGGCATACACGGATTGGCTAATTTAAGGAGATTTGGATTGCCAAATTTTTTGCTCAAATTTGCCTATTTAAATTATAAACTCATTTATTAAATAGTCATAATTATTTAAATTGAAAATAATTACTTGCAAGACTAATTTATATGAAAAAATTAGTCATTTTTAGAAAATAAAATTGGTTTGAATTAGTAACTAATTAATTAATTAAGCTTCCTAATTCCGAATAATATACGAAAAATATTTATTTTTAACAATAAAAAACGTATTTGATCGAAAATGATTTAACCCTTAAGAACGATATTACTTGTTAGAATTTCTCAAAATGATAAAACATGTAGCAAATATTTATATATTTACATCTTTTAATAATATTTATGAAATAAATTTGCCGAATAGAATGAGAAAGTTTATAAAAAGATATTTTTCATATTTTTATAAAAGTTTTATTATTATTATTATTAAAAAATATTGAAATAATACTTATTATTATTATTATTATTATCATAATATGGAGGTAAAATTGGGTGTTAACAGATTGCCTCTTTCTTTGTCCATGTAGGAGAGTAAAGAAGGTGTGGACAAAGAAATATTGACACAACACAATTTTGGATCGCCGACCAAAATAGCAAAAACTTGACATGAATGTTATTTTATGGAGTTATGGCCAAACTCTAGCTTCTGAGTTACTTACATATCTCAAGTTTTATGAGAAATCAGGCCATATGTAGTTCGAGAGAGTAGAGTCACAGCAAATTTTGATCGAGTTTAAAATTTGCCCCAATATTAGATTATGATAATATTGAACTCTTTCAGGTGATGAGGTATGAAAATGTTAGCACAAATAGAGTAAATATGGTCACGCTCAAACTGAGGTTACATGTACGTCCTAATATGTGGAAAATCAGGTCAAATGTAGTTCTAAAGAATAACTTGGAATGAGAAATGTTCCATAGCAATTTCTAGTGAAGACCTATGGTAGAGAAATGAATATGAATTTTCGAAACAAATTGCCCAGTATCGAGTTATGGTGATACTGAGACATGAAAGAGTTATATATAAGATTCAAATCCAAACTTTTGAAAATCTAGTCGAGTTGAGTTATGAAAGCGAATCCTTGACGTAGCTAGGGATGCTTGACATTCCACTAGCTTGCCCTAGTTTGCTGCTTATGGGAGTTCCATGATATAATGCGATGTCCTGCAAAATAGGTAAAAGGGTGAAAGGTACCTATTGCGGTTCAGAAATTATAATTAAAATAATATTATAAAGAATGGAGTTAGATGTTTAAACAATTGTTGATATCTCTGTCTTGTGGCATGAATGCGATGTAGGTAAAGTAACTTATAATGTAAATTCTCCGACTGCCGGGGTGATTGTAATGTAATGCATGTATCTGATAGTGTAAAGCTTGTAATGTAAAGCCTCCGACTGGTGGAGAGATTGTAATGTAACACCTGTATCCGACGGTGTAAAACTTGTAATAGAACGTCTATATCTGGCGGTGTAAAGCTTGTAATGTAAAGCTTTCAACTGACGGGGTGATTATAATGTAATGCCTGTATCTTTCAAGAGAAATATTGTAATGTAGAATTTAATCATAGATGTATGATGATGTTGTATGCATGCTCTTGATCGGTGGAGCTTTGACAAGATTTGCTATATACAGCCTCCAGACGGCAGAGTTTGAACGGCGTTCGCTATGTACAACCTCTAGACAATGGAGTTTGAATGGTATTTTCTATGTACAGCCTCCAGACGGTGGAGTTTGAATGATGTTTACTATATACAACCCTCTTTTGGCATAGTTTGGATGATGTTTGCTATACAAAACCTCTGAAAAGCGGGATTTGAACGGTGTTAGATGGCATTCTCCAATTGAGAGAGCTTATTTGACGCAGTTAGATGGTATTCTCCAATTGATGGAACTTATTTAACGCAATTAGACGGTGGTCTTCAATAGGTGGAGTTTGTTGACGATGTCAGATGGTGGTCTTCAATTGGTGGAGCTTGTCGACAAGGTCAAATGACAATCTCTAATTGGTGGAGTTATCTTTGACATAAGAAAACTATCCTATTTATCGTATGGGCCTTTTTTTCTTCAGTATTTTGATCCAGATCTTAAGCGTCCCTACAAAAATTTAAAAGGAAATCTTGTAGACAACAAATTCAAGTATACAGTACTTCCAAAAAATAAGGCAAAGGAAAGGTATTTTGGCTTATGATTTTGAGAAGTCGAATGGCATCTTTAGTCATGTCTCAAGACTTGAAGTTATCTTTCTTGATCTCCTGTCTTCCTGCATTCAAAGAAAAAATTTAGTTTGGGAGGGGGTGTTGATTTGTATCAACTCGCGAATTCAGGCCTCATTACTGAAACCTTCAATACTTCTTTAATCCGTCCATAGTATCTTACCCCATATATTGGTAGGTGGAATAGTATGGATGTATTTTTAAAAAAGGTTTGTTCTTATCAAAAGGGTATATAATGTAATCCTTTATCATTTTATGGTTATGACATGCTTTGAAATCCATCAAGCCTCTCCATATCCAAATATTTCTTGTAGTCTTATCTTCTGATGAGGCTTTTCATGACTCATTCACGAGATCCTTCATGTTCTAATGATACCTAACTAAATGAGGGTTTCCTAAAGGTATGATCAAACCTTTAAGGTTGCCTACATATCCCCAAATGGGAATCAAATCTGTATGTAGTTCGATAATCAAAATTAAATAATATGCAATATAATGACCTAGCCCGACTCAGGATGCCTACACATCCAAGTAGAAGACGTAGTTCAATTATAAAGAGAGAAATATTAGAAAAAAATATGTGATGCAATGACGGAGTCTGACTCAGGATGCCTACGTATCTAAGTAGAATCAGATCAGGACGTAGTTCAATTATAAAGGGAGAAATATAAGAATAAAAATATGTGATGCAATAACCGAGCCTGACTCAGTATGACTATGTATCCAAGTGGAATCAGGTCAGGATGTAGTTCAAATACAATAGAAAAGTGAAAATATGAAGGGACCAAATTCGACAGGGATTGCCTATGTATCCCATAGAGGAAAGTCAGGTCGAGTGTAGTTCTGAATACATGGAAATGATATTTTTGGATTTTTTAAGGGTGAACGGACTCGATGTGGGTTGCCTACGTACCCCACCATGGGAAGTCAGATCGATACATAGTTCTGTTACATGGAATGAAAGTGTACAAAAAATGAAAGCTAGTCTTGATGTATTCAGATCTAGTACTTCTTAAAGACGTGTGAATTGATTGGCTTCGTTCTAACTGTGCTGTCCATTTCTGCCAAGATAACTGCTCCTCCAGAGAGTACTTTATGATCCATGTAAGAACCTTGTCAATGTGGTGAAAATTTCCATTTAGCTTCTCTTTGATGAAGCAATATCTTCGTCAATACCAATTATCTCAGTGTAAACTTTTGAGGTTTGACTTTCTTGTTGAATGCTTTGGCCATTCTGTTCTGATTGAGTTGACCATGACAAACTGTTTCCATTCTTTTCTCATCAATTAGCATCAACTGTTTAATCCTATTGTGAATCCATTCCACAAAATCTAAACCGACCTCTTGAATAATCCTTAAAGATGGTATTTCCACTTCAGCAGTTATTACTGCTTCTAAACTATAGACCAACATATAAAGAGTTTCCCCAGTGGATTTTTTGATTGTGGTGTGATAACCGAGTAGAGCATATGGTAGCTTCTCGTTCCATTATTTGTGACTGGACACTATCTTCCTTAAAATCTTCTTTATATTCTTGTTTGCAGCTTCAACTGCTGCATTCATCCATGGTCGATAAGCTTTGGAATTTCAATGAGCAATCTTAAACCATTCACAAATTTCCTTCATAAGATCATTGTTGAGACTGGCCACATTATCTATTATGATTGATTCTGGAATCCCAAATCGACAAACTTTATTATTCCGAATAATGTCTTACACTACCTTCTTAGTTACTGCCTTGTATGTTGAAGCTTCGATCCATTTTGTGAAATAATCTATAGCTACAAGGATAAAACAATGTCTATTTGATGGGGAGGCTCTATGGGTCCAATTACATCGATGCCCCAAGCAGAAAATGGCCAAGGGGAACCCATAACATTAAGCTCATTTGGTGGAACTTGTATACAATGTCCATGCACTTGGAATTGGTGACACTTTTGCACGTATCGAATGCTATCTCTCTCCATGGTCATCCAAAAATATCCATCTCTTAAGATCTTTTTTGCCTGAGTGAACCCATTCACGTGAGGTGCATATGTTCCTGTATGTATTTCTTCTAAAAGTCTTGTCGCTTCTTTGGCATCAATTCATCTCAACTATCCTAAATCTAGAGTCCTCATATATAGGATTTCTCCATTAAGAAAGAAATTGTTGGCCATTCTTCTTAAATTCCTTTTTTGCTTGCTTGTGGCATTTTCAGGGTATTCTCATGCATCTATCAATCTCTTGATGTCATAGTACCATGGTCTTCCATTCAATTCCTCATCAACATGAAAATAATATGCATGTTGATCATGTAACTCTACTTCAATAGGGTCGATGTAATTCATGTCCAAATGCTGAATCATTGAAGATAATGTTGCTAAAGCATCGGCAAACACATTTTAAGCTCGAGGGACATGTTTGAATTCAATCCTTTTGAATATCCTACTCAACTCCTTTATACAATGCAAATAAGGAAGGATCTTCACATTCTTAGCAGCCTATTCTCCTTGCACCTGATCAACCAATAAGTCAGAGTTGCCTATGACCTATAACTATTTGATGTTCATATCTACGATCATCCTAAGTCCAAGAATACAAGCTTCATATTCTTCCATGTTATTTGTACAATCAAATCGAATCTTGGCTAAGATTGGGTAATATTGACCTATTTCTAAAATTAAGACTACTCCTATTCTGACTTCTTTTGAATTTGTTGCTCCATCAAAAAACATTCTCCACCCATTGTATGGTTTTGATATGTCTTGTCCTACAAACAACACATTTTTATCAAGTAAGTAGGTTTTAAGCAGCTCATAATCTTGATCCACTAGATTTTCTGTGAGGTGGTCAGCCAAGGCTTGTCCTTTGATGGATTTTTGTGTCACATACACAATGTCAAACTCGCTCAACAAAATTTACCACTTTGCCAATTTACTTGTAGACATTGGCTTATGAAAGATGTACTTGAGTGGATCCATTCTTGAAATCAAGTAAGTGGTGTATGCAGACAGGTAATGCCTAAATTTTTGCGCGATACAAGTCAAAGCGCAAGACGGTCACTCCAACAAGGTATATCTTGCCTCATATGGTGTGAACTTCTTGATCAAGTGGTAAATGGCTTTCTCTTTTCTAACTGTCTCATCATATTGTCCTAATATGCATCCAAATGCATTATCCATGACACATAAATACAGTAGCAACGGCCTTCCAGGCCTAGGTGGGACCAATACTAGCGGGTTGGACAAATATTCTTTGATTTTCTCAAAAGCCTTTTGACATTCCTCCTTCCATTTTGCGGTAGCTTCCTTCTTTAGTAATTTAAATATGGGTTCAAAAATTACTGTGGATGGTAATATGAACTGACTAATATAGTTAAATCTTCCCAGGAAACTCATCACGTCCTTCTTGGTTTTGGGGGGAGGTAATTCTTGAATTGCCTTGATCTTTAAGGGATCAAACTCTATGCCTCTCCTGTTAATAATGAATTCTAACAGTTTTTGTGTGGATATTCCAAATGCACACTTTGTTGGATTTAATTTTAGATTATACTTTCACAACCTCTCAAAGAATTTTCGCAAATCCTCTAAGTGGTCTGAACTCCTCTTGGATTTGATAACGTCATCATCCACATATACTTCAATCTCATTGTGGATCATATCATGAAAAAGAGTAGTCATTGCCCTCATGTGGTACTATATTGAGATCTCGATATTCCATACATATTCTGATTTTCCCACCTATTTTAGCACTGGTACTATGTTGGCCAATCAAGTGGGGTAATTTGTAACCCTCGCAACGTTCTTCTTAATTTATTTAGTTACCTCCTCTTTGATCCTTAGACTTAAGTCTGGCTTGAACTTACCTTAGACTTAAGTCTATCTTGAACTTTCTTGTCTTTTGATTAACAGATGGGCAAGTGGGATCAATTGGTAATTTTTGTGAGATGATATCAGTGCTTAACCAAATCATATCATTGTAAGACCAAGCAAATATATGGACATGCTGCCTAAGCAATTCTATTAACTCCTTCTTTCTTTTAGCCTGCAAATGTATGCTAATTGGCGTTTCCTTCATAATTTCCTCATCTCCTAAGTTGACAACCTCTGTTTCATCCATATTAGGTTTCTTTTGACTTTCAAGTTGCTCGATCTCCTGTGGTAAGTTTTCAGGCGTCATACTTTCATCATATTTTTTGTGATCCTTGTCACGATCCAACCCCGTAGGCTGCGACTCCTACCCGAGTTGGACACCCATACGTACCCTTATCCCAAATTAAAATATTAGCAGAATAGATAAATATAGAAATCAAATAAGGTCATTAGATAGCGCACTAAAACAAATGCCGCACACGAAAGCCGATAAGGCCATCATGGAAAAAAAATCCCAACACATATACAGAACCCACAAATACATATCTACAAACCTCTACAAAATGATAGTATAATCATATGATGGGACAGGGCCCCGCCGTACCCCTGACCAAGGCGTTATAAAATAAAGGCTAGACGCCCTATTGTGATATCATCTTTTCATAAGTCGTTTAGAGTTTATGTTGTATATTGTTGGTATGAATTGCTGCAGGTTGTTGTTTTTGGTTGGCTGTAGGTCTTAGGGACCTACTTGGAAATTTAGATAGGGCACATTATAGGGAAGGTGCTGCCCAATTTTTGTTAACGCCTTAACAAACTAAAGAACTAGTCGAGGAAACGACTAAGGAAATAGATTTCATTAGTATTAAGGCTTAACCTAAGATGCTGGAAAGTTAAGAGTAGTTGATATTCGTATTACTTTCACATTGAATAGATTCAGAAGACGACGAGATGAGCAAGATAAAGGGTAACTCCCAAGAGGTATGTAAAGCTTTCTCTTGGCATGATTTGGTATAAGTTCGTACAACTATTTTTCTTTCCTTTTGGTAAGTGTTGACCTTAGGTGAACTGTGTGTGGACTGTGGGGATAATTCCATTCCTAGGATTCCACGTACGCCTCGTGACCCCTATCCACTATTTAGTATTAGAGTTCCTGCGAAGATTAGGTATTGCCTAGTAGGGCTTCTATGTGTCAGAATAGAATGTGTGGGAAGATATCTCTCATTTCCATTGAGATGTATTTGATACGAAAATGAGATTACAATGCCATAGTAGTTCACCGAGCCCCATGAAGGGCCGGGTACGAGATATATATGTCATGACCACCAGAAGAAAAGTACAGACCATATAGAGTTTACTCACTTTCCTTTTTGGCATGTCCTAGTTGTAAGCTAAATGTGATACGAGCTCCGGGGTAATTCCATTCTTAAGTATCTCTTATTTACTACTGGATGTTGAACTCTACGGTAGTTAAACTATTTCCCTGGAAACTCCTATAGGTTAAAGAGGTATGAATGTACAGATTCCTAGTCTTAAAACTATTTGATAAAAAAATGTTCTGGTTCCATAAGTGAATTGGCCTTACTTTATTATACATCTAGGGTACCTGAGATCCTACCCTGACCTCCAAGTGATGATTCACTTGATGACATCATTAAGTCTCAGATAATGATTTAAATTGTGTTTTGTTTCTCACTACTCTACTCGTATATACTGTAACACTTCTTCTCCGAGTCCTGGGCCGGCTATAAGATTCGTGCAATTCACTGCATTGTCCACCAAGCCCTTCACTAGAAGGCCGGGTACATATGTATATATATGATGATGATGATGTGTTGTAATAAGGTGGCGATGGCACGGGGCCTGATACTGATACTACATATATGATTCACTGGATCCCTGATAAGGCCGGCTATATTGAAAATTTGAGCATGCATGATTTTACTTTTCCAGGTACTGACTTCGGATTTGACATTTTATCCCCTGCTTCTCTATTTTAGATATTCTTCCAGTTGTATCATATTATGTTTTACATACTCAATACATATGTCGTACTGACCCCCTTTCTTTGGAGGGCTGCATTTCCTGCCCGCAGTTACCGATACAGGTTTTGGGAGTCCGTCAGCTTAGGATTCCGTTCAGCTCAGTTGGAAGAGGCTCTATTATATCGGAGCCTAGTTTTTTGAATACGGACCAATGATGTATAAAATTGTTTTGTCTATTTAGGGGTACGGCGGGGGCCCTGTCCCGCTATATGTTATCACTATATTTTTAGAGGTCTGCAGACATGTATGTGTGGGTTGTATGTGTCAGTATGATTCATATGGGTCTACATGATACATGATATATGATATTATGCTATGGAAGCCTTGTCGGCTTATGTGCCCTGTCATGTTGTGATACAGACGAAAAGAGCTACAAGTTTTTGAAAATGTTATCGCCTAGTGGGGCTCTGTGACCTGATCTTATCTTATTTATAATTTAATGTGACCATAGCTAATAGATATGTGTACGGGGGGTCCAGGTCGGACCCCAGTCGTGGCCTACGGGGTTGGGTCATGACATTTACTTTCTTATGATCTTATGACGTTTTTTCTATCTTTTATATTGAGTCATCTAGGAGCTTTTCTTACGCCCCCATCTGGTTAGTAGGGCCCTTGTTGGATTTTTAGAGTCTATGTTTTCTTTCATTTAGAATTTTTGAGACTTATGCTCTTTATTGAGACTATGCTTTCGTATCTATTTAGCTTATTTAGTTACTTACCATTTGTATGATCATGAATGGTATGCTAAGAGGCTAGGTTGGGTTCCCATGAGGCATGGTGGTCCCATGATGGCATCCTCTCCAAATCCAACATAAGTCTAAGACCAAGACGCTCACCACAGACCGTGGTGAGCTATACAAAATATTGTGGCCTTCCATGAAGGATGCTTGACTCAGTTTAATGTAGGGCATTTTGGTAGTTTTCTACCATTTTCCAAACTTAACCCTGCACGTTTAGGGACTAATAATCAGTCCCTTTACTTACCCTCAAGGTTTTACCTCTCATTCACACTTAGAACTTTTGAGAGAAGCAATTGGAGAAAAGAAAGAAAGTTAGGGTTCAAGGGTTTTCCAGAAATTCCTTCAAGTCTCGATTGTTTCTTTGACTTCCAGGTATGTCAGGATAATCCCAATGCTGGACTTAGTTCCCCCTCGACCCCTACATATTCGGTTAGTAAAGATTAGGGTTGAGTTTGAGTTCTAATCTCGTTTGATTGAGTTCTTGAGTAACTTACGTAATTCCTTATTACATTCTCTATACATCGATGAATATAACATCTTGATTCTTATGATTTGAGTTTTTAATTAGCTGTTCATGATTTTATTCCCATGGACCCCAGATGAATTGATGATTGTTGCATTAAATATATTTATTTTGACATGAGGAGAATGGTTTTTCATGCATTTAATGAATTATGATTTGTTTTTTCATGCATTGAACGAATTATGATTATTAAAATAAGTCTATGCATATTTGATCAAGGTTTGAAAAAGCATGAGCATTGAGTCTAAATTAGTTGAGCATTGAGTTAAATGATTGATTTGAGATAGATTCTTGAAGAGTTATGAATGAGTTGAAAGCATGTTATAGACAAAAGAGTTTGATGATTGAGATGAGTTAAGCTTGATGAGAGTCCAATAAGACTTAATGAGTTTGATTATAATGATTTGATAGAGCATATGAGCATATTGAGTCTTTTGGGAGTAGTATTGAGCACCGATTTGGATAAGAGTAAATAACAACTCGAACCCCATAATCTATGTAGCTAGCTTAGGATACAGGCCATATCTCTCAAGTCCTAGAGCGATGGTCTTTAATTGATTGTAGATCCAATGAGGTTTATCATCCGTTACCTTGGTAAGGTATTGTAAGACTTTGACAATGGCAATGCAAAGCTTTGTATCATTACTACCTCAAAAGTGATGGTAGTCGATTAGAGAAACTCTCTAAAATAAATGGTTTGATTTGGTTGAGTTGCGTGACATTGAGTCTTGTTGCAAAGCATTGTATAATATAAACTTGCATATTATTTTTAGTTAATTTGAGTTACCTTTGATTCGAGTCCCTCGAGTTGAGTCTTTGAGATAAGTTCCTTGAGTTGAGTGTTTTGAGTTGAGTTACTTGATTTGGAGTTAATGAATCGTGTTTCCTTAAGCTATTTTACATACTCGTACATTCAATGTACTGACATTATTTGGTCTGCATCATTGTATGATGCAGATATAAGTGCTACAGATCATCAACAAGCGCTTCATTAAAGATTATTTCCTTTCTAATAGTGGTGAGGCCTCCTTGCTTCCGGAGGGATCATATTTATTTCATTTATTTCTTTTGAGTATTTCTTTTTTAGGTAGACGTGGGCTTGTCTAGGTACCTTTTGGATAGTCGATAGAGGATTTATGGACAAAGCCAAAGTTGAGTTAGAATGGTACTTTCAATGTCTGTTTTTAACCATTCTTTTAGTATTGAGACATGAGGTTGAGCTACTTTATACCTTGAGTATTTTGAGACTATTATTTATGAGATTGATTTTGGCTCTTAAAACTATTCCTTATAAGAGTTTTTGAGGTATTAGCTCACTCGAGTGTCATTATTTAATTTATTTTAAGTGTCACTATTTGATTTATTTTTAAGTCTTTTGCTGATGTGATTGAACGAGTGAGCAGAACAACTGGTTATCTTTGGACCAGCAATGGTCTCCGAATGCCGGTCACGCCTAGGATACACCCTCGGGGCATGATAAACTTAGTATTAGAGCATAAAGTTCAAGATTCCTAGGGTGTCTATTAAACTATGCCTAGTAGAATCTTGCTTAAAGATGTGTCGTGCACCACATTTATAATCAGGTGGCTATAATACATTAGGATTGTTCCATTTCTTCATATTCTGAGTTCGTGCGATAGAGTTTTACTCTATAAAATGTTCCTTCCTAATTTGTGCATTATCTGTTTGTAAATAATACCTCCTAAACATATCGCCAGCTCTAAGAATGTGTTCAGTAATAAGGTCCCGCAAATAGACATGCCTTCATAGTTTGGGAGAACTAGGGGTCAACATGCACAGTATACTAAAGTGCCCATGATGCTTACCACTCAGTCGATTCCTACTTCGAAGGCATATTTTAGAGGAGCAATTGCCATGCTCACTCAGTTTGTAGCAGCCCAAAATGGTAACCAGAGTTCACCAACTCCTAGCTCTAGCTCTTAAAAGTTTTCAACTTTAGTGAGGATTTGAGATTTCTTGAGAATTAACCCACCAATATTCATGGGTTCTAAATTTAAGGAGGACCCCCAGAACTTCATTGACGACATGGGGAAGCTTCTAAAAATGATGGCTATTACTGAAGTTGAAGGAGTTGAGTTGGTTTCCTACTAGCTCAAGGATGTGGCGAATGTTTGGTACAACTAGTGAGAGAAGAGCAAGGGTAAGGATGCCTACTATTTGGGATGATTTTGATGGTTCTTTCCTCGATCACTTTATTCCCAGAGAATTGCGGGAGGCCAATGTTGAAGAGTTTCTAAACCTAAAATAGGAGGGGATGACAGTGAAGGAGTATAGTCTTAAGTTCAAACAACTATCTAGATATTCTCTAGAGATGATCCCATATATGATATCTAGGATGAGGAACTTTATCTCCGACTTGGGCAAACATGTAAAGAAAGAGTACAAGGAGACACTATTGATTTCTGACATGGATATTTCTAAGTTTATGGTGTATGCTCAGCAAGTTGAAGAGGATAAGAAGAAAGATTGAGAGGAGCAGCTGAGCATGAAAGCCAAATCATCTAGGCAAGAGAATGAGCAGACACATGTCCTTTTTTAAGAAGAGGTCTTCTAACTATGCTCCATCGTCAGCAAGTGCACAGGCACCCAGCTATAGATATGAGAAGAAGTAGTAGAGCCACCAAAATTTCCAAGCTTAGAGTTCTCAATCCTAGGAAAATATGGCTCAAGGCTCAAAATAGAAGCCACCTTATAGCATGTGTGGTAAACTACATTTGGGAGAATGTAGAGAGGGTGCCAATGGGTGCTACAAATGTGGCAAGATAGGCAATTTTTAGAGAGTGTGTCCGATGTGGGGCGATAGAGCTAAATCTTAATGTCTCGAATGAATGCCATATAAGACATACATCCCCGATCAATCAACCTTTGAGCATGAATATAGGAGATAACCTTACTAGGATAAGATTTGCTAGTACCCTTCCACTCAACTCTCAGGACACGAGCAATTTCTAAGGTCATAGTCTTAGTATAGAAATCTAAAATAGTACGATAATGTGAAAGACAATCCATGCCCAATATCACATAAAAGTCTACCATCTCTAAAATGATCATGTCTACCTAAGTATCATACATGGCTAACGAAACAAGATAGGATCAATATCCTCGATCCACTACTAAGGTCTTCAATTTATGAGTTTCATGCAAGTATGAATATAGGTGACTTAGGTCTCTATGAACCTCATGATATGAATTATGCACGTATGATTTGTAATGATGAAAGACCAATAATCACATTGCAGTTATGTTATAAAAGGAACTACTTTATGATTTTTGAACTATGATCATGTCTATGATATATGTTCATTATGATTTCTATACTATGTATGTATTTCTTGGGATTTGACTTAGCACCTAGCAGACTTAAGATGGGGTCCCTGCCAAAAGCCTTAATAGCAGCCTCAAATTCCTTAAACTAAGTGCCACTGTAGGCTTTCCTTCATGACTTAGCTAGTGAATCCACATATAGTGTATATACATGACCCGCCTAGCGAGGTAGAGTATACCTTGGCAAGTAGATTCCCCTTTCTTCGATTGTATAGGGATACATTGCAAGACCCTCGTAAGATGAAAAGTCAAACAAAAGGAAAATTTTAGAAAATGTGGACTGACTTCAAGTCTACGAGTCCCCTTACATCTCGTAGAGCTACCTACGACTCGTAAGAATAGGCTGTAAATTAGCTCTTTAAACTTGTTCTGGACTATCCTAAAAAGAAGTCCTGATGATCTATCTTTACGATGAAGAGTCATAACTCTGACTAGTAACTTAAGTTTAGAGGCTCAGTAATTTTTTAGGTTTTCAAAACCTACAAGATGAGTGGACATTACGTGTCGTAGACTCGAGAACAAGTCATAGACATTACTCGCACAAAAACTTCAGAGGCTAAAATTTAGGGTCTTCTCAGACCTGCAGAACGAGTCCAAACGATGACTCATAGACATGAAGATGAGTCATAGAAATGACTAGTAAACTCGACTTAAGAGACCTGACTTTTAGGTGTTTTTCCAATGCTTGCAGGATGAGTCATCTTGACGAATCATCACAAATCCTACGACTCATAGGATTCAATTAGTAGGGTCAAAATCTGGATTTAATGAGGGTTAATTATGTCTTTTACCAAGTTTGGTTCAATGAAAATAGACACTTTTATGGCCAAGTTTAAAGTCTATATATACCTAATTCTTCAAATTCCCCTCCTATTCAATTCACTCTTCAAATTTTCCCTAAGGCAAGAGTAAGAGATCCTTTCAAAGCTTCTTATCCAAACTTCAAGCTAGGGTTTCAACTTCATCATGGCTTCTCTTCAATTCTAGGTGAATCTTATCAAGGTATGTAGGGATTGATCCATGGATCCCTTTCACCCATGGACACAAGTTTTTCATTCAAAATCTCATGAATTTTACTTAGGTTGTAACCCTAATTTGATGAATTGTATTGGGTTGTTTCAATTATATTTTTAATCATTATAAGTATGTTTCTACATAAATTGTATGATTTTAAAGTTGAATTATAGATTCCAAGGCATAAATTTATTTTTAATGATGATATTATGAAGTATAATTATGGATTCAATGATTTCAAAGTATCATTGTGGTTTTCATTCAAATTGACTACGTATATGAGTTTTACTCTAAACTCAAGTATGAATTGTGATCATGAATACAAGTATGTTCAAGTTATGATTTTCATGCAAGTGTGAAGATAGGTGACTTAGGGCCCTATGTGGTGAACTAGAAACCTTATGATATGAATTATGCAAATATGATTTGTAATGTTGAAAGGATAATACTCACATTGAAATTATATTATGAAATGAGCTACTCTATGATTTTAAACCTATGATCATGTCTATGATATATGTTCATTCTGATTTCTATTCTATGTATGTATTTTGGGGAATTTGACTTAGCACCGAGCGAACTTGATGTGGGGGCTCTACCAAAAGCCTTAGTAGAAACCTCAAGTTCCTTAAACTGTGTGCCACCATAGTTTTGACTTCATGGCTTAGCTAGTGGATTTACATATAGCGTATGTACATGACCCACTTAGTGGGGTAGATTCTATCTTGGCAAGTAGATTCCCCTTTCTTCCGTTGTATGGGGAGACATAGGGATTCCATGTTATTGCTCGCATGGTCTTATTTTCGGTTATGGTTCTATCCCACATACGTATGTTCTCTTATGATCTTTCATGGTTTCAACATACTTTTAAAATGCTTTGATCACTATGGTTTTCTCATGGCTTTACTTAACTCTTTTATCATGTACGCTATTTAATAATTGTATCCTATGGTTTACATTGCATGTCATGCCCTCATACATAGTACATTCAAATGTACTAATGCTTATTTGTTGCTTGCATTATCTCATAATGTAGGGGTTGAGGTTGAGGATCATATCCATACACGTGGCTAGTTGATCTTTCTTATCGATGGAGTTGTAGTGAGTCCTCATCTATCGAGGACTGGTTATGAGTTATTGTTTCTTACTTCAAAAGACTTTGTTATTTTCGTATTATAGAGGGTGAGCTAGGGACATGACTTAGCCCCCTCTTTTCTTCATTAGTAGAGGCACTAGTTGGAAAATATGCTATAGAGTCTATGTTGTCAAGTTACTTTCATCTTTTATGATTCATGATTAGACTTTTCTATGATGTTTCCACATTTATTTTACCTTATGTATGATTTATGACATGTCAAGAGGCTTGGTTGGAGACCTTCAGCATTTCGATCGCCATTTTATGACTAGGCCCTAGGTTAGGTCGTGACATTGTCAAACTCCTTAACCACGAGAATGGAATCAATGGGAGGTGACTCGATGTCCTAGGCAAGCGGATCGGCAAATCGAGCGTATGTACCTATGGATATGTAACACATCCCCCAAGAAACGAGGGTCAATCCGGAAAATGTACTGAATATGTAAAGCATAGACTGTAATAAATAAAGTCATAACTAGAACAGAATATGCAGAAAATGAGCAAAATATCCAGAATGTCAAAATGCTTATCACAAACACAGATAATGCATGTAAAAAAACATATGTCATATCTGGACCCATTATGGGACTCGGTGAACAAAACATGGTCGCCCTCCCATCACCGGCGCCACAGCACAACATACTCCAGAGTAGGAAATATCTCCGTAATAGATCATATCATATTAGATGGCCATATCATATCATATCATCAAACATCAGCATATGTGTACATGGCGAAACATAAACCACAACCCATGTACATGGTGTACCTTCATCCTCATGTTGGGGCACGGCGAACAATGCAGAGAAGTACGCTTGATAACATATCTTAGCCCGGGCTCAGTGAAAGAAGTATTGAGGCATCCACGAGTGGAGTAGTGAGAAACTAAATGCAATATGAAATATAAAACATTTACAGAGACTCGATAACATAACTCTAATGACAAATTATATAAGAGAAATTGAGCGGTAATCATAGTGTATGTCGTTTAGATGTCACGATGGTCTATGTCAAAATGGTCTTTCTGAAATCGTTCTCATATTTCAAAATATATTATGGGACTCAAGGAAATAATTAAAATATCTATCGTTTAGTAGTTGGAAGAGTAGCAAAGATTTTTCTTTGAATTTTACTCAAAAATAAGTCAAATGGAATAATAAAGGAAAATTCGGGAATAGTGGACCCACCTCGGCCAAATAAGGTGACGTACACAAATTACGTGCGGTAAGCTTCATGATGTTACTTACAAGAGTTTTAAGGTAGTCGGGTCCTATTTGTGCAGGTTCTAGATATTTAGACAATTTTTCCAACTACTCACAAATATCTAGTTCAATTCTACTGAATGAAAAAGAGGCAAATTTAGGCGTAGATTTCGAAGAGTAGAGTCGTACTCGAGCTCATATCCAAACCTATTACACTTAGGACATGCCAAGAGAAGAAAAGGTAAAGTTTTACATACCTTATTGGCCTTTTATGCTTGTGCAAATTCAAATTTTGTTTCCTCCAAATTCTACAATTGGTCACATTTACCAAATATTAACTATAAGGCTTAAAGAATTTAATCCTAACCAATACTTGTCTACAAAAAATTAGGCAGCATCTCCCCTATACATACAACATCCCCGAGATTTCAACTCGGCCAAAATATCGACAACCATACCAACAACAATACCAATAACATCAATAATTTATTTAAAATGCATCCTAACATAAATTATCTTCTTTCCTAAATAGTGCAACATTTTCCAATCCAACTTGGCACTTTCAAATCAATATCAACAATCCACACTTTAACAACTTCATTTCCATAATATCATAACATCATACTAAAATGACATAATTTCCTACAATCAATTTCAATGCCGACTTAAACCATTTAACCTTCATTTACATTATAAGGATCACAATACCACAACTAACATACTAAACAAAATTAATTTATTTCCATCTCATCACCCTACACCATATGACCCTACTCCACCTTTTCAACTTCAACCAAATTCATTCAACTTCCATTTCCAATATAAAGTCCACAATAACCACAACTAGAATACTGCATAAAATTAATTCATCTTGCCTATATAACCATACATATACACGGCCATATACACATATGCACACCCACCATGCAAACTTCCATATTTCCATAAATTCTACCCTTCTCTACATACTACAACGTAAACAAGCCTTCATAACATAATAAAAAGAGATTAATTCTTACCTTTTCCTCCTAACTTCTTCTCTTGAGCAAAGTATAAAATCGATGAAACAAGCATCCTATCTTCTGAAACAACTTCACCACGTTATAGATTACCCTTGAATTAGTGAAAATACTAGAAGAAAATAATTTTTGGAACAAGATTTCAAGGGATAAAAATCCCTAGCTGTGGCCGAATTTTCTCTCTTTTTTTTCCTTTTTTCTTTTGTTCTTCTCCTTTCTCAACTTTTCTTGAAAGTTCCATGGAATTGATGACTAAGTGGCCCTTTTATTCATTTAACACATGGATAAATTACATGGACTTGGGTCCTTTTTATGGACCATGGCATGGTTGGGCCTCTCTTGTTCTTTTTTTTAAGCCCAATCACTTAGTCCATATATTTCTTTTTGTAATTCATGAAACTAACTAAAAAAAATTTTGAAATTCTAATTTTTCCCTTAGCCTTTTCAGATATTTCCACATCCAAAATTTTCATAACCAACTTATGTATCAACCAATATCAAAACATAGCATTGGCCTTAACGTATTACAATTATCCCAAAATGTCTAAATGCACAACATACGGGTTATAACAATCTTGTTCATTCTTTTTACTTTTGCTCAACATATTCTTTACATGTCATACCTGTTGAACTAGGATTTTTATTAGTATGAGTGATGAAAAGTATAAAAGGTATGTAAAATAAATAAGTAGGTAAAGAATGAGATAATTTTGAAGAAACTAAAGACTTATTTAAAAGCATTCTATCTTTTTAGAAAAAACAAGCGACAACAAGGGATCAAGCATGATTCAATCCTTGATTTTGATCATGCAAATTTAAAAAGACAAAACTACTTTCCACACTGCCAGGACTCTTATCGAAACAGGGATGGACTGATGGTCCAATTCTATCAGCTTTCTCCAGGCTTGGAATCACGGATGCTGAATTTACTGAGATCTATCTCTTTCTCTTCTCCAATAATGGCTACGAACAAATTCTCCATCCCTTTTGTGATGTCATCATCAACTGCTTGATCTATAATTGAAGCTTATTCTGGTACAAACATTATCTTATTTGATCTTGCATTATGGACTCCTCCTGATGTAGATTCATATCTGAGTCCAGTGGTACCTTTCTGATGCTTCAGCTGGATTGGTTCAACTATTCCATTGGACTTGGGTCCAAGCCCTATCTTAGGCTAATACCCATATTTCAATATCACGTGACCATTTTTGCTTCTTTTGATAACTTCACATCAACCGTCTCTACTTTCTCATCAACCCTTACTGCTTGCATAATTTCTAATGTGTGAAAAGTGGTCCATCTAACTCCTCAATGACTGGAATAGAATTGATAGAATAGATGGGGTGATTAAGATCCTCATGAATGGTAACTTCTGTGTGACCCCACTCAAACTTTACATACTGATGAAGAGTCGAGGGAATTACTTTTTCCATGTGGACCCATGGTCTTCCCAGCAATAATTTGTAGTTGGATGACACATCCATCACTTGAAATAGGATGGGGAATTCTGTTGGCCCAACTTGCAATGTGAGATAGATTTCTCCAATAATGCTTCTCTACGCTCTATCAAAAGATCTAACTTTCACACGACTTTCCTCTACATCTGCCATATTCAAGCCTAAAACTCTCAGAGTTGTAAAAGGTCAGATTTTACATCTAGAACCACCTTCAATAAGAACTCAGGTCATAATCTTATCACAACATTTGACCGCGATATGAAGTGTTTTTTTGTGTCCAGTCCCTTCCACCGGTAGCTCATCATCATGGAAAGAGATTTTGTTAGATTCCATCATTAGTCTAATTATTGTAGCTAAGGTTTAACTTGTGGTCTCTTTTGGAATTCAAACTTTATTTAACACTTTCATCAAAGCATTCTTATATGCCTCAGAACTCATTAGCAAAGACATTATGGATATATAAGCCGATATTTTCTTCAGTTGCTCTTCGACTAAATAGTGTTTTATCTGCATCTTCTTCCAAAATTTATTGACTTCAATATTGATAACATTTCTCTTCTGATTCTGTTCCTTCCCAAGAACTCCTTGATTTAGATCCGCTAGAGCATAACACCTTCCTAACTTAGTCATTCCATGAGCCACAATAGTGTCAATCATCTTGCCCTTAGATTATGTTTCATAGACCCATTGGACTCCTTTGGTGTCATAAGCAGGATTTTTAGCAATCGTAGTGGTCACTACAACTTTTGGGAGATATGTTTGGACAGTCGGAGGTTCCCTCAGTTGGACAGTGAAAGCATGTTGCACTGGAGATAAAGTGGCAACTTTTTCGGCATTCCAAACAGGCATGATGGTTTCTCCCAAGTTGTACTCTTCTTCTAAAGTGATCATGTTGACTTCTTGATTCTCATGATTTGACAAAGGGTTGTTGTTTATATTCGGGGGTGTATGAGTGCATTTTATTATTCCTCTTCTGATTAGAGACTCAACCTGGCTCTTTAAGCCATAATAATCTTCTGTGATGTGTCCTTGGATTTCTGAGTGGTAAGCGTATCGCTTGTTTCCATCAAAGTTGTGAGGGATTGGATCGAGGATTTTTATTCAACTGGTTGTAGCACTCCTGCTATCCTTATCCTTTCAAATAATTAGGCATAAGGTTTGAAAATAGGTGTGTAGGTGTGAGTATTTCTGGCTTTGATATTTGGACATGGTCTTGGCGCATATGCTGGTGTATTTTATTGGATTGGTTCTAAGACTAGGATATGTGGTCTTGGTGGATTTTTGTATGCTGGTGCTCGGGGTGGATTGTAGTGTGGTTGAGTATTATATACTGGATACAAGATGTATGTAGTATATGCAACAATTTGAGGATTATTGGAGTATCGGTGGGATGGTCCTCCATGCTGATAAGTGACAACTGAAACATCCTCATTTTTCTTCTTGATGCCACCAATAGAGCCTGATTGTATGTCCTTGCTTGCGGCTTGCAATGCAGCCATACACTAAATTTTACCTGATTTGATGCCTTCCTCTATAAAATCCCCCATCTTGACCAATTTTTCAAATTTTTCGCCCATCATTGACATCATCTTGTCAAAGTAGATACATTTTTTAGCTTGGATAAAGTACTTTGAGAGATCACTCTCATCCAATGGTGGTTGAATACTGGTAGCCTTGGTTCTCCAACATCGTGCATACTCTTACAAGTCCTTAGATGGTTTCTTCTATATGTTGGCCAATGAGAACCTATCCGCATTGATTTCGATATTAATTATAAGCAATTCATGAAATCCTTAGCCATTTCCTGCCATTTATGAGGATCCTAGATTGTATACTAAGTCAATGCTTCTCCAGATAGACTTCGAATGAACAACTTCATTGTTACCTTCTCATTTCTCCCTACACCGACTAACTTATCACTGTATGCCCTCATATGTGCGTGAGGGTCGCCTTTTTCATCAAATATATAAAACTTTGGTGGCTTGTATCCTACCGGTAGGTCAATGTCTGGTGGATGCATAAGTCATCCTAATCTAGGCTCACTGTTCCCCAAGTGACTTGCAAGTTTTTCAACGAATTTCTTAGACCACGAAGATGGGCATCTATCAACTCATCTTTTTTCAACCAGATATCTTTCTTCATCACTGTATATTGATCAACCTCATACGGGACCTTGACCATAGCTGGTGTTGTGAAAGTGAGAGCTTCAAAGGCATATACAGGTGAAATTTTTGGATCTAAGGAGTGGCGATGTGTGACCCAAATATTTGACGTATTACTAGGTAGGTAGGCATGGTGGGGTCTTGAGTAGGAAGGTCAGGAGCAATCCTGATTGCAGATGGAGGAGTTAGTGGGGCTTGACCATGAGCAGGAGCATGTTGGATTTATTTAGGCACATTTTGTAAATTGATAAAAGGTAAGTCAGTTCTTGGAATGTAAGTGGGCGTAAGTGGGCGTCTTGAAAGTTGGGAAGGTAGTAGCCAAAGGTTTGTCCAAGTCTCGTACTTGATGTAATTCCTCCCTTAGGATCTCAAGATCATGTGCCATGTGAGTCATTTTCTCATCATTTCGAGTGTCGGTCATATTTTGAAAAACCTCAAGATTCTCTGCTAGTATTATTATATTTGCAGTAGTGTTAAATTCTTCTGCACCTGTCATCTTTTCTCTTGATCGAAGGTTGTATCGTGAGTCAACCAGTTTACAAGTCGACATAAATCAACGTTCTTTGGGGGATTAACAAAAAGAAAAGAAAAGAAAGAAAAAGAGAAACTATGTTAGTTTGGGAGATAAAAAACAACAAATATATAACATGTATATATGCCAAATTAGCAACATTCAAATTCGTCCTAATAGGAAGCCTCTTTTTTCTAGAGGTTGGCCTATATTGCAATCAGTTTGATGATAAATAATCCATTTAAACACATTTTGGATTTGGAACAAACATAACTTTCGTTATTCAAAGGTATCTTGGATGTTACAATGAAGTTTGTGGGTGGAAGTCTAAGAAATGAAAGTACAGGGGTGGCTATAAGGCGAACAAAGGGATGATAGAGTACATATGAGAAAATGAAAATCTAATGCCATGTTGGAGCTTCATCATCGTCATCGTAATCATAATATGGCCTTGAATGGTACTCCGAGGATTCGTCAATCTGGTTTGAATGAACTCCTTTATCGAAGCCTTTGGAACCATACTCAGAGTGAGCGTCTTCTTCTAGATCCTCTTCCATTTCTTCGGTTGGATCTTTAGGATCCTCTTCCATATCTTCTTCCGGACCTTTCTTTTTTGGCTCCTCTGGTTTTTCACTTGGATCTTCTTCGGGGTCCTCTTTTGGATCTTCTTTTACTACCTGTATCAAATGATCTACAGATCTCGAAACTATTTGATTATACATTGGTATTGTGAATTCCATGCAAGAGAGTACTTCTTTCCTGACCCAATCAACCCATTTGTTGTTTGCAACAACTCTAATCCCTCATGTACTTGATCGAGCCAAATGGCTCACCTTGGTACGCCACGCATAATACTCTGGCATGCACCATTCTTTATCTCCTACGTTTATTGTAATCATATAATCTCATTCCAATTGCAACTTTCTTATCTGCACTACTGGGACCAAAGTGAGATCAGTCTCATGTAATGCCATATTTGACCATAGCGGTATGTCTTGGACAACTCCAAATTATCATAAATCTCAGAAAGGAGCATATGGATGAATGCCTCCTAGCCTAATCAACTCAATGAAGTAGAGATGTCGCGTCCTGAAAAAAACTGACCTAGCATCCAATAATACTTCTGGTGGATGCAATCTCCTGTAAGATTGGTCAAAAACAAACACCACTGTTCCTCTCCCATAGGCGCACTACAATATCTGAGATGATCCTTGTGGCTCTGGATCCTGTTATAAGCATATATAGTGTATTCTATTTATGGTTGTCGATGATAGAAGTGCTCTATTGCCCCAGATCTGTAATAACAAATTGCAACCCCCAAAGAAATTGGGTCCCCTATTTAGGGCCGTATCAACAAGCTCAGGGGCCTAAAGTCAAACTTCATAGAAAGACCATTTTCTTTTAGTTGTCATATGTAAATTAAATAACTATAACATACTCAATGTAATCCTACAAGTGAAGTCTCGAGAAGGTAGGATGTACGTAGACCTTATGTAATAAGAATGTTAACAATGAAAATATTCAATGAAAAAATATAATATAAAGTTAGAATAATAGAATCTGGCTCAAAATTTAAAAAGTTTATATAATGATACTACCATGAATTTGCTGTAGTGCTTAAAATTTAAAGAATACATCAAAAAAATAATTTGATCTTTTTATAAACACAAAATAATAGATTTTCCATAATGCAAAAGGTTTTACCATTTGGTAGACATTAGAATAATTAATAATGAGTTAATAAAAATTGATTGGGAAATAAAAAAGGTAAATGTAAGAACTCTAACGTTGGTTCATGATAAGCAGCAAAATATAAATAAGTTAACAAAAAATAGGTAGCCACGTAAAAAAAGATTGGGGAATAAAAAAAGGTAAATATAAATTTTTTAATGTGGATTCATGATAATCACCAAAATATAAATAAGTTAACAAAATAGGTAGTAATGTAATGAAGAAATATAATATAAAGTTAGAATAATAGAATCTGGCTCAAAATTTATAAAAATTATATAATGATACTACCATAAATTTATTCTAGTGCTTAAAATTTAAACAATACATCAAAAAATAAATTTGATCTTTTTATTAATACAAAATAATAGATTTTGCATGATGCAAAAGGTTTTACCATTTGGTTGACGTTAGAATATTCAATAATGAGATAATAAAAATTGATTGAGGAATAAAAAAGGTAAATATAAAAATTTTAATGTGGATTCATGATAATAACCAAAATATAAATAAGTTAACAAAATAGTAGTCATGTAAAAAAAAGATGTTATAATTAATTAAATAATATTAAATTTCTCAATTATTACAACGACCTACACATTAAATAACGTAAACAAATATTATAGATATATATATATATATATATATATATTCTTTAGGAAAAAGGGGGGCCCTAAACAACGGGGGGGCCCAAGCGTTTGCTTTAGTGGACTTATGGACGAGATGGCCATGCCCCTCGTGCATGCTGACAACGATCGAAATACCTTGGCAAGAATCATATGCACCAAGGAATAGTTATGCGACACTGCAAAGAGGTCCATCACTATCGACAAAATGTTGATATTTACCGAGTGAAATCACATTGGAAAGACCATGGCTACCAAAAAGGCCATCAAAAAGATCCATGGCTGTATGTGCATCCATTGCCTACGGGTGCAAGCAAATTCTTCTTGGTGTTCATCGAAGCTCTCAAGACTTACCTTTCTATTTTCCACATTCCTTAGTGATGGAAAGACATGCAACCTTAAGAGTCCAAGGAAATCTCTTGCACTTATGGTTGATGGACATACCGTTGTTTTTCCTCTTATCGGTAATTTCACAAAATTACTAAACTCTTCCAATGTAAGAGTGATCTCAAAATCCAAAAATTTAAAGGTCACTATGCTTGGATTCTAGAACTCCATCAGTAGAGTAGTGAGGATTTTGTTGGCTCGAATTCCCATGAGCGACAACAATGCACCTAAATGCCTTCTAACCTCAACTCTTTGTACCCCACGGATATTTTTCCACCAATTTTGTAATATGTGGGGGACTGAAATGACCATCTGAATGTTTGGGAGGTTTCTGTTGATATACATCTGAAAGAAAGGTAAGGGGTATGATAAGTATGTTTTCTCAAAATCTGTCATGTGTTTTAGTTTGGATCATTTATAACAACTTTTACATAAAATATATCGTTAGGTGTGTAACCTTTTACAAAGGGTGACTTTCCTAATTGCGAAGACAATGCCTTGGATCGCCTAGCCTAAGGTGTATGCATCATGACCTATTCTCTAGAGTAAGATTTTTCCTAGATGTTCAAGAGTGGGACTGAATGTTTATGAGAAGGCACACTGACCTCACACTCTCCCATTAACCACAGTGTGTGTATTGTGTACAGCCAATGACTCGATAGAAAATGCAAATGACAATGTAAGAAAAGTAGTAACATATAGTATTTTCAAACAAATAATTAGCGCAAGTTTGAATTTGGCTTGCATCCTTTCAAATAAAGAGTGATATAGTAAATTATGATGAAATAATTAAATTAAATAATGGACGGATAATAAACAAATATCCCTTAGTTCTAAAATAAATTCTACTAAGGTTAAAACCTAAACTGCCAAGTGAATGGGGTCATATTTCCCCAATAGAGTCATCAAGCTGTCGCATCCTATTTTCGAACTGGTCAAAATAGTTCGCGACATAAAATGGCTAGCCTCTCATTTTGAAAATTGTTTAGAGTCGCCACCTAAATTTAAGGAAAATATTAGGAAAACCATTTAACAAAATATAAATGTAAACTCTGTTTTGATTTGCAAAACCAGTGAGATTCTAGGTAAGGATTTTTGTTACTCGAGGGAAATGTGCTAAGCATCCCTCAGAGTCTATCCGAAGATAGTCCTTAAATTTAGGTTTAGAAAGATAATTAGGGATATTTTATTTATTTTATTTGCTTTAGAAAATGATGATAAGAAAAACTCACTAATTTGAGAAAAAGGGGAAAATACAAGATATGTCATATATATATCTATAATATGTGTATAACTAATAGCAGTGTATTTATCATATGATAAAATAAATAAGTAAATAAATAAATAAACTTAAAATGTATGAATATCTTATATAATATAGATGTGTGTTAAATTTACATGAAATAAATGAGCTCATATAAATCTACGTATATAAATATTGAGTTTAAAGGGTATGAAAATTTGCTATTTCATTTATAGAATTAAGATGTGAAAATAAATAAGATAATAGATGGAGTGTAAATACATAATAATATATGTGATATATAGTGAATGTAATTTGAGCAAAAAAATGGTATTTAATGAAAATAACTGAACAAAAGAAAAAAAATATATTAAAATATTAAAATATTATATAGAATTGTGACCTTATATGTATTTATTATAAAGTAAAATATGTACATGTATGTTGTTTAAAACATATAAGAACGTGTTATTTTAATTACCTGTAGGGACAAAATAGATGATATGTGGTAAAATAATGTATGTATTAAAGTATAGGAATTTGGAAAAAAGGAAAATAACATTGACAAAGGGATAAGAGATATGAAAAAAATGTATGTTGTGTATGACAAAATAATACATCAAGTGTAGTGAAAGTTAGTATATAAATAAAATATATACCCAGGGTGTATGACATATATATGTATATATCTTGTATTTTGAACCTGTTACCAAATCTGAAATCTTGAAAAAATTATATTAAGAAACTAAAATATTTGACCTATATTTATGTCACGAATCGATTTCTCAGGTCATGATGGCGCCTACTATGACCCACTAGTAGGTAAGGCGATCCATATTCCGAAACCGCGAGTAATGAAATGTCAGAGTAGAAGACCAACAATTCAATCTAACATCAGTAATGTAATGATAGGAACATACATGAACGGCGGAAGCAAAGCTAAATATATATAAATAAAAAGATTCCTTCCAGAATCTAGAAGTCACATGTATAGAGCTATTACCAAAAAGAATACAAGTCCTAAAAGTGGACCGCAGAAACAAGGTTGTCTCAAAAGGCAAAAGACAAGCAAAATATATGTATCGAGGGAGACGGGTAAATCCAAAATGCTATGTGCTCACCCTCGCCTGTGATCAAGACATCAGCTGGCTCGAGTCAACGCCGATACTAGTACTCAAACCTGCATCACGAAAATAAATGTAGAGCGTAGTATGAGTACCAAATCATCAAGTACCCAGTAGGCATCATAGGCCGACTGACCAAGGTAAGCAAAAGTAAACTGAAATGCGAGAAAATAACCACAACTAAGGACAGGACAAGAAGTAAATATAAGTATGTACATAAGCATACTCAACAAACAAAGAGAAAGAATTTAGCTAAATACCCGGGCTCCTATAAACCTGATGGGTACGCTCGTGCAAAAGTGTAAGATAACCTGAACGAACTCCCATAAGCCCGATAGGAGCAAAGATCACTGAGTTGAAATAAACGGAACCAATAAAGTTATAATAATACCACCAATTTCCCGGACTTGAACCGAACCATCCCAAAAGCCTGAAAATTCACCCGAAGCTGAGAGTAGATAATGACATGAACTGAAGATTCATCAGGGAATAAGAAATTGACCCACATGTAAGTTGGATCACGGGCTTGAACCGGGTAATGTAGCTAAGAGTCAACCAGAAGTAAGCTGGACCACGGGCTCGAATCGGGTACTGAATCTAAAAAGTCGATTAGTAGTAAGCTGGAACACGGGCTCAAATCGAGTACTGTAGCTAAGGAGTCAATCAGTAGTAAGATGGACCATGGGCTCGAATCGGGTACTGTAGCTAAAGAGTCGATCAGTAGTCAGTTGGACCATGGACTCGAACCAGGTACTATATCTAAGGAGTCGATTAGTAATAAGCTGGACCACATGCTCAAATCGGGTACTATAGCTAAGGAGTCGATTAGTAGTAAGCTGGACCACGGGCTCAAACCGGGTACGGTAGCGAAAGAGTTGATCAGTAGTAAGCTGGACCATAGCTCGAACTGGTACTATAGCTAAGGAGTTGACCAATGTTAGGATCAGCGACCATCCAGTGCCACAGGGAGTACCCTCAAATCGAGTGCCATCAATACATCACTCTAGTCTGAACCATACTCAACCAGAATCATCGAGAAGACTCCTAGAATCAAGAACCAAGCGATACAGGGTTGATAGGAGAATAGGGCATTATGGAGGTAAGGTCCCAAGATGTGTTACTGTCTAGCTAAAGATCAGACAATCGGACTCAAGTCTGCTATATCATTCTACTGGGAGCTAACTATCCGAAATGATGTCGGGGAAGTTTTAAGGCCCAATGGTACCAAAATCGCGCAAGTCTAAGGCAACACTAGTCTAAGACTAGACTAAGGCAACACTAGTCTAAGCCTAGATTAAGTTCAAACATGCTTCCAAATATATAACCAAAGGCACAACACACACCACAGGGTAGGGATGACCAACAACAACAGGAGTCATGCTTACACAGTCTAATAATTTTCCAAACTAATGCCTAGGACATGGATTCTAGGAATTTAGCATACTCGACACCCAAACCCTCGAAACTCATACAATTCAATATACAAATGCCTAAACATGCTCAGTCAAAAGAAGAAAAATTGTAGTCTATCTATAGGCCGACTGTGCGTGCTCCAACTCATGAAATCTGAGCCTTCCCTTTTCAAATAGCCTTGGAACACTGCCACACTGTCAAAAATAGAATCACAACATCATTACGGTCATTTTGACATTAAATTCTCAATTTTCAAAGACGGACCAATTTCGGGATCAAAATGAGAAATATGGGACCTACATCCAGAATCCCAAAATTGACCCCAAAACTAGTCCAAAACAGCACTCCAAGCTCACAAATCAAATTGATACACAGTCTGGGATTGGGGAACGACACGAAATGAGCATGCAATGAAAATTCCACATTTCAAGCTAAAAGAACGAATAAGGCAGCATCTATAAGCAGAAATTTCTCAAAAATAAAACCCTTGAAACCCAAACCAAGGACACTACGATGTTCTTACAGAAAAACTCACAAGTTAGCCTCAAACATTACTAAAAATGGAGCTAAAATGATCAAGTTACAATCCTCCAAAATTTCATCAAATTCCAACTCGAAAAGTGACAATAGCAGAAGCTAAAATAGAAATTTACCTCACACGAAACTTCTAAATAAGTTTTCAATCTCACCAATGGATTCCCCATGAAATTTCATTGAGTTTAGACCTTTGGATCACCAAATTTGAATAAGAAACGGAGGAGAAATCGAAGCTTGAAGAAGTGAGATATGAATGAGTTCATCCTTGGTCTTTTATCAAAAGACCACGGTTTGGCCATCGCGAATGGGGTCGAAGTGGCCCGCGAACGCGGAGGTCAGGGAGTTTGGCCTTCGAAATGTGGAGGGAAATTACCACGTTCGCAGAGAAGAAACATGGCTACACGAGATATCAGCTGAAATGCTGATTTTTTCTCCAAGATCAAATATTCTGACGGGGTGCTTGAAATTTGTTCGAAATCCCGTGCGTGCAAACGAGATATACTATCCCACCAAATTTGAATCTTCGGACTCAATGAAATATTCGAAATTCCCATACGAGGTTATTTTAACAAAAAATGGGCCCACACCCAAGTGTCATTTTGAGTCAAATTCCACAATGGGCCTTGGGATTAGACTAGAAGCCTCGAAAAGTGAATAAAGAGTCGTTTTAGACCAAACTCGACATTCTGGAGCTAACCGCACTGTATGAATTTTCATTTGAGTGTGTTTTCCAAAAATGTTGATCAAAATCAACCATAGGCCAAATTTCAATGGCAAAAGCACCAAATGGCCCCAACTCGTACTGATTGCATTGATACTCATGTCGGCCATGCTGCTAGCCTAATTTGGTCATTCCGGAGCCTATGGAATGGTTAGAATTCCGTTTTGATATCGTTTTCCTGAAGTTATAACCCAAGTTAACTTTTCAAGTTATAAAAAATCCAAAATAGGAAAATAGGCCTAAAACCCAAACGAATGACCACGCAATCGAAAGTCATTGCCAGCAAGTCATAAATTACTTGGGGTCACTATAGGACGCTCTAAACGATGGAAGGAATGATTTAATTCAAAAATGACCCAGACGATCATTACAATTTATCTTTAAAAAATGGTAATAAATCAGAATTTTGACAAAAAGGATTAATTAAAGAACCTAAAATGGGCCTAATTATTGGGGACCTATTCCATGGCTAATTAAATTTTGCAAATACAATATAGGGCCAACTACTTTTCTTGTTTAAAAGTATTTCTAAAGGTAATTATTCTAACCTTTAAACGAGTTTCGAACATATTATTAAAATCATTAACAAATGTTATTAGCCCATATACAAAAGATCTCAAATAAAGAAGAGAGATTAGTATTAACATTCACATATATGTAAACATGTATGCAAAAATAAATTAATATATCAAAAGAAACATAATCAAAATAGTAACGAGAAAGGCCATGAAATGTTGACTCCTAATTTACACGACTTCAAGCTCTGACGATCCTAATAGCTGTTGGCCTAATATTTTGGGCCAAAACGAGTTTCAAATTGGCACTCCATCTCCCCAAAGTGTACATGAAACATAAGAAAAGAAAAGTAAAGATTAGGGATTACTCAAACAACAATATCAAATTTAAAACAAAGCAGTAATTTTCCAAGACAACACAATGCCTTTGACTATTTCTTTTGATCTTAAGATGATGAAATGATTACTACGACCTCTTTGAGAAGTTAAACATATAACAACAAACTCATGGAACCATTTCTAAGACTATTTGTCCCAAGAGACAGTCCCACACACATTATTTTTATGTTGACTCAATTACAAATGGTAGAGAACTTCAAATAATTTTCAATCAAAATTTTAGGCAAGACGATGGCATGGACTTGATCAAATCAGGTCATGCTAGACAATGAAATCAAAAACTGAAAACAGTATTTAAGCAAGATGAAATATGCATCAGGTAATTAGAGAGTGATTAATCTCAACATTCATGTACATGTAAAGGGATTATCTATTAATTTTTGAATCAGTAGAAGAAAGCGATAAGAAGTAATAAGAGTTTCTAAACAGCTTGACTTGAAATAAGTTTATCAGAAAAATTTAAAATGTCAAAATAGGATTGATAAATTTATGAAAAAGAGGACAAAGCACATGAAGAATCTGACTAACTAGGCAACAGTTTAAGATCCATATTAGGAACACAATATTAAACTAGAGTAAAATAGTTTGGACTAAAGCATCAACACAAGTAACTATACGAAGAAAAATCAGGCTAAGATATCAACGAGATTAGATCGAAACCAACAAGGGAACAAAACAATAGCTATTCTCGTTCTTGAAATAAAATCACTTGTCCATTAAGCCAAACGAGTAATAGAAGCTCAAATAGATACGAAAAAGGGAACTTAAACAACTATGAAATCAAGACAGACCAGATTGGATCTAAGTTGATGACATTAAGAAGTACGCCATAAGAATTTAACAAGCCAGATAGATGTAACAATGGCTAATTCAAAAAAATTGTAGAATAAAGTATCAAAATTAGAATAATATCAGCGGTAACATAGAAAGAATTTGATTTCGCGGTGAAGTAATTTGACCAAAACAGTCACTATGTTAAAATAAACCAAGAAGAAGGGTATTGACAACAAAAGGGAAACAGGTAGAAATTTAAAGGAAAATAGAACTAGAAATAAATAGAATCTGGAAAAAGCTTTAAAAATCATTTTTTTTTATAGAATCTGGAAAAAGATTAAAAACAATCATTTTTTTATACATGTCTATGGGTCTTAAAGAAGTTAAAACAAAATTTTTGTCGAGCGGAACACCAAGGCTTCAGAAAACAAATTTTTGAATCAAAATTTTACAGATGAATACAATCTTGAGCCTAAAACAAGATAACGTCTTAGGTAGATCAGGGTAGAATAAATAAACTGACAACCAAATTTTAGACGAATACAAAAATTTTAAACAACAATGAACTTGAGACGACTACAACCTGAATATATATGCCTAATAAGGACATAATCATATTTGAAGAAATCACAGAATTTTAACAGGCAAAGAAGCAAATCAGTAACTAATTTCAATATTAAAAGCAATATAGTATTCATTAGAAAAACAACAGTGCTAGAGAAAGAATGAGACAGGGCAGTGATTAGTGAACTCAAAAGAGATTTAAATCCTTAATATTTCAAATAAAATTTCAAACAAGAAAGTATTTTTTTTTTAACTGAGAAGAATAACAATTGGCAACAAAAAACAACAATAGATACATCCATATCCTATATCGACAAAGTTGAAAGGAAAAAGCAGAAACTGGACTCTTAAACAAGTTTCCTATATATCTCTAGATCGAAATACTAAAGAACGGATTTTACGTTGTGTTGAGCAGCAAGCTAAGGCTTTGACGTCCAAAGATTCTGCTCTAGCGGGTTGCACGGCAATAGAGAGTTCGAAACTTAGCTCCAAACTCCCATTTCACAATACACTCCCTCCCCACGACATCTTAAATTATACCCTTCGCGACAAGTCCAATTTCGGGAGTTTTACTCGCCCGAATACGATTCTGCAAAGATGTAAATGCTCCGTATTATCCTGGCTATCAGCTAACTAACTCAAATTACCGATTTGATCCCCCACCTTTCACAGGGTTATTCTAGACCTCACCTTACTCAGAATTCATCTAAGTCTGACCTAGGTTAAATTTTTCCAAAGTTAGTACCCAAAGAATTCTGGTCAAATTCCTTCCCCATTGACCTATTCCAAACGACGTGGACAGATCATTAAACCTTCCTACCAGTAAATTACTACTAGAGCAATTTTTGATCATATACAAGTGGATACTTAGGGACCTATCAGACTCCTACTCATGATGATTTTACGTATTTTATTATAATTATTTATGATATTAGTAGGGCTACTTAAACTCATATACTCAATACAAAATCTAATGGCTTCTCTGTTTTGCAAGCTTTTCTTTCGGTGGTTGAAAGACAATTCAAATCATAAGTCAAAATCATAAGGCGGAACCCATCGGTGGCCCCTAAAGTTGGCATCAACTTTCACTTAGACACCTCAACTAAGCTTTGTTCATTTTAGACACCTCAAGTAAGGTTCTGATGTGTCATTTTGACACTTTGTGCTGACTTGGCACATTGGGTGTGTTGCACCCATTTTGAGCGCGTGAAAACCATTTTTTTTAAAAAAAATATTAATTTTTTTCTTGTTCTTCTTCTTCTCCATTTTCTAAATGTTTTCCTCCATAACTTTGGATCTTGATTTTGTAATCTCATTGTCATTGCCTAGATCTAGTTCTTGTTTTCCTTCTATTGTTAATTAGTAACAGATTTTTTAAAAGTAAAGTAGAAAAAATTATATCTTTGTAAAATAAATTTTTTAAAATTGTTTCTTTTGATAGTATTTCTTTAGAAGACAATATGGGTGGGGAAGGAGTTGGGGTTGGGATGGGTGGAGGTGGAGAAGACGACAACGACTAGGTGGGGTGTTTTCCTTCTATTGTTAATTAGTAACTGATTTTTTTAAAAGTAAAGTAGAAAAAATTATATCTTTGTAAAATAAAATTTTCATAATAGTTTCTTTTGATAGCGTTTCTTGAGAAGACAATATGGGTGGGGAAGGAGTTGGGGTTGGGGTGGATGGAGGTGGAGAAGACGACAACGACTGGGTGGGGTGGGTGAAAAAGACAACTAGGTGGGGTGGTTTTTTTTTTCGAAAATCACTTTTTTTAGAAGATGAATTTCTTCTTTTTTTTTTAATTATTATTTGGAAAAAAATGTCATATGTCATCAAGTTAATGGCCATTTTTTTCTCTCAAAAGTCATTATTTTAAAATTATTTTTGATATATATGTCACGTGTCTTCATTTAATTGGTCTCTTTGACACATCATCGGCAAGTGTATTACACACTTTAGATATTTGGGTGATTGTAAAAAAAGTGTCAAAATGACACATCAAAACCTTACTTGAGGTGTCTAAAATGAACAAGGCTTAGTTGAGGTGTCTAAGTGAAAGTTGGTGCCAATTTTAGGGGGCCACCGATGGGTTCCGCCAAATCATAATATCTGATAATGCATTTGAATTAAGAAGTGAAAAATTTAAATCAGATTTCTTCTTATTCAAAGATATCATTCACCAAATAACTTGTGTTTCTACTTCAAAGCAGAATGGTGTAGTGAAAAAAAATAGAAAATATTAATTAGAAACTTCAAGAGCCTTATTATTTCAGTCCCACCTACCTATCATCTATTGGGGTGAATGTTTGTTAACATTCACTTATCTCATAAATAGGTTTCCTTCTTCAGTTTTATATATTAAAACACCCTTTGAAATTCTTTTTAATTCTAAACTTGTTTATTCAACTTTGAGGTGTTTTGGATTCCTTATTCTGGATCCTTTATCTTTGTTTTATTTTAATTATTGAGGTGAATGTTTGTTAACAATCACTTATCTCATAAATAGGTTTTCTTATTCAGTTTTATATTTTAAAACACCCTTTGAAATTCTTTTTAATTCTAAACTTGTTTATTCAACTTTGATCTTAGGGCCTTTCCTTGTGTATTTTTAGGCTATTCTTTTGAAAAGAAAGAATATTTTTCTTCTTCTACATATGTCTCTAGTGCTTCTCAATCTCTTTTTCCTCCTTCAGTTCCTCTTTTCCTTGTACCGACATTACAAATTTGCCTTTTGTTTCAGATTTTTCCCAATCAAGCTCTCCTTCTACTAGTTCTATTTTTGTTTTTCCTCCTCCTCTCTCTGATCTATCCCCTGATTCTACTAATTTACTCTCCAACTCTCTTGTACCTATTGTATTTTGTCCTCCTATCTGTCCTATTTCTTCCACTTCTTCTCTACACAATTCAATGATTGATACTCTACTTATATAGTCCTCTAGAACTTCTAAGTCGCCATCCTATCTTAAAGATTACGTTTGCAATGCTCTTCAACTCACTGATGTTAGTTCTACTTGTTTCCTTAGTCTTTTCACCCCTAATTCTATTTCTTTTAACAAGTTATCTTCTAGTAGTCAAGTCATACTCAATTATGTTTCTAGTATTCAAGAACCTATTAGCTATGTTCAAGCTGTGCATGATTAAGATTAGCAAGAACTAGAAAACAATGGCTAAGGAGATAGCTGCTCTAGAGATAAACAAGACTTGGAGGGTTGTTGTCCTGCCTCATGGCAAGAAATCAATGCCCTCTAAAGGGGTTTATAAAGTGAAACAACATTCAAATGGCAGTATTAAAAGTCTTAAGGCACGACTAGTTATTAGGGGTGACATAGAAAGATAAGGTATGGACTACAATGAAATATTTTTACCTGTGGTGAAGATGACTACTATAAGATACATTTTTGCTATTATTGTGAAGAAAGGTTGGGATCTTTTTCAATTAAATGTCAATAACACATTTTTACATGGTGATATTAATGAAAAAGTTTTTATGAAATTTCCTAGTGGATTACGCCTCCTTCACCCAACCATGTTTGTTTGTTAAAAAAGTTCATTTATGGGCTTAAACAAGCATTCAAACTGACAGCCGCCCTTAATTTGACAGGTTTTAGTCATTTCTTAAATAACTATTCTTTGTTTTTTTAAGAAGTCAGATACTTCTATTTTTATTGTTGTGGTTTATGTCGATGATATCTTATTAACAAGTGATAATGCATCTCAATTACAGGCTTTGAAATTATTTTTGGATCAAGAATTCAAAATTGAAGATCTTGGGCACTTACATTTCTTCCATGATTTGGAATTCATTCGAGAACCTCATAGTCTGATCCTCTCTCAATGTAAGTTTATTTTGGATCTGTTTTGATACCTTGCACCTTTAACCTGTCTCTACGCCATTAGATTCTTCTATCAAATTATTGGCTGATAAAAAAATTCAAGTTAAAGACATGACTTTATACGAACATTTATTGAGTAAGCTAGATTATCTGACTCGTGAGAGGCCTGATATTTCATTTACTATTTTGCATCTCAGTCGATATTTGTAGGATTCTAGAATCCCTCATTTCACTGCAACTTTGCGAGTTCTTTAGTATCTATTGAAGAGTCGTGGTCTTGATCTCTTTATATCAAGTTCTCCATCTTTCTAGTTGCTGCTTACTATGATTCCAATTGAGGTACCTGTCCAGATTCACGAAAATCAGTCAGTTATTTTTATATTTCTCTTGGATCTTCTCCAATTTTTTGAAAGTAAAAAAAAGGCTTTCATTTCACCTAGCTCTACCGAAGACGAGTATCAATTGATGAGAAGAGTAGTAGCAGAACTTACATGATTGGTACATTTATTCGAAGATCTTTATGTTCTGATTTGTTTGCCAGTGTCTCTTCATTCTGATAGCCTTACTTCCATTCATATTGCTAAGAACCTGATATTTCATGAATGGAAAAAGCACGTCGAAATCGACTGTTACTTTATCCGTCAACAGTACATTGCTGGACTCAGTTCTCTTTTTTTGTCTGCTCTTCTTCTCAGCTTACATATCTATTTACAAAGACCCTGACTGGTCCTCTTCATCATAATCTTCTCAGCAAGTTAGGGGTCTCTTCCTACCCTCCAACTTGAGGGGGTGTTGGACTTCATAATTGCTTATTGTCAAAGACCGTATTAGAAAGTAAAAAATGTACAAAGATGCAAAGAGGTTATGCTGCAAATGGCTATATGAAGTTGGGCTTCAAAATTATCAACAGTCACTATTATCTTACTTAGGCCCAATTCTCTTCTTTGGTTGTTGGGCCATAGTTCATTTTTGTTTGTTTTTCGAATATGTATATACCCTTAGTAGGGCTGTACATGGTAAATCGATAAATCGCATCAAACCGACAAACCAAACCAAACCAGAAAAAAACCCGACTAGTGATTTGGTGTTTGGAAAAAAAACCCGACCATTATAGGGTTGGTTTGGTTTTAACTAAAAAAAGTCAAACCAAACCCAAACCGACCCGATTATAGATATACTATTTTTAAATTATGTAATACATAGAAATATTTATTAAAATATAATTTATAAATATTTTTTTAAAATTTTTCATAATTTTTGTTTTTTTTCTTACATTTAGATTTGGACTTGAAAAGCCCATCTAAATAATATACAAAAAAACCTCATCTTATAAAGTTATATTATAAAGTTAAAACTTCAAACAGTGTTCTGCCTACATCTTATATGTTGATATTTTGTACTAGAACTCTTTTTAAGAAGCACTGCTCTGTGCTTTTTATTAGATACTATGAAAAACCCGAAAAAACCCAAAAAAAAACTAAAAAAAACCCAAAAAACCCGAAAAAACCCGAAAAAATCCGAAAAAATCCGAAAAACCCGAGAAAAATTGATATCGAAAAACCCGACTTTTATTGGTTTGATTTGGTTTATAGATTTAATAACCCGGCACAAATAATTTGATTTAGTTTGTAAAAAATCAGAACCAACTTGGTCCATGTGCACCCCTAACCCTTAGGGTCAGTGTTTCTTTTGTATTTATCCCTTAGCTTGTTATGAAGTAGTCAATTAGATTTAGACACTTGTCAAGTCAATTATAGGATAGATTCTTTATTACTTGTATAAATACAATTCAATAGTATAAAATTTTCTCATTTAAAAATATAAAAGGAAATTTCTACATGGTTCTTTTTTCAAATTTCACAATTGTAAAGAAATTAAAACAAATAAATGTACATCAATTTATTAAATGAATATTGATTAGTATACTTATAATACAAATATATATTAATTTATTAGGTGAATACAGACTAATAAATACTAATGAAAACAAATATGCACCAATTTGTTAAGCTAATACGGAACAATGTATATCAATGCACTCAAATAGCCAATCAAATATATTTATGTGAATATAAATCAATCTATACCAATGTAAAATTATATAAGCCATTAATGCAAATAAATGTGTGTCAATTTATTAGATAAATACAAACAAATATATATCAATTTATTAAGTGAATATAGATCAATGTATATCAATATGTATATGCCACTTCCCCAAGAAAGAATATCCTTGTAATACAAATCATTGGACAACTTTTAAATTACTTCAAATTTCTAAATAAGTTATTAATTTCGGTAAGTAATATTCTTCTTGATATCCGTCAAGATGGTATTGGCACAATGATAGAAGGGGGGGGGGGGGGTGCTTGCTCTTAAATTCCTTATTCCATAAATGATGGACATTTAGAAAAATTGAAATTGATTTTATAAAAATAATTTCGGAAAAATTGCTCAAGAACTTTAAAATTTTTCTAAAATTTGTATATCAAAACACAATACGAACAACATTAATATGAATATAGCAAAAGAATTGAGATACATCTTGATAGATTATGATTTTCCTTGAAAAATTTAAGAAGAGGTGAGTAATGAAATTGAAAAAATGAAAAGAAATGGGGCAATGTGAAGCTTCAAATTCGGACAAGCTTATGAGTCGCGTAATACAAAAATAATAGCTCAAAATATGGAATTTGAATGTTAGTGTCAACATTTTAAATGGTTGCTATTTGATGTTAAAAATATCCTCATGTTGATACACGGTGTCAATTTCGCATAAATATAAGATATAAAAAAATAAATTTTTGAATACCCAAATATTCAAAATTTCAAATACAAAATACCATCCAGAAATCTAATTTCCAATCCAAAAATTCAAAATTAAAAAAATGAAAAACAATATCAATTTTGCACAAATAATATAAAGCCCTAATTATAATAGTTGATTGGTGAAAATTAAAAACAACAACGTACCCCAAATTCATGCAAAAATGATTTTTCAATGAACAAATCTCATTATTAAAATGAAAAATAAATTTTTAACCCTCAAAATAACATGAACCACACACATTTTAAATTTACAACCTTAATCAAAAAAGTTTTCAAATATAAAAATAGAGCAATTGTTTTCATAAAAACTCCAAAAATCTAGTAGATTAAAAAAAAATGTGTGTCTGTCAATAATGACTCAATTTTGAATTATTGAATTTCAAATATACCTTAGATTCATTTTATTTTCATGTTGTAACCCACTGAAGAGACCCACCATTTTCACTCACTTTCATTTTCAAGAAATCTAACTCTTTCACAATTTCAAGAGTTACCCAAGATTTGAACTTCAACAACTTTTCAAAAATCATAAACAATACAATCAGAATTATTGTGTGTTTTTGTTCCCAAGCATTATATATGAAGTAACTTAATTCAGCCATCCTCAAATTTCTGACGTTTCAAACTTATATTTTCAAGTTTGTAACTCCCATACACAATAAAAAATACACATGTATTTTGAAGAGAGAAGCAAAAAAAAAAACACCAAAATTATATAGAGGTGAATTATTTCATTACATTGGGTCATTTTGTGGTGTTAATCCACTCAAAAGAGAAGATTTTTTTTTAAAAAAAAATTCACCTTGCTTTCTCTCTTTTATTCATAATTTTCTCTTCTATATATTCCCCAATGACCACCACCATGTCATCTTCTTTCTACTCACTTTATTTTTGCACAATTTCTCTCTTTCACTTAGAGAAGATGAAAGATGGAGGAAAACAATGATCACTATCAAAGAAGATACTTTTTGTTAAGTTTGTCGGATCATCGATGGAGGATAGTCTCGACCATAAGGCCATTAAAACAATAGCTACATATATGTATTATTTGTTTACTTTATTTAATGTGGATGTCATTATAATAATTGATAAATTGAATAATATTTAATTAACTGTAGCATCTTTTTTTACGTGGCTACCTATTTTTGTTAACTTATTTATATTTTGCTGCTTATCATGAACCAACATTACAGTTCTTACATTTACCTTTTTTATTCCCAATCAATTTTTATTAACTCATTATTGATTATTCTAATGTCTACCAAACGGTCAAACCTTTTGCATTATGCAAAATCTATTATTTTGTGTTTATAAAAAGATCAAATTTATTTTTTGATGTATTCTTTAAATTTTAAGCACTGCAACAAATTCATATTAGTATCATTATATAAAATTTTTAAATTTTGAGCTAGATTCTATTATTCTAATTTTATATTATATTTCTTCATTGAATATTTTCATTGTTAACATTCTTATTTTATAAGGTCTACATACATCCTACCTTCTCGAGACTTCAGTTGTATGATTACATTGAGTATGTTATAGTTATTCAATTTACATATGACAACTAAAAGAAAAATGTCTCTCTATGAAGTTTGGTTTTAGACCCTCGAACTTGTTGAGACGGTCTTACATCGATGCTCATTTATTTATACATTGGTGAACTTATCGCGTTTTGCACAGTACGTTATTATATATAAAATTAATGTTTTTATATATATTCAGTTGCAAAGAAAGGCATAAAGTATACGTAAAATCCTTGAATCAAACAGTTTCTTCGGTTAAAAAATAAGTAAGAAAAGTAAACATGGAAAAAAAAAAGCAGCAGAAACTTGACTCAAGTTGCTGAATTGCATTTCAGTTATATATTTAGTTGTCTTTTTTCCTTTATCGAGTTAGGTGTATAAAATAGTATAATTAACATAGAATTTAAGAGGGGGACATATTTAAGTAACTCTCAATGCTATATAAACTAAAGGCAGGTGAAAGAAAATTCAAAAATTGATATGAAATAAACTATTTAAAACTTTCATCGTACATCTTTTTGAGAAATTCTCATTTTAGGTAGAATATGTTTTATTTTCTCACAATTTGTATAGAAGTGTATGAAATAGATATATACATTTCGATTAAAAATATTTTTAATAAAAATATTCTATCAACGAAGTGATGAAAAAATATTTCCTTTTTCTTCTTACATGAATTGAACCTTATTCTACCGTAAGAAATATAAATGAGGGAAAACAAATAAATTAATAATCACCTTTCTTCAATTTGTTGAACCTCACAAGTTATTTTCTCAACACTACATTAAAAATGATCTTTAGCGGCAATTAATTAATAACAATAGCTTAATTGCCATTAAACATGTCTTTTTAGAGGCAATTAACACTCTTTGTAAATGTCGCTAAAGCCTATAGCGACATTGAATTTAATGACAATTAACTAATGTCGGTAAATATTTTAGCATTCTTTGTTAATGTGCATCTTTATTGCCGTTAAAAATTATTTTTGTTGTACTGTGAGTTTGTACATGAATGAGTAACCCTCGTATCAATGTTTGTTTTCTCTTCGTTATGCTCATGATCCCAACACGTGATGAACTTTAAATTGATATCAATATCATTTTGATAAACAATAAATTTTAGGTGAAGGTTTTAAAGAATTGTTTTCCTTCCAACTCCTTTATCATCTTTGAGAAATACAATCCTATTGATAGTTGGTGACATTAGTTTTGGTATCAATTTCTAAGAATCAATGATTGGGGCCTTAGATATTTATTGAATAAGGAATTGCAAGAAGTACTGTGCTCATATGTTAAGATGGTGACATCAAAAATTGTTTGTAAGAAAAAATTCTAATGAAAACATTTAGTCGAGTGAGCAACTCTTTCTTAGGTAAATATGCATTCACATTTTTAAATTTGTACTTCACAAGTCGAATTAAGCATAGTAAAATTTCTATGGTTTAGATTATTAATACTCCATTATAATTAGTCCACGTTGTGTGAGTGAGTAAAATTTAGTAGCATCACAAAGCAATAGAAGAGAGAAATGGGGGAAATAAAAAAAAGGATATTCATTCATTGTAAAAGTACTGAGCAATCACTTATAATAGCAACTTTACACAAGATACATATTGAAAATCCATCTTATGCATGTGCTGGTACTATGCCTGAAAGTAAGATTTGACATAAGATATTCAAAGTTTTTGAGTAAGGAAGATGGATTCCTCCATCCCCTGTCTGCACCCTTTATAATGAAAGTACATAGAAATCTTGGTCTTTTTACTTCCTCCTTTCCTTTAGGATCATCTTAAACTTGAAACTATTTCAAAAACAAAATTTTACGAAAAAATATAGAATTGATGGAGATCGTAGCCTTAATAAAGATAAATCAGAGGCAATCACTTCCAAACCAACAAACATAAAAAACTTGAACACAATATAATAAAGGTCATATAACACTTCCTTTCCTGATTTATTCATCTTCTTTGAGCTTGAAAGCGCCCTTCGTGTATTATGTAATCGCCAGCCGTCACCTTAGAGATGGAACCACCATCTGTCCTGGTGACTGCCCGAACTTCACCACATAAGTTTATCTAATATGACTGTTATGAACATTCTCATTAATATTTCACATCTACACCATACACTAAAAGAAGAACAAACCAATCTATTCGTAGTTTCAAACTATCACAATCAAATCTATCGGATCATGTAGGCACCTATTCTAACACCTAGATAGGAGAATACTTCCACCCATTTTTAAGACAGGTCAATGTGAAAATTAAGAAAACATAAAAAAAAATATCTTTAAGAATTTAAAACAGTTATGAAAATACACTAAAAACCTTCCTGAAAAAACAAAGAGAACTCTTTTAAGGAACTAGTCTAAACAAGTACAAAAGCCTCAAGAAAATAAGAGATTTAAAATAAATAAGACACCGCTCCCACCATGAAGAAAAGAGGAATAGAAGCTTTGGGAGATCATCGTCGTTTTCACCTAAGAAACATCATTGATTCTACAATCAGACCATGCCAAATGGCATAGCAAGATAGTATCAATACAAACAACACGTACTGATAGACATCATCGGTCGACCCAGAGAAACCACATAATATTGTAAAAAATTAGAAAGAAAACATTCAATATGATAATTATGCATTTCAAGCCTAGTCACCATGCCCATACTATACTTGATACACTATTAATAACCGGTACACTTTGATTCCAACTTTCTACCTTCTTGCGCTGTCAACTCTAACATTTATCATTCCACTCTCTTATCATGCTAAGGCTTTACATAGCCTACCCCACATAGTACACTAAGGTTCTCTAAGCCTGACACTTTAGGTACACTAAGGCTTCACAAGTCTAACCCTTGATACACGCTAAGGCTTCCCAAGCCTAACCCTAATACATACTAAGCCTTCCCAAGCCTAACCCTTATACACACTAAGTCTTCCCAAGCCTAACACTTTATCATAAGTCTTCCCGTCCATCAAACTAACCTAATCAACACATGAGGCATGGACATATCATCATGCTCACCCATACCTGAATCCCACTCACCATTCAAGTAACCTGGACTACTCAAGGATCCTTAACACATAGCCTACTGTGTTTAACATGCAATCCTGATCCCAAGAACTATCTTAACATTTAAACACAACAACCTAGTCACTTACATGTAAGACTCCGGAAGTTGAAAAGCCAAACAAAGAATTTATGTTGCAAAAAAGTTGCAAAAAGTATCTACTGCAAGCCTCTACGAGCCAACCTATGGGCCGTAGGAAGTCCTACGAGTCGTAGGAAGGCTATCATAGAAGATTTAGGCACTTGGGAAACATTAGGATTTCTGAGACAGTTGGAGTTGACAACCCGTAAATGTATTGATGAGCCGTAGGAAAGTTTCGTGTAAAGGGTTTTGAGGAATGAATTTTTTCTGAGTGTCCAGTTACTCTATGAAGAGGACCATAGGACAATTGACACACTATAGATTGGACTAGTAGGTTGGGTCCTGAGTTTTGGATTTTTGGCTAAGTATTGGGGTGATTGACAAAGCATTCCTACGACACATATACTTTGTCCATAGGGTCAAGGGAGAAATTCCAGTAGCTTGACATTTTGTCCACTCATTTGATGACCAGTCCCTACGACCCGTAGGTCCTTGATCATAGGTAAGTAGGCAGACATTTAATGAAGGAAATTTTAGACATTTCTCCTTCATTTAACCCCTAAACTATGTTATTTTGGACTTATAACTACCCCCATAACTGTTTTGGCATTGAAATATACCCTATTCCCTTCTATTTCCTCATTTTTGTCAAATTTCCTCAACTCATCTTCTCCAAATTCTCTCTCTAATTCAAAGGAAGAAAAGTTAGGGTTTCAATCTTCAAGTTCTTTAAGCTTTACTATTGTAAGTCTTTGATTACCAGGGTATGTGAGAATTCATCCATGGATATTTTTCATCCATGGAGTTCTAAAGTTTTCTCCCAAATTCTATGTCAATTTCAAATAAATTATTCTAGGATTTTTATCAAATTGCATTGGATAAATTTAATTATGGTTTTACTTAATTCCAATAGTCTATTCATGCATTATTTGAGTTAAATTGCATGTTTTCTGTCATGACCTAACCCACCAAGATGTACGTGCACCTACTCTAACACTTAGATAGGAGAACCCTTACAAAAATATCATGCGAAAGTTTAACAAATACAAAAATAACAGTCTGAAAAGTCAAGAATACACCATAATTGAATTTTAAAACTCTAATGTTTATTACAAGAATACTCTAACAGCCTCAAGGATACTAGTCTAAACAGGTGTAAGAGCATCTAAGAGTATAATTTATAAATAAAAATAATATACGGCTCCCACCATAAGAAAGAACACGTAGAAGCTTTGGAGACACATCTTCGTCTTCACCTATGAAACATCACTGATCCTGCAATCAGACTATACCAAGTGGCATAACAAGAGTAATATCAATACAAACAATAATTACTGATAGGAATCATCGTTCAACTCGATACCCACCGCATAATATAAAGAAATCAACAAGAATAAAGCATTCTCTTAAGAAAATATACTCATCAAACCTTTGTTCACAAACTCTTATCATTCTTATTAACCTCATTAAATTCATTCAAGCCTAACACTCATCCCTTATAGTTGGTTCTCTTTCAACTCTAAATCATATCAAGGTCAAGACCTTTTATCACATAGATAAGTATCTAAACTACGGGCTAACTAACTTTGTCTAACCAGTCTACTTTTCTTAATCTTCTGCACTAACACCTGGCCCTATAATAATTAACATCTCACTTGCAGGAGAGAAACATTAAGGTGAAGTAAGGCTCCTCTTCTAAATATACTGGATCGCCGTGAAGGGGCCTAACCCACTCTAGAGGCTTTGCCACAGCGGGATTCTTCCTGCCAAGGAGGCCTACCTGGAGACAGAATCTCTGAATTCTCTCCCAATCAAGTAATAGGTTAACTGCATGCAATTGTTTACAAATAGTCATTTCATTGGTTTCATTCTATCTTTTCCTTCATTAATAATATTTCATCAAGCATTCTTTATTCAAAGCATCACTTTTGGTAGAGAAAGTTCAAGATTATGGATTTTACAATCTTGGAATTATAGACTAATCATAACAATATATCAATCACTCAACCACAACAACTAAATGCATGGTAAACATCACAGCATTACTCAATCACTATTAAGAGTCTCTCTATGAGAAAGACTAAACCATAACCTACAGCCACGGGTAATCAAATAGGTTCACGGCATGAGATCTATCAACACTAAGTCATTCACACTCACTCTTTATTTCATGATTCGCATTACTCAAGTAATTCGCACGGAATAATCACCATGAACACATATAATTATTTGCATAAATACATCCCTTTATATTCATCAATATCCCACTATCCCCAAGTCTTAGGATTGCGTTATGACCCAACTATTATCTACACTTAATCTCGCAAGAGTCATTGACTTTCTAAATAGTTTCACCAAGGTTAACATTCAAAGATTGGTCTTTTATCACCAATCACATAATAATCATGACCCATAGTATACATTCCTACTCTAAATAATAACTGACAATTATTTAACCATCCAGATTCCGTGTCCAAAGGCCTAAGCATGAAATCTCCCATCAATCTACATTATATTAAGCCATGGGAATAAATTTATAACTACTTAATTGAGAAAATCAAGCCTACCTGGACGTCAAGCAATTGTAGAAGGATTACAACATGATCTCTGACTTTCAGAAGGAGAAACTATGGAGACGGGCCTGAAATTTGTGGGTTGTAGCCTTTTTTGTGCTAGAATTTCCTTCTTTCCTTCTCTCCAAGCCTGGAGCAGCTTTTTGGGAGGTTTCTAGGGTAACTCCCATCTACATTGGCACCTAAGGAAAGAAGAAGATAATAAAAATACACCATCTTTTCATTCTATCCCATCAAATTCCGCTCTAGTGACCTAATCCCACTTTGGCAGCTCAACATGGATAGTGCTCAGTAAAATAAACACAATATTTTACTCTAAACTCCAATTAAGGAAAATTTGATGACATTGGAAAAAAGACTCATAGATCTTTAATCTGATAGATCATGGGCCACCTAATTTATTATAGGTTGAGAGTTATAGTCATTTGAAGTTGATCCTAGTTTAAACTCAAGTCTAAAACTAAATCAGAAAAACACTTTCACCTTAACTTTGTGCTAAGGAAATTGTACGATCTTAATTCACAACTAATGCACTCGCATATCAATGAATTAATCCTAGTCTTATTGTCATGACCTAATCTCATGGGCCATGACTAGTGTCCGAATTGGACACTCGTATACACGCCTATTATATATAATCAAATTATATATAATCAATCGGCAACTGAACATGATATGGGGTTATATGGGCAGCACTTCATCTCAAAACTGTCACTTATATATATACCGATATTACCTATCTCCTAGAGAGTTAAACTTTTCAAAGATAGGATAGCATAATATGCAAGCCGACAAGGCTGCATAACATAACACATCCCAAAATAAACATTTACATACGCAAGCCGATGATGATGCCACTCTGAATGGAAATGTCCCAAAATATAAGCCGTACTAGTGCAGCCGAACGACATTTATATACAACACACGCATATATCTACAGACCTCTAAGAGAATTAACAAAAAAATATAATGAGGTAGGGCCCCATCGTACCCCGAAATACACAAATATATCCATTATAAGGATTGGTACCAAAAGCTTAGGCTCCGAGACAATGGAGCACTTCAAACTCGCTTAGTAGAATCCTAAGCTAGCGGCTCTCCAAAATGAGTATCTGTACCTACGGGCATGAAATACAGCCCCTCCCCAAAGAAAGTAGGGGTCAGTACGATATATGTAATGTGTATATAAGCAGAAAATACAACAAGAAAAATTATAGCTAAAGTAGAGGTTTCAAAAGACAAGTATGATACTCAAGAAGTCACTGTACTTGTGCCTTATGAAATAAAGTCATGCATGCTTATATCATATATCATATCCGACCCTTTAGGGACTCAGTGAATCCGTCATATACATATATATCATATTCATCCCATCATGGGCTCGGCGCTATTGTCATGTCCTCAGGTCATATCATCATAGATATATACCGTATCCGGCCCTCTAGTGAGGGACTCGGTGAACAATGCAGTGAAACTATGAATGAATACATACCCGGCTCGGGACTCGGTGAAAGATATTAATGAAGAGCAGAGTAGTGAGTAACCATATGCATTTAAATCATCATTTAAGACTTAATGGAATAATCAAAATGAACCATTGTTTGAAAATTAAGATGGTAGTCATTTCAAGTAACCTTTGGTTGCCATTATAAATTATGTCAAATATGAATTATACCGAAGTATGACCTGTACTAAAATATGACTTATACCAACTAGGGTGGCTGGAATCATACATATGAGTCAAGGCATAACGATATAAATTCTGAAAATTAAGAACATTCGCCATCCTAGTATCTCTAAGAATTAGAGCTTCGTTGGAATTCTATACATTTGTCATCCGTTTGTTACATAAGATCATGCCAAAAGAAAAAAAGGTTAGATTTACATACCTAGATGTCTAACTAATGTCCAGCGGCTACAACTAATCTTTATGCTCATAATTCTACAAATAAGAGAGTAGCACTATAATTAGGAATTCTAACAAAAATTGGGCAGCATTTCCCCTACAATTCGTACTTCCAGATTAACTCCAAAATAGCCCAAACAATGCATAAATTCAACATCATTTACTTAATAACAACAACCACCTTATTCACAAGTTATACACCGATAAATCTCTGCACAACTACTTTAAAAATGACCTTAAAACAGCCCACAACCAAAACATGTCGACAACAATATTAGCGGACAAATTTCAGTCTCCAATTAGTTCTTGTAATTACTTCAATTTAATCCATACAAATATGTTATTCTACTTCAACCAAATTTTACACATCCTTTATAGTTTACGCCTTAAACATACATTAACCATATCATGCACAAAAACAACATCTCATAGCCCCAACATAACTGCACAACACAATAGAATATTTGAACTCAAAAGTCCTTACACCAAAAATATGTAAAACCTCTTCTCAATTCCGTCTTTAAAATCACCAAAAATAAGAAATAAACTTTCCTTTAACATCTTTAATTCCCTTATTTATACTTATACAACAATATCCTAAATCATTCTTCTCAAAACAAACCAAAGATCAAAGAAATTCTCAAAAGTCAGAAACCAAAACTTTTGGACAGCTTTCCAAAAATTTCAGATTTATGTTTCCAATATCTATAACATGATTCCAATGAATTCCATGAAAGAATCAAGTTTAGACTTTTCTCCTTCATTTAACCCCTAAACTATGTTATTTTGGACTTATAACTACCCCCATAACTGTTTTGGCATTGAAATATACCCTATTCCCTTCTATTTCCTCATTTTGTCAAATTTCCTCAACTCATCTTCTCCAAATTCTCTCTCTAATTCAAAGGAAGAAAAGTTAGGGTTTCAATCTTCAAGTTCTTTAAGCTTTACTATTGTAAGTCTTTGATTACCAGGGTATGTGAGAATTCATCCATGGATATTTTCCATCCATGGAGTTCTAAAGTTTTCTCCCAAATTCTATGTCAATTTCAAATAAATTATTCTCGGATTTTTATCAAATTGCATTGGATAAATTTAATTATGGTTTTACTTAATTCCAATAGTCCATTCATGCATTATTTGAGTTAAATTGCATGTTTTCTGTCATGACATAACCCACCAAGATGTACGTGCACCTACTCTAACACTTAGATAGGAGAACCCTTACAAAAATATCATGCGAAAGTTTAACAAATACAAAAATAATAGTCTGAAAAGTCAAGAATACACCATAATTGAATTTTAAAACTCTAATGTTTATTACAAGAATACTCTAACAGCCTCAAGGATACTAGTCTAAACAGGTGTAAGAGCATCTAAGAGTATAATTTATAAATAAAAATAATATACGGCTCCCACCATAAGGAAGAACACGTAGAAGCTTTGGAGACACATCTTCGTCTTCACCTATGAAACATCACTGACCCTGCAATCAGACTATACCAAGTGGCATAACAAGAGTAATATCAATACAAACAATAATTACTGATAGGAATCATCGTTCAACTCGATACCCACCGCATAATATAAAGAAATCAACAAGAATAAAGCACTCTCTTAAGAAAATATACTCATCAAACCTTTGTTCACAAACTCTTATCATTCTTATTAACCTCATTAAATTCATTCAAGCCTAACACTCATCCCTTATAGTTGGTTCTCTTTCAACTCTAAATCAGATCAAGGTCAAGACCTTTTATCACATAGATAAGTATCTAAACTACGGGCTAACTAACTTTGTCTAACCAATCTACTTTTCTTAATCTTCTGCACTAACACCTCACTTGCAGGAGAGAAACATTAAGGTGAAGTAAGGCTCTTTTTCTAAATATACTGGCTCGCCGTGAAGGGGCCTAACCCACTCTAGAGGCTTTGCCACAGCGGGATTCTTCCTGCCAAGGAGGCCTACCTGGAGACAGAATCTCTGAATTCTCTCCCAATCAAGTAATAGGTTAACTGCATGCAATTGTTTACAAATAGTCATTTCATTGGTTTCATTCTATCTTTTCCTTCATTAATAATATTTCATCAAGCATTCTTTATTCAAAGCATCACTTTTGGTAGAGAAAGTTCAAGATTATGGATTTTACAATCTTGGAATTATAGACTAATCATAACAATATATCAATCACTCAACCACAACAACTAAATGCATGGTAAACATCACAGCATTACTCAATCACTATTAAGAGTCTCTCTATGAGAAAGACTAAACCATAACCTACAGCCACGGGTAATCAAATAGGTTCACGGCATGAGATCTATTAACACTAAGTCATTCACACTCACTCTTTATTTCATGATTCGCATTACTCAAGTAATTCACACGGAATAATCACCATGAACACATATAATTATTTGCATAAATACATCCCTCTATATTCATCAATATCCCACTATCACCAAGTCTTAGGATTGCGTTATGACCCAACTATTATCTACACTTAATCTCGCAAGAGTCATTGACTTTCTAAACAGTTTCACCAAGGTTAACATTTAAAGATTGGTCTTTTATCACCAATCACATAATAATCATGACCCATAGTATACATTCCTACTCTAAATAATAACTAACAATTATTTAACCATCCAGATTCCGTGTCCAAATGCCTAAGCATGAAATCTCCCATCAATCTACATTATATTAAGCCATGGGAATAAATTTATAACTACTTAATTGAGAAAATCAAGCCTACCTGGACGTCAAGCAATTGTAGAAGGATTACAACATGATCTCTGACTTTCAGAAGGAGAAACTATGGAGACGGGCCTGAAATTTGTGGGTTGTAGCCTTTTTTGTGCTAGAATTTCCTTCTTTCCTTCTCTCCAAGCCTGGAGCAGCTTTTTGGGAGGTTTCTAGGGTAACTCCCATCTACATTGGCACCTAAGGAAAGAAGAAGATAATAAAAATCATTCATCTTTTCATTCTATCCCGTCAAATTCCGCTCTAGTGACCTAATCCCACTTTGGCAGCCCAACATGGATAGTGCTCAGTAAAATAAACACAATATTTTACTCTAAACTCCAATTAAGGAAAATTTGATGACATTGGAAAAAAGACTCATAGATCTTTAATCTGATAGGTCATGGGCCACCTAATTTATTATAGGTTGAAAGTTATAGTCATTTGAAGTTGATCCTAGTTTAAACTCAAGTCTAAAACTAAATCAGAAAAACACTTTCACCTTAACTTTGTGCTAAGGAAATTGTACGATCTTAATTCACAACTAATGCACTCGCATATCAATGAATTAATCCTAGTCTTATTGTCATGACCTAATCTCATGGGCCATGACTAGTGTCCGAATTGGACACTCGTATACACGCCTATTATATATAATCAAACCAGTATTTCGAACTAAAAGAGATTTCGGACCCGGAGCTTATATATAATCAATCGGCAACTGAACATGATATGGGGTTATATGAGCAGCACTTCATCTCAAAACTGTCACTTGTATATATACCGATATTACCTATCTCCTAGAGAGTTAAACTTTTCAAAGATAGGATAGCATAATATGCAAGCCGACAAGGCTGCATAACATTACACATCCCAAAATAAACATTTACATACGCAAGCCGATGATGATGTCACTCTGAATGGAAATGTCCCAAAACATAAGCCGTACTAGTGCAGCCGAATGACATTTATATACAACACACGCATATATCTACAGACCTCTAAGAGAATTAACAAAAAAATATAATGAGGTAGGGCCCCACCGTACCCCTAAATACACAAATATATCCATTATAAGGATTGGTACCAAAAGCTTAGGCTCCAAGACAATGGAGCACTTCAAACTCGCTTAGTAGAATCCTAAGCTGGCGGCTCTCCAAAATGAGTATCTGTACCTACAGGCATGAAATACAGCCCCTCCCCAAAGAAAGTAGGGGTCAGTACGATATATGTAATGAGTATATAAGCAGAAAATACAACAAGAAAAATTATAGCTAAAGTAGAGGTTTCAAAAGACAAGTATGATACTCAAGAAGTCACTGTACTTGTGCCTTATGAAATAAAGTCATGCATGCTAATATCATATATCATATCTGGCCCTTTAGGGACTTAGTGAATCCGTCATATACATATATATCATATTCATCCCATCATGGGCTCGACGCTATTGTCATGTCCTCAGGTCATATCATCATAGATATATACCGTATCCGGCCCTCTAGTGAGGGACTCGGTGAACAATGCAGTGAAACTATGAATGAATACATACCCAGCTCGGGACTCGGTGAAAGATACATTAATACATACAAGATCAGAGTAGTGAGTAATCATATGCATTTAAATCATTATTTAAGACTTAATGGAATAATCAAAATGAACCATTGTTTGAAAATTAAGACGGTAGTCATTTCAAGTAACCTTTGGTTGCCATTATAAATTATGTCAAATATGAATTATACCAAAGTATGACCTGTACTAAAATATGACTTATACCAACTAGGGTGGCTGGAATCATACATATGAGTCAAGGCATAACGATATAAATTCTGAAAATTAAGAACATTCGCCATCCTAGTATCTCTAAGAATTAGAGCTTCGTTGGAATTCTATACATTTGTCATCCGTTTGTTACATAAGATCATGCCAAAAGAAAAAAAGGTTAGCTTTACATACCTAGATGTCTAACTAATATCCAGCGGCTACAAATACTCTTTATGCTCATAAGTCTACAAATAAGAGAGTAGCACTATAATTAGGAATTCTAACAAAAATTGGGCAGCATTTCCCCTACAATTCGTACTTCCAGATTAACTCCAAAATAGCCCAAACAATGCATAAATTCAGCACCATTTACTTAATAACAACAACCACCTTATTCACAAGTTATACACCGATAAATCTCTGCACAACTACTTTAAAAATGACCTTAAAACAGCCCACAACCAAAACATGTCGACAACAATATTAGCGGACAAATTTCAGTCTCCAATTAGTTCTTGTAATTACTTCAATTTAATCCATACAAATATGTTATTCTACTTCAACCAAATTTTACACATCCTTTGTAGTTTACGCCTTAAACATACATTAACCATATCATGCACAAAAACAACATCTCATAGCCCAACATAACTGCACAACACAATAGAATATTTGAACTCAAAAGTCCTTACACCAAAAATATGTAAAACCTCTTCTCAATTCCGTCTTTAAAATCACCAAAAATGAGAAATAAACTTTCCTTTAACATCTTTAATTCCCTTATTTATACTTATACAACAATATCCTAAATCATTCTTCTCAAAACAAACCAAAGATCAAAGAAATTCTCAAAAGTCAGAAACCAAAACTTTTGGACAGCTTTCCAAATATTTCAGATTTATGTTTCCAATATCTGTAACATGATTCCAATGAATTCCATGGAAGAATCAAGTTTAGACATTTCTCCTTCATTTAACCCCTAAACTATGTTATTTTGGACTTATAACTACCCCCATAACTGTTTTGGCATTGAAATATACCCTATTCCCTTCTATTTCCTCATTTTTGTCAAATTTCCTCAACTCATCTTCTCCAAATTCTCTCTCTAATTCAAAGGAAGAAAAGTTAGGGTTTCAATATTCAAGTTCTTTAAGCTTTACTATTGTAAGTCTTTGATTACCAGGGTATGTGAGAATTCATCCATGGATATTTTCCATCCATGGAGTTCTAAATTGCTTGATCTTTGTCCCTTTTAATTGGGATCTTTTGGATTAGTTTTTTGGCTAATATTTAGACCAAAATGGTTTATTATGTGGAAAACATATTAGACTTTTGTCCCAAAAAAATTATTGGAGTTTGGCAGCCCAAAATCCTCATCCATTCCACCAATAATGGGCTGCCAGAAAAATTTCAGAATTGAATTTTCCCACAATTCACTTATATTGGCCCAACAATAAGTTATTACTTAGCTTAATAGTACCATATAACCAATCCATTAAATTTATACCATGTACAAATCTTAATACCTCTTACTTCAACTTACTACTCCTCTTAGAATTAAAAAAAAATCACATGCCACCTTTTAAAATTTTAAACCATTGCCACACTTTCAATCCATTTCCAACCAATACATTCACCTACAAGTCATGGTTTCTCATATACGTATGAATATTTCATACTGAATACAATATACTAAATGTTATCAAATGAAAAATATGGGGTATTACATCCTCCCCCCTTAAGAACATTCGTCCTCGAATGTTAAATTCAATATAAAAATTTCATTTCTCTACGAATTCAGCCAATTAAAAATTTAAGTTACCTATAGGTGTATGGAACAAGTAAGGGTACTTGTTCTTCATCTCCTCCTCGGCTTTCCAGGTCATCTCTTCTCTATTATTATTTCTCCACAATACTTTGACGGAAGCCACGTCCTTAGTTTGCAACCTCCTAATCTGCCAATATAGGATAGCGATAGGTTTCTCCCCGTAGGAAAACTCTTCTGTTACCTGGACATCATCTACAGGAAATATTCTGGAAGGGTCGCCTATACATTTGCAAAGCATTGACACATAAAAAACTGGATGTACTGCTTCCAAATCGGATGGTAGGTCTAACTCATAGGCAACCTTGCCTATTCTATGAATAATCTGATAAGGGCCAATGTATCTCGGGCTAAGCTTCCTTTTCTTGACGAATCTCATTACTCCCTTCATGGGTAACATCTTCAAAAATAACCAATCATCAACTTGAAAGTCTAGAGGTCAACGTTGATTATTTGCATATGATTTCTATCGACTCTAGGCTGCTAATAATCTCTTCTGAATAATCTTCACTTTATCCACAGCTTGCTGAATCATATCTGGGCCTATTAGTTTAGTCTCACCGACATCAAACCAACCAATAGGTGTCCTACACTTTCTTCCATATAAAGCTTCATATGGTGCCATCCGGATACTAGAATGGTAGCTGTTATTGTAAGTGAATTCAATAAGTGGTAAATGATCATTTCATCTACCTTTGAAATCAATAATACAGGCACTTAGCATATATTCTAGTGTATGGATAGTACTCTCAGCCTGTCCATCAGTTTAAGGATGAAATGTCGTACTAAGACTCACTTGTGTTCCTAGCCCCTTCTGGAATGATCTCTAAAAGTTAGCTGTAAATTGAACTCCTCTATCTAAAATAATAGATGTGGGGACCCCATGAAGTCTTACTATCTCCTTGATATATACTCTGGCATAATCCTCAGTTGAGTATATAGTTCTGACCGGAAGAAAATGAGCTAATTTTGTTAGCCTATCTACAATAACCCATATGGAATCATACTTCCGTGGAGTGCAAGGTAAGCCTGTAATGAAATCCATATTAATGGCTTCCCATTTTCAAGTCGGGATCTCTATATCCTGTAATAGTCCGCCAGGCTTTTGATGCTCAATCTTAACATATTGGCAATTTGGGCACTGGGCTACGAACTCTGCTATGTCCTTTTTTAAGCTATTTCACCAGTATAAACATCTAAGGTCATGATACATCTTTGTTGACCCAAGATGAATAGAATATCGGGTATAGTGTGCCTCTCCCATAATCTGCTGTCGTAGCCCTGCAATATCAGGTACACATAATCTTCCCCTATATCTTAGCACTCCGTCAGGTGTGAGCTCGAATGGGGTCTTTTCCTTCTGAAGGACTGCATCTCTGTATTATGCCAGAATAGGATCTTCATACTGGTGTTGCTTTACTTCTTTCATGATAGAGGATTTAGCAACTCCTCGAACAAAAACTCCACCATTACTAGAATCAGCCAATCGAACTCCAAGGTTAGCTAACTGGCAAATATCACGAACTATCTTTTCCCATTCTAGTTGTATATCTGCCAAGCTACCCATGGATTTATGGCTAAGTGCATCTGCCACAACATTTTCTTTTTCCAGGTGGTATAAAATATCAATATCATAATCTTTCAGCAACTCTAGCCACCTTCTCTGACGCAAATTCAACTCCTTATGTTTAAAGAGGTATTGGAAACTTTTGTGATTCATATAAATATCAACATGTATGCCATATAAATAATTCCTCCATATTTTTAAAGCATGAATTACTGCTGCTAACTCTAGATCATGAGTTGGATAGTTTCTTTTGTGCTTTCTTAGCTGCCGGGAGGCATATGCTATGACCCTACCATGCTGTATCAATACACAACCTAGCCCAACACCAAAAACATCACAATAAATAACGTAGCCATCTGGTCCTTCAGGAAGAGTTGAAACTGGGGCCATAGTCAAATTTTCTTTCAACAATTGAAAGCTTCTTTCACAAGCATCATTCCACTGGAACTTAGCTGCCTTCTGAGTTAGGCTTGTTAAAGGCGCTAAAATCGAAGCAAACTTCTCTCTACGAATCTCCTGTAATATTCTTCTAGCCCTAGAAAACTACGTACCTTAGTAGATGTCGTAGGTCTAGGCCACGTCTTTACAACTTCAATTTTATGTGCATCTACTCGAATACCATCAGCTCCAATAATATTCCCTAAGAATGCTATTGAAGTGAACCAGAATTCACATTTAGATAACTTAGCATACAACTTCTGGTGCTGGAGCGCCTCAAGTACCATCCTTAAATGATCTACGTACTCCCCTTCCGATCATGAGTATATCAAAATATCATCAATAAATACAATCACGAACAGGTTTAGGAATGGCTTGAACACTCAGTTCATTAGATCCATGAACACTGCTGGAGAATTAGTTAGCCCAAATGACATCACTCTGAATTCATAATGCCCATATCGGGTCCTAAATGCTGTCTTCGGAATATCCACCTCCTTTACCCGCACCTAGTGATAACCTGATCGCAGGTCTATCTTGGAAAAATACCTAGCACCCTGTAACTAGTCAAACAAATCATCAATCCTAAGGAGGGGATACTTATTCTTTATTGTCACCTTGTTCAGCTGCCTATAATCAATACACATTCGCAGTGACCCATCTTTCTTTTTCACAAACAATACTGGTGCTCCCCAAGGTGATGTGTTAGGCCTAATGAAGTCTTTTTCTAATAAGTCTCGCAGTTGTTCCTTCAACTCCTTCAACTCCATAGGTGCCATTCTGTAAGGGGGAATGGATACGGGCTGAGTATCTGGCAATACATCTATAGTGAACTATATCTCCCGCTCAGGAGGAAGACCTGGTAGTTCATTTGGGAATACATCTAGAAATTTATTAACTACCGGAACTGACTGAAGAGTCGGTTCTTATGCTTTTAAATCATGCACATAAACCAGATGATAAATATAACCCTTTCTAACCATGTTCCTTGCCTTGAGGTATGAAATAAACTTACCCCTCGGCGATGCTGTTTTGGCCACCCATTCTATGATTGTCTCTCCTGGAAATTGAAATTGAACTACTCTTCCTCTACAATCAACATTAGCATAATAAGAAGCTAACCAATCCATACCCATAATAACATTAAATTTTGTCATATCTAACTCTATGAAATCGACCTTGGTATGACAACTACATATAATCACCGAACAATCTCTATATACTTGCTTGGCTATAACAGAATATCCTACCATTGTAGCTATCTCAAATGGTTCTATCAATTCAGGTCTTATTCGTATTTGATTAGCAACAAAGGGAGATATATATATAATAAGGTGGAGCCTGGATCTATCAATGCATATACATCTCAAGATAGGATCGATAGTATACCTGTAATCACATTTGGTGACGCCTCCTGGTCCTGTCTACTAGCTAATGCATATATACGGTTCGAAGGACCGCTAGAACTAGAAACTCCACTACGGCCTCTTCCACGGATTGTTGATGTCAAGATACCCTGCCCCACAAGGAGCATAGCTATAGAAGAAGATGAACCAGCAACTTACCTAGTAGGCTGAGCTGCACCACTTAGATTACCCCTGAATGGACAATCCCTCATAATATGACCTTGACAACCACCAAAAAAAACAAGCATCAGTAGCGAGAAGGCACTCCCCAAAATAAGGCCTACCACACCGAGAACACCGAGGCAAATATGGCCTCGACTGAATCAAACTGTGAACTTGATGCCCTGGAGCTTTGGCCGGCTCCTGAATCCCCTCTGCTATCGAATCTCTTACCTGTGAACTGTGGGGGTGCACTTTGGGCTAGTTGAGAAGGATACCTAATATACTGCTGAGGCTGCTCTTCTCAAAACTCACCAGAATAGCTAGCTGATCTAGCTCTCTTACGCTGGCCTCGGTCATGATCTCTATCGGGCTGACGCCCTCTGTGCCGATCCTCTACCCCCTGTACATATGCCTATACCCGAGCAATATCCATACCTGGCTGAGAAGCCATTGCCATACAGTTATCAATCAAATAACGATCCATCCCTATCACATAACGATGCACTCTATCAGCCATATCAAATATAATAATGGGCCCATATCTCGCCAATGAATCAAACTCAAGGCTATAATCTCTAACACTTCTGCCATTCTACCTCAAATTTAAGAATCTATCTACTATGACTCATCTCATCTCTAGAGGTAGAAAATGGCCAAGAAATGCCTCCACAAATTCATTCCACACCTCTGGAGCTGCACCCTCTCCCCTAGACAACTCCCAAGACTCATACCAATTAAAAACTACATCACGCAATCGATATGAAGCTAACTCCACAGACTCAGTTTCATAAGCCCTAATTATCCTCAACATACGCTGCACCTGTCGGATAAACTCTTGCGAATCCTCCGTGGGCTTTGACCCGTAGAACTCTGGAGGGTTACAAGTCAAGAAGTCACAAACCCTTAAATAATCATGTTTGTCTGCATCATCAACTCCTAATCCATGCCTGCGAGCCTGTGTTTCTGCTAATCTGGTCAATAATTGAATAGCATCTCTCATGGCCTGATTCTCTGCCCCTAGCTAGGGAGCTGAAGGCTCGGGTACTGGGGCCTCAGGATCTGCAGCTACTCTAAGCTTCTCTGGAGGTGGCGACATAGTGGAGCTCGCCGACTGGAGCACAATCTCGGGTGTAGACTGGGCACGGGCCCTAGTAACTCTCGGGGTCTGGCTGGTTTTCCCTGCTACTAACTTACCCTTCTAGGCCGCTGTCACTTTCCTCGAAGGCATCGCTATAAACATAACAATCTTGTTAGGGAGAAATTATCCTGATAACACAGCTCTATCGCATGATTTAAAGTAAAAAGAAAGGATAACATCCTAATTGTCCCGTAGCCTCCTGTTTATAGATGTGGTGCACAACACACTAATAAAAAAGACTCTATTAGACACGGTCTATAGATACTCTGAGGATGAACTGCTCTGATACCACTTCTGTCATGACCCAATCTCGTGGGTCATGACTAGTATCCGAATTGGACATTTGTATACACACCTATTATCTATGATTAATCGGCAACTGAACATGATATGGGCTTTATATGGGCAGCACTTCATCTCAAAATTATCACTTGTATATATACCTATATTACCTGTCTCCTAGGGAGTTAAACTTTTCAAATATAGGATAGTATAATATGCAATCCGACAAGGCTGCACAACATAACACATCCCAAAATAAACATTTACATACGCAAGCCAATGAGGATGCCACTCCAAATGGAAACGTCCCAAAACATAAGCCGTACTAGTGTAGCCAAATAACATTTATATACAACCCACACATATGTCTACAGACCTCTAAGAGAATTAATAAAAATATATGACTAGACAGGGCCCCACCGTACCCCTAAATATATAAATATATACATTATAAGGATTGGTACCAAAAGCTTAGGCTCCGAGACAATAGATCACTTCAAATCGCTTAGTAGAATTCTTAGCTGGCGGCTCTCCAAAATGAGTATCTATACCTGCGGGCATGAAATGCAGCTTCCCTCCTTCCAAAAGAAAGGAGGGGTCAGTACGACATATGTACTGAGTATATAAGCATAAAATACAGTAAGAAAAATCATAGCTAAAGTAGAGATTTCAAAAGACAAGTATGTTACTCAAGAAGTCACTGTACCTGTGCCTTATGAAATCAAGTCATGCATGCTTATATCATATATCATATCCAGACCTTTAGGGACTCGGTGAATTCGTCATATACATATATATCATATTCATCCCATCATGGGCTCGGCGCCATCATCATGTCCTCAAGTCATATCATCATTATATATATACCATACTCGGCCCTCTAGTGAGGGACTCGGTGAACAATGTAGTAAAACTGTGCACAAATACATATTTGACTCGAGAATTGGTGAAAGATACATTAAGACATGCACAAGCAGAGTAATGAGTAACCATATGCATTCAAATCATCATTTAAGACTTAATGGAATAATCAAAATAAACAATTGTTTGAAAATTAAGACTGTAGTCATTTCAAGTAACCTTCGGTTGCCATTATAAATTATGCCAAATATGAATTATACCGAAGTATGACCTATACTAAAATATGACTTATACTAACTAGGGTGGCCGAAATCATACATGTGAGTCAAGGCATAATGATATAAATTCTGAAAATTAAGAACATTCGCCATCCTAGTATCTCTTAGAATAAGAGCTTCGTTGGAATTCTATACATTTGTCATCCGTTTGTTATATAAGATCATGCCAAAAGAAAGAAAGGTTAGCTTTACATACCTGGATGTCTAACTAATTTCCAGTGGCTACGACTACTCTTTATGTTTATAAGTCTACAAATAAGAGAGTAGCACTATAATTAGGAATTCTAATAAAAATTGTGCAACATTTCCCCTATAATTCGTACTTCTGGATTAACTCCAAAACAGCCCAAACAATGCATAAATTCAGCACCATTTACTTAACAACAACAACCACGTTATTCACAAGTTATATACCAATAAATATCTGCACAACTACTTCAAAAAAGACCTTAAAACTGCCCACAACCAACACATGTCGATAACAATATTAGCAGATAGATTTCTATCTCCAATTAGTTCTTGTAATTACTTCAATTTAACCCATACAAATATGTTATTCTACTTCAATTAAATTTTACACATCCTTTGTAGTTTACACCTTAAACATACATTAATCATATCATGCACAAAAATAACATCTAACAGCCCAACATAAATGCACAACACAATAGAATATTTGAACTCAAAAGTCCTTACACCAAAAATATGTAAAACCTCTTCTCATTTCAGTCTTTAAAAACACCAAAAATGAGCAATAAATCTTTCTTTAACATCTTTAATTCCCTTATTTAGACTTATACAACAATATCCTGAATCATTCTTCTCAAAAGAAATCAAAGATCAAAGTAATTCTCGAAAGTCAGAAACTAAAAATTTTGGACAGCTTTCCAAAAATTTCAGATTTATGTTTCCAACATCTATAACATGATTCCAATGAATTCCATGGAAGAATCAAGTTAAAATAATAAATAATCAATTTATCTTAACCTTGGAGAGATTTTTGAAGTTCAAAGAGTGTTGGGACGTTATTGGATAGGTTTTGAGATGAGAGAGAAGTGGGCGAGAATTCTAGAAATTTTTGTGAAGTGTAAATGCTAAAAATTGCCTGATCTTTGTCCCTTTTAATTGGGCTCTTTTAGATCGGTTTTTTGGCTAATATTTGGGCCAAAAATGGTTTATTATGTGGACAACATATTAGGCTTTTGTCCCAAAAATATTATTGGAGTTTGGCAGCCCAAAATCCTCATCCATTCCACCAACAATGGGCTGCCAGAAAAATTTCAGAATTGGATTTTCCCACAATTCACTTTTATTGGCCCAACAATAAGTCATTACTTAGCTTAATAGTACCATATAACCAACCCATTAAATTTACACCATGTCCAAATCTTAATACCTCATACTTCAACTTACTACTCCTCTTAGAATTAGAAAAATATCACATGCCACCTTTTAAAATTTTAAACCATTGCCACACTTTCAATCCATTTCCAACCAATACATTCACCTACAAGTCATGATTTCTCATATATGTTTGAATATTTTACATTGAGTATAATATACTAAAACGTTAGCAAATGAAAAATATGGGGACCTAGGCACTTATGACCTAACCAATGTTATAACATGCACATCATCCCCACTTAAAAAGCAGTAACCACAAAGTATCTCAGGAATCAAACGCAAGAATCAATACACCATAATTAATTATGCAAGGATGCTCATTCATTAATAAACAAGCATCAGTCACATTTGCCTGTAATGACATTGGCATCACACTATCATTGAAAATGACCTCGGTAGTACACTCTTACCGGCAATGACCTCGGCATCACACATTTTCCAAAAATGACATTGACATCATACTTTTGTCGAAAATGAACTTAGAATCACACTCTCACTGGAAATAACCTCAGCATCACACTCTCCATGTCGTCACAGTGTCCAAGATCAAAATGCAATTCAACATGTTCACATAATAATGAGAAAATGACAAGTTAAAGCAATTCACAATCACAATGGGACTATCAAGGCATGTTATAAGATTTACATCAATATCAATATCAAGCATTTCATACTTTTCAATCACCATCATAGAAATACATTGCCTGTTTATTAATTCACTTTATTTATTAAGATCAACTCATATGAATACATAACCCATCACTATCAATCCAGCAACATTACCCATATCAAATCAATAACCTTTATGTCAATTATCAACTAGGTTCTAAAAATACTAGACAATTATAACTGGCCACACACTTAAAAATTTTCTCCATTATCTTAGCATAAACAAACATGCACACTATAGGGATCTGTTCATCACCCACCTTAAACCAATAACATCATGATAAATAAAAACACCACTTTAGAAATAACTAAAGCATTGAGTTCCCATAAACTCAATCAAATAATTAAGACAATTATGATATATAGACACACAATTGAGCAACAACTAAAGCATTGAGTCCCCATAAACTCAATCCAATAGTTTAAACAGTCATAATCATAAGTACAACATAGCTCGGACTCTCAGTCTCAAGTCTTAATTTAATAAACACATGATATCTTATTAAGTCCTTTAACATAATTTCAAGATCAACCCAAGCAATGCATAAACAATAATTTAGCATCACATTATTTAAAACCATGTTAAGGAAATCTTTCATAACAACAATTCCACTTTTATGCAACAATAACCTTTTTACATGGTTCCCAACTAATTTCGACCGTCCTGAAATCAGAGTGTCTCCACAGTCACAAATTATTATTTTTTCTTAACATCTTCACGATCAGTAAGTCCATACATAATTAAGAGTTGTATTTTCTCACACAAGTATAGCATTTAACACGCCAAAAATTTCATTTATTAATCACATTATAGTTTATCACTAGACCATTATACATAACTATCATGATCCAAACTAGGGCCTAGAGGTGACATGGCGATTAGAATTCCTGAAGAAAGCTCAGCCAAGCTTCTTAGCATATCATAAATATACATAAAGTACACAATAAAAGAAAACTCATAAAAAGTCCAAGAAGGCATCACATAACTAGAATAAAGTAGAACGACATAAACACCATACATATATCCAATATGCCTCTATAAGACTACATAGGCAGGGACTAGGACACGCTCCTAGCTCACCCTCAAAGGAAAGAAGATAACATGACATGAAATAGTCTCAAAACATCAACATAGTCTAGAAATAACAATAAAAGAGAGGATAACTCATCTTACCCTCGAAGCATGAGGAATCACCACACTAATCTTCAATAGATCACCAACTAGCCACGAGAAGAGGATGGAGCGCACGTCCCTACATTGTGATATGATGTAGGAAATGAAGTATGTGTTAGTATGTTTGAATGTACTAAGTATGTAGGCAATGCATAATAAAACCATGTTGTGCATATGACCAAGCTTTAAAACATAGTAAAAATCCTTTAAAAGCATCATAAGACATAAGACATGGTCAATGTAAAACATAAGTAAGTCATAATTAGTCATAAGGAGAATCAATGCACCATAAACCAAAAGAATATCATATGAAAGTAAAGAGAGGATTAGTCATTTTAAACATCATACAGACCATACACATGTGTGAGATATAACTATACTCGACATTAAGACCATGCGAGCTATACATGGAATCCCGATATATTGCCCTATCAAAAAAGGGCCCAATATATCTTGCCAGGAGATAAAGGAATTATCATTATTAGACCAAATATTTGCCTCTAGTCCTTGAGATTGGGTACTCGCCTCTAATCTCTTTTTTATGGACGCACATAGTTTATGGGACATGGGTAATTTTCATAGTCCACTCAGTGCTAAGTACTACTCTCAATAGAATATCATGCATAATTTACATATATCATAAGAGTAGCTCATTCATCATAATTCGTTACTTTTCATGAGTCATTCATAGGACTTGCTAATCATTCAAAAAACTTGTTCATAAGAGCTCATCATTATGTGATTCATGTAATGTGGGTGTAAGTGTTCCATCATTACAAATCCTTTTTCATAAAAGTGTATCATTAGGGTCAAAAGTCACCCTATCATTAGCTTGTTTTAAATATCATTAAAACGTCATTTATAAACCTTTCGTGAGTCGTTGATAATCATTCATTGAAAATCATGATCAAAACTTATACTTGAAAATAAGGTGAAAACATGAGATGATCAATTGTCTTGGAAATCATGAAATTGAATTGAAAACATGCACGATTATATAATTTATATCAACCCATACATAATTCATGAAAATATCATCAATTGGAAGTATAATTAAAAATACTCATAATTCATATCATTAACCCTAAAGATCAATATATTAAAATTCATAGAAAAACTCTTCAATTTTATAAAATAATCATCAATTTATATTAAAATAGATTCATAATCATAACTAGAATAATAATTCATATAATTGGAATAGAGATCATAAAATACATAGTTTAATTAACTAAAAAAGTACAGAATTTTTGGGTTCCATGGGTGAAAGTAACCTAGGATCAAATACCCATATACCTTAATTGAGAAGATCAAAGAAAATTAAAGAAACTTAAAATTTTAATGGAGAGCTTGAGGGAATTCCTTGGAGATCTTCAATGGAGTGTTTGAGAACTTTTATAGAATGAGAATTATTTGAATAGGTAAATTGTGGTAGAATGAATGAATTTAGAGGTTTACGATAGCTTATAGACTAGAATTAAGTCTTAAAAATTTCTAGGTTTAATAACTAAAAATTAACGAAATGTCTAAAGTGTCCCCACTTAAAAATTGAATCAGAAATTTTTTCTGAACCTGTAAATCACATGTGAGAATGCGATTTATGAACAAAACGTAAATCGCATTTGAGGAATGTGATTTATAGCCAAATTGGGTGAATGAGGTTTTTGGACAAATTTTGACTAGGGAAAATTTTTTATTGTGGGGGAGCAAGTCTGCGACGCGGACTTGCCACGCACCCTACTATTTTATGTAATTTTTTTAAAAAATTATCTTTCAATATACGGGTCTTAATGTCACAATCCGAATTCGGGTGTGATGACACTCGTCTCAACCCACGAGACAAGTCAGTCCAAAACCCAATAAAAATGGATAAACTCAAAAATAGTATAATAGATAATTACTACAATAAATGCGAAAGTCTTAAACAACAATAAAACTCCAAAGGATTGGTTGTCATACGTACAAGCCTCTAAAATAGTAGAATAGAAATAAACATAAGTCTCAAAAGTGTATTTGTCTCTCGAATAGAACAAAAGCATGAAAAGGAGCAAGAGGGATCGCCGGAACCAACAGCTACCTCTCAAATGTCTCCAAAAGCCATAGATGAAGAGAAGGGAAATCTGAATCACTTTCTAGGCTTAGAACCTATACAGATGTAGTTAGCAAGGGGTGAGTACCAAATAACATGATGCCTATCAAGTAAAATAGTAAAAAATCTAAAGCTAAATAAAATGAGTACCCCTGACACTCCATCCAAACCTCCCATAACTACAACCGACAAGCAGAACAGCCCAATCTAATAGCCTATGCACAGATATAGCCCATGTAGCAAGTAAGTCAAATACACTTCTACAGCCCAACAGATAGTGTCAATATCGCACATATTCTAGTCTCAACATCCCACATATTAAGGTAAGTAGTCAGATAAATAAGTCAATGCAAATAATGCAATGTGATGAATGCCCAATGTGATGCTAAAGTAACAACTACGGCGCGTGACACGTCCCACATATGTAAAATATAACAACAATAATAGTAACAAGCACGGTGTGTGGCATGTCCTTCAATGCAATAATATAACAACCATGACACGTGGCACATCCCTCTATGTAATAATATAACGACCATGACGTATGGTATGTCCATCGATTCCTCTTTATTATTCTTTACCATATTCATTTACCTGGAACCATTTCTTTTCGGCAAATTTCATAAAAAGGGGACCTCCATACATATTTCAACCCAAATGCAAATGAGAATAATCATGCAATCGATAGGAAGGGAATGAAGTTCAATATCATATACAATTCATTCCTCTAATAACACCAAGTAAGCTTCATAATGAGACAAGTTTAACTCAATTCAATAGGCCAATTCATTAGGTTAATCTCTCATTAATAACTCCAATTAATCAATTCTAAGCATTTCTAATGATGCATTATCAAGTTGATACTACTTTCAATCAATTAACATAGCACGTATCAAGAATACACATTCTATGAAGCTTATGAAAGTTTAGAATTCCACTTGCCTCGTTATCACACCCAACTAATCCGGAACTTGGATTTTCCCCTTCATTTGACTCTCCGATTCGTAAGAATCTAATCAAATATGAATTCTCAATCAAATTACAGAGCTAACAACACTAAAGTTTCACTTTTTTGAAGATAGACACAAAAATTAAATTAAAAACGGGATTGTGGGATCCATGATGGGGATCTCAAAATCGACTCCGTAAAAGGTTCTAAATGCACTATAGAGATTGTACCCAAAATAGGGCACAAATTGATGCTCAAAATGAGATAAATCATTCCAACAAATTAAATCACCACTAAATCTTGAAACTAAGCTAGGGCAGTAGCTATTTTACGAGTTTTACATCAAAACCTAGGGCTTAGACGTGACATGGCGAATGAGGAACCCAAAAGTATATCAAACAAGTCTCTTAGCATTCTTTTAGCCTTTCATATGTAATGACAATAAATAAACAAGCAGAAATCATAATAGTAAATCTTCAACTTACATATGTCCAACAATACCTCTTTTAGATTTAACAAGGCTAAGACAAGTCCCTAGCTCACTCGGAATCATAATAGAAAAAAATGCCATACTAAGTGTCTAAAGATCTCAACATATCATAATCTAGAAAGATAAAGGGGTATTGTTCCTGGAATATGGGAATTCACCAAAAGTAGTCTTCAAACGAAATCTTAACTAGCCACGTGGAGGAGAAAGAAGAGTAGCCTTGGTCCCTACACGGTGATATCATGTAGGCAAAAGAATATGCGTTAGTACTATGAATGTACTAAGTAAGTAAGCATGCATGAACATTGAGAAAATATTAAAACATTTATGTAATATGAAACATAATGCAATGCATGCATAATCAATCATATAGATATCCTTTAAAACATTTATTTTGTGGGGATATAACCTAACCAACATTTAAGACCATTTGAGCAACATGGAATCCAACATAACCCCCTACGTTGTCTGGAGAGACTACTTGCCGGGTAGAACTCTGTCAACTTAATTCATTTCTTTAACTTTAACTTTAAGAGCTATTTGTGGATCCATTAACCGAAACCTACAAGGGCTCTTATGTTGCACATAGTTAATGAGACAAAGTGTTGCTACTAGAATTCCCTTACCGAATCCCACCTCAATGACCCATTCGATGCTAAGTCAATTTCACAGAATAGTTTAATACTTCAAAATAGTCATAGCATATAGCTTGAGAATTCAAAACATCATATTCAGTAGAATAGCTCATTAAAACCTTGGTAATTCAAATATGCAAGAATTGTCCTTATTGCATAAAGAATCCATCATTCATATCATTTCAACATTCTTTCATTTTATAAGACTCCCTTTTGATCATAGACATTGCTTTAATAAACATTCATTTGGAGTCAAAACTTTCAAGTCAAACTTCATTGAAAACATAGTAAAACTAAGTGGGTTTAAATCACTTCAACTTTCAAACATGTATGTAAATGAAATTATGCATAAATAATTTGAAATTTATTAATTAAAAATTATGCTTTAAACAACCACCATGAATTTCAAGAACCTTTAAAGAGATAAATAGGGAAAAATACTTGAAAATCATCAATTCATACATATGAAATTATTTTGCATCAAAATAGACCAATAATCAATAGTTTAACCATGATTCATGCTATTAAGATGAAATAAGAATTACCCATAAGACAAAATCTTATTTGAAATCAAGAGATTTAGTTGAAAGAGTTTTGGACTACATAGGTGGAAGAACCCATGGATAAACACTCACATATCTTAGAGTAAAGCTTAAAGAAAATAGACATAATTTATCATATAATCAAAATAATTTAGGCATGAGAGTGGAAGGAATACTCTCATTGAAGCCTTACATATCTGGAATACGAAGTGTTACTTAGAATCAAAAGAGTTAATGAACACTGCTGAATCCTAACTTTTTTTCCTCCCCAAAGCATTTTGTGTATTATCCGGAGTATATGAATCACCGAAATAGTATTTATACACTACAAAGATCTAACACTATATTTTGAGAATTAGTAAAGGAGTGTTTAGAGAGAAGAGTTGCTTGAGAAAATGAACAAAATGATGAAATAAGGTGGGTATTTATAGATGTGAAGGAAGGACCTAACAATAATTAAAATAATTATAAAGAAAAGTATAAAAATATAATGAAAGATTGTGTTGTCATGGGTGATGTCAAATGGAGGACTATTGATGTCATGGGTGATGTCAAATGGATCTAGATCTTTCCATGGTTGGTGAGATGAACCTTCTTTTAACAAAATACCCTTTTTCGGAGCTGCGTTTGAACAAGATAACTTCCTCTTTAGAATTTGGTGTATTTATATGAATTGTTGTACTAGAGGTATACTTTCATGTCGTTTAAGAATCAACTAATTTAGAGCATCCTATAGTGAGATATGATTTTTTTCTACAAATACTCTATTTTGTCACAGTACCATGTCTTGCAATAATTAATTTATTTGACCTACTTAACCTTCGAAAATTAAAATATGGTCTTCACAAACGTTGTAGGTAATGATGTTGGGGTTATTCAAAAATTTGAATCACCTAATTTAGTCCATCCTATGAAAAGTAATGCCCAAAATACAGAAGCTGTATCATTTTCATCAAAAATTAAAGCATCATATACAACGTTTTTAGGGGGGTATTACATTATCTCTCCCTTGGGAACATTCATCCTCAAATGAGGAAAGAGTTACAATGAGTAGATTAGAGTATAAACCAACAACCCATCATTAATGCAATAGTACAATTTAAAATATCGTTCGAAACATATTTCATAATTTTGCAAGCATATGACAAGAAAATTTGAAATGCAAGGATTTCAAGTAATTGAGCAAGGACAACTTAATACCTTAGGTTTGGGTATAGAAAGAAATATGAGGGTATCTCTTAATAATATCCGCTTCTGCTTTCCATGTAGCACTTTCGATTATTTGATTCCTCCAAAGGACTTTAACAGATGCAACTTCTTTGTTCCTCAATCTCTTAACTTGTCGGTCCAAAATTTCAACCGGAACTTCTTCATAGGTCAAGTTTTCTTCAACATTAAATACTCTCAAAGGAACAATGAAACTAGGATCACCTTCACACTTTCTCAATATAGACACGTGGAACACCGGATGAACCATGGCCATTTCTAATGGCAACTCCAACTCATATGCAACCTTGCCAACACGTCTCACAATTCTATAAGGCCCTACATACCTAGGGCTCAATTTTCCTTTCTTACCAAACCGAACCATACCCTTCATGGGTGAAACCTTCAGATACACCCAACCATCCACATTAAACTCAAGATCCCTTCTTCTATTATCAAAATAGGACTTTTGACAACTTTGAGTTGTCTTCAACCTTTCTCTAATAATCTTCATCTTCTTGAAAGAATCAAGTACCAAATTAGGGCACAACAAGGTCATCTCACCTACTTCGAACCAATCATCCGGGGATCTACATCGTCTCCCATACAAAGCCTCAAATGGCGTCATCTCAATACTTGAGTGGTAACTATTATTATAGGCAAACTTGATGAGCGGTAGATGGTCATTCCAATTTTCTTTAAACTCCAACACAGAAACCCTTAACATATCCTCTATTGTTTGAATCATCCTTTCGGCTTGCCCATCCGTATGAGGATGGAATGTAGTGCTCAATTTTACCTTAGTACTGAGGCCCTTTAGAAATGATCTCCAAAGGGAGAAGTGAATTGGGTACCACAATCTGAAATAATGGATAACGTCACACCATGCAACCTCACCAACTCTTGAATATACAACTTGGCATAGTCTTCGGCATTATAGGAAGTCTTAACTGGTAGAAAGTAAGACAAATTAGTCATTCTATCAACAATTACCCAAATTGAATCATGACACTTCCGGGTATGAGGCAAACCCACTAAAAATCCATATTCATATCTTCCCACTTCCAAGTAGGGATTTCAATGTCTTGGACTAGGCCACCGACCTTTGATGTTTAGCCTTTATTTGTTGGCAATTCGGACATTTGGACACGAACCTTGATATGTCCTTCTTTATGCCACCCCACTAATAAAACTCTTTTAAGTCTCGGTATATTTTTCGTCAAACTAGGATGGAGTATGTAGAATTATGAGCCTCCATCAAGATTAAACTCCTTAGGCCATCAACATCCGAAACACTTAGCCGACCTTGGTAGTATAGCACCTCATCTCCCCCTTGGGAAAAGACCTCTATCTTTTTTTCCTTCACCAACTTCTTTAACTCGATAAACATTGGGTCAAGATCTTACTTTGATTTAACATCCACCACCAAAGAGGATTCAGACCTATTTTGAACAACCATACCACCATCATTAGTACCACACAACTTCACCCTTAATCTGGCTAACTGGTGAACATCTTTCACTAAATCCTTCTTCTCTTCATCCACATAGGCCACACTCCCCATAGACACTCTACTAAGTGCATCGGCAACCACATTGGCTTTACCCAAATAATAGTGCATACTCATGTCATAGTCCTTAAGAACTTCTAGCCATCTCATTTGCCTTAGATTAAGGTCCTTTTGGGTGAACACATATTGAAGACTTCTATGATCGATATACATATCCAAATGCACCCCATAGAAGTAATGCCTCCAAATCTTCAAAGAAAAACCAATGGCTGCCAATTCAAGGTCATGGGTAGGGTAGTTACACTCATGCACCTTTAATTGTCTAGAAGTATAGGCTATAACCTTGTCGTTTTGCATTAAAACACAACCTAAACCAATCTTTGAAGCATCACAATAAACTACAAACCCTTCTAATCCTTCCGGTAGAGTCAAAATAGGAGTGGAGGTAAGTCAATCTTTCAAGGTCTATAAACTCTTCTCACACTCACCTGTCTATATGAATTTGGCTTTGTTTTGGGTCAATTTCATCATAGGAAATGAGATGGAAGAAAATCATTCGATGAACCTTCTATAGTACCCGACTAGACCCAAGAAGCTCGTAATGTCTGAAGGAGATAATGGTCTAGGACAATTCTTGACTGCCTCCATTTTCATAGGATCAACCTTGATCCCATCATCAGACACTACATGACCAAGAAATGCCACCTCCTTCAACCAAAATTTACACTTACTAAATTTTGCAAGCAATTGACTATCCCTCAATATTTGCAGCACAACTCTCAAGTGATTTTTATGTTCTTCCTTACCCCAAGAGTAAATCAAAATATCATCAATGAAGACTACCACAAAAGTATCAAGGTAAGTTTTGAACACCCTATTCATCAAGCCCATGAACGTCGCCAGCGCATTCGTCAACCCAAAACTCATCACCACAAACTTGAAGTGACCATACCTTGTTCAGAAAGTCATTTTGGGAATATCACACTTCCTCACCCGTAGTTGGTGATAGCCAGACCAAAGGTCAATCTTGGAGAAGTGACTTGCCCCTTGCAATTGATCAAAATGTTATCTATTCTAGGGAGTGGGTACTTATTCTTAATGGTCATCTTATTTAATTATCGATCGTCTATACACATTTGAAGCGACCATCCTTCTTTCTCACAAATAATTCGGGAGCACCCTATGGCAAAATACTTGGTCTTATGAACCCTATTTCTAACAAGTTCTTTAATTGTTCCTTCAACTTTTTCAATTCTATTGGGGTCATTTGGTAAGGAGAAATAGAGATAGATTGAGTATCGAGAAGGAGATCGATACCAAAATCAACTTCTCTTTTGGGAGGGACACCGGAAAGTCATCGGAAAAAACATCAGGAAACTCATTGACTATGGGAACCGACTCAAGAGGAGGACTGTCGACTCAAAAGGAGGACTTTTAGAGTCGACATCCCTAATCCTCAAAATATGGTAAATACAACCCTTAGAAATCATTTTTTGGGCCTTAAGATAAGAAATGAACTTACCCTTTACCACCGAATCACGACCCTCCCATTTAATAATAGACTCATTTGGAAATTAGAACTTGACTCGATGAGTCCTACAATCTATGGAAGCAGAAGATACATGTAATCAATCCATCCAAAGAATAAAATCAAAATCTACCATGTCAAGCTCAATGAGATCACAAGGAATAACTTTATGCAAGAGAGACAGGACAACCCCTATAGACCTTTCTAACAATAACTGACTTACCAATGGGGGTAGACACCAAATAGGGCTCTAATAATATTAGGGGTGACACATCAAACCTATTAGGAAGGAATAGAGTAACAAATGATAAATTTGCACCCGAATCTAATAGTGCATACACATCAAAAGAAAAGACCTTTAACATACCGGTAATGACCTTGGGTGCGTCCTCAACCTCTCGTCTCCCATGCAAGGCGTAAAAGCGGTTGGTGCATTGGACACCTACTTGGGCTTAATGACCATGAGCAATTTGTACTTGAGGCCTACCACCACCATATCTACAATCCTTAGTATGGTGGCCCAGCTTTCCACACTTAAAACATGCATTGGAGCCGCTAAGCATTCCCCTTTGTGAGTCCTTCCACACTTCTTGCAAGCTAGGAAAGTTTGAGCAACAACTTTCTCTCTTGGAACCATTGGTTTCGCACTCTTGTCCTTGTTGAACCTTGGAGGAGGATTATTGGTGGAACCTTTCCCTACAAACAGTTGCCCACCTTGGCCTTTGTCATTGTTACCATAATCGGACCTTTGAGGGTTAAACCACCCTCCACTATCCACTCTATCCTTTTTGAACCCCTTTGATCTCTCTCTCTCAGCTCTCTTCTTCAATTTGTTATGCATAAGTCATTAACCAAGAGATGTCCATCTCCTTGACCAACATGGCCATTTTGCACTCCTTGGACACCAAGATTGAGACACTGGAAATAAACTTGCTCATCCTAGCTCTTGGGTCGGAGACCATGAAGGGAGCATAATTTGACAACTTAGTGAATTTGAGAGAATACTCCTTCATGCTCATACTCCCTTGACAGAGGTTGATGAACTCTTGGATTTTGGCCTCCTTTAGCTCTAATGGGAAGAAACAGTCTAGGAAGACACCTTTGAACTATTCCCATCCTATCGTCCCTATTTCTTCATCTCTCTCAACAACCCAGTATTTATACCACATTCGAGCCACACCTTTGAGTTGATAGGCCACTAGCTCGGCCTTCTCATTCAGTGGCATACCCATGATAGCCACAATCCAGTATACCTTATCAATGAACTCCATAGGGTCCTTATCTAGTTTAGAACCATCAAACTCAGGCGGATTCATCCTTTGAAAATCTTGAATCTTAGAGGCCGAATTTTGCATTTGGGGAGAAGGAACACCTTGATTCCCTTGGTTGGCTATGACTTGAGTCAACAATGTAATGATATTGCGAAACTCGGCATGGGTTACCCCTTCCTCATTATTTGGGGAATTGGGAACCGGAGGAGTTTGGTCCTCATTGTCAACCCTTGATCTTAGAGGTTTTCTTCCACGAGTCATTATCTAGAGAACACGAAATAGGTTGTTAGTTAAAGGAAAGATTAGGACACTCTAAGGCATGAAATAAATTTGAAAGAAGTGAAAATTTCCTAAATGTCCGATAGTCTCCTATTCATAGTTATGGTGCGCTTCACAACCATGAACAAGATCCTATTTGACGTGGTATATTGGATTTCGAGGACCATTCAAAACCTCAGGCTCTAATATCAAGTTTGTCACGACCCAAGCCTAGGGTCTAGACGTGACATGGCGAATGAGGAACCCGAAAGTACCTCAAAAAATCCTCTTAGCATTCTTTTAGCCTTTCATAGATAATGAAAATAAATAAACAAGCAAAAATCATAATAGTAAATCTTCCACTTACATATGTCCAACAATACCTCTAACTTTTAAATTTAACGGGGCTAAGACAAATCTCTAGCTCACCCTCAATCATAATAGAAAGAAATATCATAGTAAGTGTCTAAAGATCTCAACATATTAAAATCGAGAAAGAAAAAAGGGTATTGTTTCCGAAATATGGAAACTCATCAAAAGTAGTCTTCAAATAAAATCTCAACTAGCCACATGTAGGAGAACGAAGAGGAGCACCGGTCCCTACATGGTGATATCATGTAGGCAAAAGAGTATGTGTTAGTATTATGAATGTTCTATGTAAGTATGCATGAACATTGAGGAAATATTAAAACATTTATGTAATATGAAACATAATGCAATGCTTGCATAATCAATCATATAGATATCCTTTAAAACATTTATTTTGTGGGAAGACAACCATAACCGACATTTAAGACCATTCGAGCTATTACATAGAATCCAACATAACCCCCTACGTTGGCCGGGGAGACTACTTGCCAGGTAGAACTCTGTCAACTTCATTTGTTTTTTTAACTTTAACTTTAAGGATTATTTGTGGATCCATTTGCCTAAACCTATAAGGGCTCCTATGTTGGCACATAGTTAATGAGATAAAGTGTTGCTACTAGGATTTCCTTACCGAATCTCACCTCAATGACCCAATCGATGATAAGTCAATTCCATGAAATAGTTTAAAACTTTAAAATAGTCATAGCATATAGTTTGAGAATTCAAAACATCATATTCAGTAAAATAGCTCTTTAAAACCTTTGGTAATTCAAATATGCTATAATTATCCTTATTGCATAAAGGATCCATCATTCATACCATTTCAACATTCTTTCATTTCATAAGACTCCCTTTTGATCATAGACATTACTTTAATAAATATTCATTTGGAGTCAAAACTTTCAAGTCAAACTTCATTGAAAACATAGTAAAACTAGGTGGGTTTAAATCACTTCAACTTTCAAACATGTATGTTAATGAAATTATGCATAAATAATTTGAAATTCATTAATTAAAAATTATGCTTTAAACAACCACCATGAATTTCAAGAACCTTTAAAGAGCTAAATAGGGAAAAATACTTAAAAACCATCAATTCATACATATAAAATTATTTTGCATAAAAATAGACCAATAATCATTAGTTTAACCATGATTCATGCTATTAAGTAGAAATAAGAAGTACCCATAAGAAAATCTTACTTGAAATCAAGAGAGAATTAGTTGAAAGAGTTTTGTACTACATGGGTGGAAGAACCCATGGATAAACAACCACATACCTTAGAGTAAGGCTTAAAAAAAATAAACATAATTTATCATATAATCAAAATAATTTAGGCATGAGAGTGGAAGAAATACTCTCATTGAAGCCTTATATACCTGGAATACGAAGTGTTACTTAGAATCGAAGGAGTTAATGAACACTGTTGAATCCTAACCTTTTTTCCTCGCCAAAGTATTTTGTGTATTATCCGGAGTATATAAATCACCAGAATAGTATTTCTACAATATTAAGAACTAAAACTATATTTTGAGAATGAGTAAATGAGTGTATAGAGAGAAGAGTTGCTTGAGAAAGCTTGATGAACAAAATGATGAAATAATGTGGGTATTTATAGATGTGAAGGATGGACCTAACAATAATTAAAATAATTATAAAGAAAAATTTGAAAATTTAATAGAAGATTGTGATGTCATGGGTGATGTCAAATGGAGGACTATTGATGTCATGGGTGATGTCAAATGGATCTAGATCTTTTCATGGTTGGTGAGATGAACCTTCTTATAATAGAATACCCTTTTTCGGAGCTGCGTTTGAATAAGATAACTTCCTCATTAGGATTTGGTGTCTTCATATGAATTGTTTCTCTAGAAGTCTACTTTCATGTCGCTCAAGAATTAACCAATTTGGAGATCCTACAGTGAGATATAAATTTTATTCTACAAATACTCTATTTCGTCACAACACCATATCTTGCAACAATTAATTTATTTGACCTACTTAACTTCCAAAACTTAAAATATAGTCTCACAAACGTTGTAGGTAATGATGTTGTGGTTATTCAAAAATTTGAATAACTTAATTTGGAGCATTCTATAAAAATTCATACCCAACATATAGAAGTTATATCCTTTTCATAGAGAATTGGAACATCGTATACAACGTTTTTAGGGGCTGTTACATAAAATGACCAAGAAATCATCTTCTAAAGTTTATCAAAACCTGAATCCAAATATGGCCGAGGAAGCACCTAAAGTCGTTCGATTTTACCACACACAAAACTTCTAATCAAGATTCAAACCTAACTAGTGGACTCTTCATGAAATTCTCTTGAAGATAGCCTCTTCAATCGTCAGATTTGGTATTGAAAAGCTCAAGAAATGGGGGTTCAAAGTTGGGAGAAAAACTAAAAATGGGTCTCTTATGCACCAGATTTTATTTTCTGTTTTTGCTATAATTAAAGTCTTCGAATGGACCCTCAGAATTCGTACGAACTCCGATAAAAATAAACCGGATATGCAACCCCACTAAATTCGACATTCTGAACTCAATTGAATCATCAAATTTCTGAAAAACTGTTGTTATGAGTAAATTACCCTCCCAGACTCTTTATTGTCCTACAACTCAACTCTTGGCCTAAAAACTCAAAACGACGATTAAGGTCTCGGGGCTCTAAGTCAATGTCCAACTAGACCAAACTCAATGTTCCGTACGCAATGGAGCCATCAGAATTCAAAAACGAGATCTCCTTGATCCAAAATTTGATAAGTCACAACAAAACTAGTTTCGGCACTTAAAATACTCGAATTACCCTCGGAACCTCTAAAAATCACAATGAAGCCATTTTTAGCGTTAGAATCACCTTCCGAAACCATCAGAATTCCAATTCGAGCACTCGAACCCCAAATGTTGACCAAAGTTAAACTTGAATCAAACTATAACTCAATTTCCAACTTGGGACCTAAATTCCACATTTCAAATCCAAATCTGATTCCGACAAATCTCCTAGACCAATTTCCACATTTCAAAACTAATGTAATCGATGGAATTCCATTTCGAGACTCAAAACTCAAAATGACTCCAAAACTCAAAAATTGACAACTTAAGCCTTAAAAACTCATTTATCAAGCAAAACCTCAACTTTTCACAAGTTTTCCAAAAAACAACTTTCAAACCCAATCTAAAATGACTCGGGGCAACTGACGGGAGGGGTAAAATGATAATTTTTTAAAAATTCTCGAAAATGACTTTTAGGGTCATTACATCATCTACTACTAAAAATCATGTTCTTCCTCGAGCATAAAGTAAAGACAAGTACCTAAAGCCTAAAAAAGATACAAATATCAGGCCCACATGTCATCCGCCAACTCCCAAGTCGCCTCTCCGACTGAGCGGTGCCTCCACTGTACCTTCACTAACGCTATCTTCTTGGTTCTAAGCTTACGTACCTGTCTATAAAGGATGGTTATGGGATCCTTCTTAAAAGTCAAATCTGGACCCAGCTCTACCATGTCAAAAGATAACATTCATAACATACTTTCGGAGCATGGAAACGCGAAACACCGAATGTACTATTGATAAGCTAGGTGGAAAGGCCAATCTATAAGACACCTCTCCCACTAACCCTAAAATCTCAAATGGGCCAATAAACCGAGGGCTAGGCTTGCCCTTCTTCTCAAATCGCATTACGCTCTTTATGGGCGACACTCAGAGCCAAACATGGTCACCCTTCATGAACTCCAATGGTCGAACCCTCCTATTTGCATAGCCCTTTTGCCTACTCTGGGCTATGAAGAGACTACCCTAGATCACCCGAACCTTCTCCATGGCATCTCTAAGCAAGTCTAGATCTAAGGAGCCCATCTCGACTAAATCGATCCACCCAATAGGAGATCGACACCACATACTAGATAATAACTTGAATAGAGCTATTTGAATGCTGGAGTGGTAACTGTTATTGTAGGTAAACTCTGCTAAAGGCAAATGTCGATCCCACCTAGCGCCAAAACCAATAACACAAACTCGAAGCATACCCTCCAACACCTGAATCATCCTCTAGGATTGGCCATTAGTCTGTAGGTGAAACATTGTACTCATAACAAGCCTAGTACCTAGGCACTCCTGTAGTTCCTACAGAAAGTGCAAAGTAAACACTGAACCTCAATCCAAAAAAATGGATACTAGAACACCGTGAATCCAAATAATCTGACTGATATACAATTAGGCTAGCCTATACACTGTGTACTTCACCTTAACTAGAATAAAATGGGAAAACTTGGTTAACCTATCAACAACCACCCATATGGAATCATAACTACCCACAGTGGTAGGTAAACCCACAATAAAGTCCATAAAGATCCTCTCTCACTTCCAAGTAGGAATGGGCATCCTCTGACTCACACCTCTAAGACGTTGGTGCTCGCACTTGACCTATTGACAGGTCAAAAACTTGGACACAAACTCAGCGATACATCTTTTCCATGCCCAGATGGATAGAATACCGAGAGCAATGAGCCTCTTCTAGAATCAATCTAATCAAGTCGCCTACCTTAGGTATACAAATTCGGTCCTTAATCCGCAAAACACTCTCGGAATCAAGTCTAGCCTCACTGGTTTCACCCCTTAATACCTTATCCTAAATGAGACATAGCTTCTCATCATAAAACCTCCTTTCCAGAATCTGCTCAACTAAGGAAGGGCAGGTCTCGATAGAAGCAATAAATCCTCTACTCTCTTCAGAAACTCGCAATCGAACAAAATTATTGGCTAGCCTCTAAACAACTCTAGACAAAGGCCTCTTGTCAACACTAATCGATGCCAGACTCCCTATACTAGGAGCATTCCTACTCAAAGCATCGGCCACCACATTAGCATTCCCCAGGTGATACAAAATAGTCACATCGTAGTCCTTCAATAGCTTGAGCCATCTACGTATCTTAAATTCAGATCCCTCTGACTGAAGATGTACTAAAGACTCCGGTGATCTGTGAATACATCACAATGCACACCATACAAGTAATGCTGCCATAGCTTCAACACAAATACCACATTCACTAACTCTAAATTATGGATAGGGTAGTTCTTCTCATGAGCCTTCAACTATCTAGAGGCATAGGCAACTACCTTCTCTTTCTACATCAAAATTCCCCCCCCCAAGCCAACATCGAAAGCATTACAATACACGGTGAAGTCTACACCCTCCTTGAGTAAGGTCAAAATAAGAGCAGAAGTCAACAACGTATTAAGCTTTTAGAAGCTTGCCTCGCACTCATCGTACCAATAAAAAATATACCGCTTTCTGAGTCAATCTAGTCAATGGAGCTGCAATAGTAAAGAATTCCTACACAGAGCGTCGATAATATCGGCAGAACCCATAAAGCTCCGAATCTTGATAGGGAAAGTAGGCCTGGTCCACCCTCTAATTGCCTCAATCTTGGATGGATCCACCCTAATACCCTCCTTGGACACCACATGTACTATAAATACTACAGAATCAAGCCAAAACTCACATTTGGAGAAATTTGCATATAACTTTTGTTCCCTCAACTTCTGAAGCACCAATCTCAAATGGATAGCATGGTTTTCCTCTTTCTTGGAGTACACTAAGATATCATCAATGAAGACAATAACAAAGTCCAGATACGGTTCCCAGCCTTAAATCAATGGCAAATTCAATATCCCTATCCAGAGGAACTCCCGGAAGGTCAGCAAGAAAAACATCGGTGAACTCCCTAACTGTAACATCCCTCAACAATTCTCACAAGTGCCTTAAGAATGCCTTGGGATTAGTCCGCTCATGTAACATGTTATCCTTAATCTTTTTGGAAAATCTGAGTTCAGCATATCGATCAGGGGGTCAAAACCTATAGAAAAATACTAGACGAGTTGGATTTTTAGTAAGGGTGTTTTAGATTTTTTCCAAATTGTTAGCTAATGAACCTAGACGTTTTTAAGACCTAATTCAACTCTATAAATTAACATAAACCCCTAATTCTATTCATTCTTCTATAATTCACCTACTCAAATATTTCTCTCTCTACAAAAGACTCTCAAGGACTCCATTAAAGACTTCAAGTAAATTCACTCAAGCTCTCCATCAAAACTCTCAAGTTTTTTCAAATTATTTGGTGTTATCACTTAAGGTATGTGGGTATTGATTCATAGATTCTTTCAACTATGATGCCCAATCAATTTCTCAAGGGTTTCTATCAAATTAAAGTATGGTATTTTATGAGTTTTATAATCTCTATTTCTATTGCATGAATTATGATTCAAAGTATGATCATGAGTCTATTTTGATATAAATTGATGGTTATTGCATTGAATTGAAGAATTCTTCCATGAATTCTCCTATATTGATCTCTAGGGTTCATGATGTAAATTATGTGTATTTTCAATTATACTCACAAATGATATTATCTTTATGAATTATGTATGGGTTGATAGGAGGTTTATGATCATGCATATTTTCAAGTCAATTACATGATTTTCAAAGTTAATTGATTATGCAATTGAGTACTACTCTAAGTTCAAGGTATGAATTTTATGCAAGTTATGAAGTAAGGTGACATAGGACCCTATATGGTGACCTAAGGCCTAACGATATGAATTATGCAACTATGATTGTACTGATGAAAGGACAATTCTCACATTACAAGTATATTATGAAAATGAGCTTCTTTATGATTTCAAACCTATGATCATGACTATGATATATGTAATTATGATTTCTATGCTATATATATATATATTCGGTGGGATTTGACTTAGCACCGAGTGGATTTGAGGTGGAGGACCTACCAAAAGCCCTAGTAGCAACCTCATGTATCTTGAACTACGTGCCACCATAGGAACAAAGGGATTAGAGGCAAATACCCAAATCTCTACGAGGTGATTACTCGAAATATCAAGGCTTGAAGGTGAGTACTCGAGTCTAAGAACTAGGGGTGAGTACCCGGTTTACATAATTGCTTAGTGGATCCAGTTAGCCATGTAGAGTCTACCTTGGCAAGTAGATTCTCCTTTTTCTTTGTTGTGTGGGGAGACAATGAGATTCCATGTTATAGTCCGCATGGTCTTATTGTCGGTTATGGTTTCTATTCCATATGTGTATGATCTCTTATGTATGCTATGATTTTAAATTATGCTTTTTAAATACTTTGTCAATAGGATTTTCTCATGTCTTTACTTACCTCCCCTTATCATGTGATTTACTTGACCATTGCATTCCATGACTTACGTTGCATATCACGCCCTCATACTTAGTACATTCCAACATTCTAATTTATACTTTTTGCCTACATTGTCTCATAATATAGGGGTTGAGGTTGAAAATTATACTCATCTACGTGGCTAGTTAAGCTTTCCTATCCAGCGGTAGTTGTGGTGAGTCCTCATTTATTGGAGACTAGTTATTGAGTTAGTTATTATTTTCCAAGACTTTTGCTATGTTTCATATTTAGGGTGAGCTAGGGACATGTCTTAGTCCCCACCCATATTCATGAGTAGAGGCATCTAGTTGGATAAATGTTTTGAGTTTATATTGTCATGTGACGTTCTTAAATTTCTATTCATAGTTTACACTCTCTTTTGATGTTTTTGCTTTTGCTTTACCTTATGTATGCTTATGATATATACAAGAGGCTTGGTTGGAGCCCTTTGTGGTTTCAATCTCCGTGTTACGACTAGGTCCTAGGTCGGATCGTGATAAATTTGGTATCAAAGCACAAGAATTTTCAAGTGTCCTAGGGTGTCCAACATGCCGAGTCAAGTAGAGTCTTATTTATGGGTGTGAAGCATGCCACACTTATGAGTAGGAAGCTATGAGGCATTTTTGGAATTTTCACTTCTTTCATGATCCATGTCGTGCTATAGAATTTACCATAAAAATTCTTTTCCCTAACGGTCTTTGTTTGCGATTTTCAAAAAGATGGCTCCAAGAAGACCACCATTTTCAAAGGGTGCATTTATCATATTGTACGAGTTAGGAACATCGATTCTAAAACTCCTACTCTTGAGTCGGTCTCTATAGTTAATGAGTTCCTCGATGTGTTTCCCAATGATTTTCCCGGTATTCCTCCTGAAAGGAAAATTAACTTTGTCATAGATCTCCTTCCCGATACCCAACCTATTTCTATTCCTCCTTACCGTATGGCTCCGACAGAACTTAAGGAGTTGAAAGAACAATTGAAGGATTTGTTGGATAAGGGTTTTATAAGATCGAGTATTTTACCATGGGGTACTCCCATGTTATTTGTTAGGAACAAAGATAGGTCATGTGTATAGACTACCGGCAATTGAATAAGGTCACCATAAAGAATAAATATCCAATTCTAAGGATAGATGACTTGTTTGATCAATTACAAGGAGTAAGCTACTTTTTTAAGATTGACCTCTGTTCCGATTATCATCAATTGAGGGTAAGGGAGTGTTATATTTCCAAAATGGGGTAAGGGAGTGTGATATTCCCAAAATGGCTTTTTGGACAAGGTATGGTCATTTTGAATTTGTAGTAATGTCGTTTGGTTTGACTAATGCTCCCGCTATATTCATGGATTTGATGAATTATATTTTCAAGCAATATTTGGACATGTTTATAGTGGTGTTTATTGATGATATCTAGATTTATTCTCGAAATAAGGAAAATCATATGGTTCACTTGAGGATTGTATTGCAAACATAGAGAGAAAAGTAATTATTCGCTAAATTTAGTAAGTGCGAATTTTGGCTGAGGGAGGTTGCATTTCTTGGCCATATGGTGTCCGATGATGGGATTAAAGTAGATCCAAAGAAAATAAAGGAGGTTAAGAATTGTCCTAAACCATTATCTCCTTTGGACATTAGAAGCTTTTTGGGCTTAGCTGGATACTACAGAAGGTTTGTTGAAGGATTCTCATCTATTGCTTCGCCTTTAACTAAGTTGACACAAAAAAAGGTAAAATTCCAATGGTCGGAAGAATGTGAGAAAAGTTTCCAAATATTGAAGGATTGACTTACGTTGGCTCCTATTTTGACATTGCCCGAAGGTTTAGATGGGCTTATTATTTATTATGATGCTTTGCGTGTTGGTTTGGGTTGTGTCTTGATGCAATATGGTAAGGTTATAGACTATGCCTCTAGACAACTTAAAGTGCATGAAAGGACTATCCAACCCATGATCTTGAACTTGCAGCGGTTGTCTTTGCGTTGAAAATTTAGCGTTATTTTATTTATGGGGTGCATGTTGATGTGTTTACCGACCACAAAAGCTTACAATATGTGTTTAGTCAAAAGGACTTGAACCTTTGGCAAATGAAGTGGCTTGAACTCCTAAAAGACTATGACATGAGCGTATTGTACCATTTGGGTAAGGCAAATGTTGTAGCCGATGCTCTTAGTTGGTTGACTATGGATAGTGTTTCACATGTTGAAGAAGGTAAGAAGGAATTGGTTAAAGAGGTACATAGATTGGCATGTTCAGGTGTGCGTTTGATTGATTCCAATGATGCAAGAGTTCTTATACATAATGGTTCAGAATCGTCTCTTGCAGCAAACGTTAAGGCCAAACAAGACAATGATTCAATTTTGGTCAAATTGAAAAAGTCGGTTGCCAAAAAATTCGTTGAGGCTTTCTCCCTAAAAGACGATGGGTACTACGTTACCAAGGTCATTTGTGTGTTCCAAATATTGATGGATTAAGAGAGTTGATATTGAATGAGGCCCATAATTCTTAGTATTCAATTCATTCGGGATCCACTAAGATGTATTATGACTTGAGGAAAGTGTATTGGTGGAATAACATGAAGACGGACATAGCGGAGTTCATGGCTAAGTGTCCTTATTGTCAATAAGTGAAAGTTGAACATCAAAGTTCGGGAGGTCTATCTAAAGAAATTAAAATTCCTACATGTAAGTGGGAAGATGTGAATATGGATTTTTTCACGGGTTTGCCTCGAACTAGAAGACAACATGATTCTATTTGGGTTATTGTGGACCGAATGATCAAATCGACATATTTTCTACCGGTCAAGACTTCTTATGATGCCAAAGACTATGCTAAGTTATAGATTCGTGAACGTATGAAACTTCATGGAATTCCTTTATCGATTATATCGGATAGAGGTACTCAATTTAGTTCACATTTTTGGAAGTTATTTCAGAAAGGTCTTGGTACTAAAGTCAAGCTAAGTATCGCTTTCCATCCTCAAATTGATGGACAAGCCGAAAGAACAATTCAAACCTTGAAGGATATGTTAAGGGCATGTGTGATTGATCTTAGAGGAAGTTGGGATGACCATTTTCCATTGATTGAGTTTGCCTACAATAATAGTTATCACTGTAGCATTCAAATGGCTCCTTTTGAAGCCTTGTACGGAAGAAGATGTAGGTCTCCGGTGGGATGGTTTGAAGTAGGTGAGATGGCATTAATTGATCCATTTTTTTGTAGTTGATGCAATGGAGAAAGTAAGGCTCATAAGAAAAGGAATGAAAATGGCTCAAAGTCGTCAAAAGTCCTATTCGTATACTAGCAGGAGAGAGCTTGAATTTGATATGGATGATATGGTGTATCTGAAGATCTCACCTATGAAAGGGGTAATACAGTTTGGTAAGAAAGAGAAGTTGAGCCCTAGATATATAGGACCCTATAGGATATTGAAGCACATTGTCAAAGTATCATATGAGTTAGACTTGCCACTTGAGTTGGCTTTGGTTAATCCAGTATTCCATGTGTCAATGTTGAGGAAGTTTGTGGGTGATCCAAATTGTATTGTGCCAATGGAGAATATAAGTATTGAAGAGAACTTGACTTATGAGGATATCCCGATTGAGATTTTAGACGGCGAGTGAAGAGGTTAAGAAATAAAGATGTTGTATCCGTCAAAGTATTATGGAGGAATCAACAAGTAGAGAGTGCTACGTGGGAAACAGAATCAGACATGATGAGGCGTTATCCATATCTCTTTCTTTTCACCCAAGCCTAAAGGTACTAAGTTGTTAATGATCAATCGATTAAACTTCTACGTTTCAGTTCCATACGTCGATCATATGCATACATGATTTATAAAAATGATTTTTCTCAAGGACTATGTCTTATGTTAAGTATGAAGTTCACATGTTCTATGCATCTTTCAAAGTGTCCTCAGGTCCATGTTGGGTTTCTAAATCCTTTTTCCATGTCCTTCCTACATTAATTAGATCTCATTTGAGGATGAATGTTCCCAAGGGAGAGGTATTGTAATATCCCTCAAAATGCTCATAAGTGCCTTAAGAATGCCTTGGATTAGGCCGCTCATGTAATGCATTATCCTTAAGTTTTTTGGAAAATCTGAGTTTGGAATATCGATCAGGGGGTCAAAACCTGCAGGAAAATAGTTTCGGTGGATTTTTAGGACCCGCAGATCAAAAGATAGATTTCTCAAGGAACTGCGTAAACCAATAAGGTGCACGACAAGTCCGCGTCGTAGACCAGATGATGATTTCTGGCCGAATTTAATTTTTAACAAGGGCACTTTAGATTTTTTCCTAATTGTTAGCTAATGATCCTAGACGTTTTTAGGACCTGATTCAACTCTATAAATTAACCTAAACCTCTAATTCTATTCATCCTTCTATAATTCACCTACTCAAATATTTTTCTCTCTACAAAATACTCTCAAGGACTCCGTTAAATACTTCAAGTAAAATCACTCAAGCTCTTCATCAAAACTCTCAAGTTCTTCCAAATTATTTGGTGTTATCACTTAAGGTATGTGGGTATTGATTCATGAATTCTTTCATCCATGAAGCCCAATCAATTTCTCAAGGTTTTCTATCAAATTAAAGTATGGTATTTTATGGGCTTTATGATCTCTATTCCTATTGCATGAATTTCGATTCAAAGTATGATCATGAGTCTATTTTGTTATAAATTGATGTTTATTGCATTAAATTGAAGAGTTTTCCATAAATTCTCCTATTTTGATTTCTAGGGTTCATGATGTAAAATATAAGTATTTTCAATTTCACTTCTAAATGATATTATCGTTATTAATTATGTATGGGCTGAAAGAAAGTTTATGATCATGCATATTTTTAAGTCAATTTCACGATTTTTAAGTCAATTGATCATGCATTCATGTCTTACCCTAATTTCAAGTATAAGCTATGATCATGAATTTCTAAGTATGAATTATGTCTATGTATGTATGATTGTAATGATGAAAGGACAATTCTCATATTACAAGTATGTTATGAAAATGAGCTACTCTATGATTTCAAACCTATGATAATGATTGATATATAAAATTATGATTTTTATGCTATATATTTATTCCGTGGGATTTAACTTAGCACCGAATGTGAACTTGAGGTGGGGGCTCAAAATACAGGGTCCTTATATAAAGTCTCTTGTCTCATAATTACGTGCCACCGTAGGTTGCTTTCATTGGCCTAGCTAGTGGATCCACATATAGCGTATGTATGACCCACTTAGTGGGGTAGAGTCTACCTTGGCAAGTAGATTCCCCTTTCCTCTGATGTATGGGAAACATTGGAATTCCATATTATAGCTCGCATGGTCTTATTTTTGGTTATAGTTCTCATCCCACATATGTATGATCCTTGTTATGTTTTAAATGACTAATCCTATATTTTACTTTATAAGATACTCTTATGGTTTATTATGCATTGATCCTTCTTGAAGACTACTTATGATTTTTACTACTTCTCCTATCATGCTATTTAAAATGGTCATTTGTACAAACATGGTTTTCTATGCATTGCATTGCCTACATACTTAGTACATTCTAATGTACTAATGCATACTTTTTGCCTACATTGTCTCATAATGTAGGGGTTGAGGTTGAAGATCATATTCCTCTACGTGGCTAATTAAGCCTTCCTATCGGCGGTGTTTATGGTGAGTCCTCATCTATTGGGGACTAGTCATCAAGTTGGTTATTATTTTAAAGACTTTTGTTATGTTTCATATTGAGGGTGAGCTAGGGACATGTCTTATCCCCCGCCCATGTTCATGAGTAGAGGAATCTAGTTGAACAAATGTTTCGAGTCTATGTTGTCATATGACATTCTTAAGTTTCTATTCACAGTTTAGACTCTCTTATGATGTTTCCGCTTTTATTTTACCTTGTGTATGCTTATGATAGGTACAAAAGGCTTGGTTAGATCCCTTCGAAGTTTCGATCGCCGTGTTACGACTAGGACCTAGGTCAGGTCATGACACTAACCGCGGGAATAGTCTCCATAAGAGGTGACTCGGCGCAAGTGTCCCGAATAAAAGCCAAATTAGACATACAACTTATGTCAATCAATCTCTGAGCATGCAAATAGGAAATGACCTTACTAGGATACGAACCACTAGTGCCCTTCCACTTGATCCTTGGAATACCAGGTATCGCTAGGGTCACAATCTTGGCATAACAATAAAAAATGGCATGATAAGGAGAAAGTCAATCCATACCCAGTATCACCTCAAAGTTTACCATCCCCAAAATAATCATGTCTACGTAAGTATCATACCTAGATAAAGAAATAAGACAGGATTGATACACTCAATCCATCACTAATGCCTCACCCACGGGTGTAGAAACATGAACTGGCACGGACATGCGATGACAAGTCAAATCAAATACAGATGCAAAATAGGTAGACACATAGGAGAAAGTGGATCTAGGATCAAATAACAAGGATGCAGGTTAATGGAAAACTAGGAAAATACCTGTGATAACTGCATCAGAAGACTCGGCTTCAGTCCTCCCTGGAAAAGTATAGCATTGTGCTCCCCTGCCACTTTTGCTCTGCATAACACTTCGGCCTCCTCCCTGTGGAACTATAGCACCCCCAACACCCCAACCGAGAGTACGACCACCCCTACTAGTCTTATCTCTGCCTTGGCCTCTAGTCAGTGGGGTTGGTCCCATAGCTAGAGTTGGAAAACTAGGTTGTGGTCCACCCTGGTCCTGAACAGGATACCTCCACATGATATGACCGAGATCCCTACAGGTGTAGAAATACCTCTGAGTCAAACCCTTCTTTGACAAACCGAAAGAATTATCATAACCACCTCTATCAGAATTATAGAACTCTTGAGCACCCAGACCACCCTCAACTGCTGGCATAGAAGCATCTACGAGTCTCTATCGCTGAAATGAATCCTCGCTTTTGTGTGACCCTTTACCTCCTGATGAGGTACCTGAAAATTGACCATCAGAGCGCCCTCTTAAGGTCCCAGACTCCTTTCTAACCATCAATTCTGCCTCCTTGGCGGTGCTCACAATAATAGAAGGAAGCCCATTCACGGGTAGATCTGAACACGTAGGACCAAATAGAGAAGGTCAATTCCTTTACAAACCTGCAGACTCTCTCCGCCTCATCTGGGATCAATGTCGTAGTATGTCTCGACAATTGATAGAACTGTGCCTCATACTCGACAACAGACACACCACCCTGAGTCAGGCTCTTAAATGAAGCGATCCTCGAATGCCCTAGAAAAAACTCTGCTCCATTGAAGGTGATCCAACTGGCCTGGATCTCAAGAATGTTCTCCACCACTCTCTGGCCAGACCATAGAGCTGAAATGCAATGAATCGAATGCCTCGGGCATCGGTCATACTTACTTCCTCTAATATCTCATGACACAGTGTCAAGAACTCATGAGGGTCCTCTCTCCTACCACCTTGAAACTAGGGTAGTTTCATCTTCTGAAACCTTTCATAGCAGTGCTGATCCGCGATAGTCATGACCATATTTGGAGCAATTTGCACACCGGTAGTTGGTACGGGAATCAATGGTGGCTGACCCACCTGATCCTAGATAATTGGGACCTGTTGTTGCTCAAGCCTATGAGCCCTGTGGCGTGCCTGCCTCACCCTGAGTAAAACTCTCTAACAAACCCAGCATTCTCATCAAGGTCTCCTGAAACAACGGTGTCGCATATCCCGGAGGAGTCTGGTCCTTCGTAACCTCGATCTGTGGCTCTAGGTAGGCCTCTTTAGCATGACCTTGGGCAGGTGCCGCTCCTCAGGCATGGCCTCTACCGGCAACTACTCCATCCTCAGCCTCTATCTAGGCCCCTACCTCTACCCCTAATGGGGTCTTAACAATAGTATCAGGGACTTCCTCCCCTCTCCCAATAGTTATAGCTTTGGTCCTTAGCATCTGCCAAAATTATACGTGATATTCAGCACTAGCAATAACAACTCAACACGATAAGAGAGTGAATAAAGAAAGTTTCCTAACAGTATTTGTAGCCTTCCATAGATAAGTGCAGACGTCAATGTACAGATCCTCAAGACTCTATTGATACTTGGCTTATACACGTAAGACCTATGAATTTGGGGCTCTGATACCATTCTGTCACAATACGAATTCATGTATGGTGGCACTCATCTTAACCCATGAGATAAGTCATCCTGAAACCCAATAACAACGGATAAACTCAAAAATAGTATAATAGATAATTACTAAAGTAAATATGAAAGTCTTAAATAGTGATAAAACCCCAAAGGATTGGTTGTCACATGTGCAAGCCTATAAAATAGTAGAATAGAAATAAACAGAAGTCTCAAAGACGCATTTGTCTCTCGAATAGAAAAAAACCTTAAAAAGGAGCAAGAGGGATTGCCTGCACCAACAGCTACCTCTCAAATGTCTCCAAAAGCCACGGATGAAGAAAAGGGAAATCTGAATCACTGTTCGAGCTCAGAACCTACACAGATGTAGTTAGCAAGGGGTGAGTACCAAACAATACAGTACATAGCAAGTAAAATAGTAAACAATCAAAAGCTAAATAATATGAGTACCCCTGACACTCCATCCGAACCTTCCATAAACAAGTTGCAAGAAAAACAGCACAATCTAATAGCCTATGCACAGATATAGCCCATGTAGCAAGTAAGTCAAATACACTTCAAAAGCCCAACAGATAGTGTCAATATTGCACATATTCTAGTTTTAATAGCCCACATAATAAGGCAAGTAGTCAGATAAATAAGTTAATGCAAATAATACAATGCAATGAATGTCGAATGTGATGCTAAAGTAACAACCACGGCATGTGGCACATTCCACATATGCAAAATATAACAACCACGGTGTGTGGCACATCCCTCAATGTAATAATATAACAACCATGATGCGTGAAACGTCTCTCGATTCCCCTTTGTTATTCTTTTCTATATTCATTTAACCGGAACTATTTCTCTTTGGTGAATTTCATAAAAGGGGGATCTCCATACATATATCAACCCAGATGCAAATGAGAATAATCATGCAATCGATGGGATGGGAATGAAGTTCAATATCATATACAATCCATACCTCTAATTACACCAAGTAAGCTTCACAATGAGACAATAAGGTTAATTCAATTCAATAGGCCAATTCATTAGGTTAATCTCTCGTTTACAACTCCGATTAATCAATTCTAAGCATTTCTCATGATGCATTATCAAGTTGATACTAGTTTCAATCAATTAACATAGCACGCATCAAGAATACACATTCTATGAAGCTTACGAAAGTTTAGAATTCTACTTGCCTCAATATCGCACCCAACTACTCCAAAACTAGGAATTTTTCCTTCCTTCGACACTCTGATTCATAAAAATCTAATCAAATATGAATTCTCAATCAAATTACGGAGTTAATGACACCAAAATTGCATTTTTCAAAGACGGGCCCAAAAATTGGGTTAAAGACGGAATTGTGGGACCCACAATGGAGATCCCGAAATTGACTCCTCAAGAAGGTTCTAAATGCACTATAGAGCTTGTACCCAAAAATAAGGCACAAATTGATATTCAAAACAAGAGAAATCAGCCCAATAAATTAAATCACCATTAAATCTTGAAACTAAGCTAGGGCAGTACCTATTTTACAAGTTTTACCTCAAATGAAGATTCCCCAACCCTTTTTGATCAAACCACTGCGTTTCCACAGAAAAACCACACAATTTAGAGCTTCGAATAACTGAATTCAGACCTAAAACGATCAAGAATTCATCTTTCAAAGTTTATCAAAACTTGAATTCAAAAATGGCTGAGGCAGCACCTAAAGTCGAGGATTTAACTAACACAAAACTTCTAATCAAGATTTTGAGATCACCAATGGAGTCTCCATGAAATTCTCTTGAAGATAGCCTCTTGAATCGCCATATTTGGACTTAAAAAGATCAAGAATGGGGGTTCAAAATTGGGAGAAATATTGAAAACTGGTCTGTAATGCACCAATTTGTTTCTATTTTTGCTATAATTAAAGTCTCCAATGGACCCTCGAAATTCATTCGGAGTTCGATAAAAATATATCGAATATAAAAACATATAAAATTCGATATTTCGGACTCAATGGAATTATTGGATTTTCATAAAAATATTGTTATGATAAAATTACCCTCCTGGACTCTTTATTAGCCTAAAACTCAACTCTTGGCCTAAAACTCAAAACGACAATTAAGGTCCTGGGGCTCTAAGTCAGTATTCAACTAGTCCAAACAAGATGTTCCGTATGCAATGGAACCATCAGAATTCAAATTTGAGGTCTTCTTGACCCAAAATCTGATAAGTTTCAACTAAACTAATTTCAGCACTTGAAATACTCAAATTACCCTCAAAACCTCTAAAAATTACAACGAATCCATTTTTAGCATTAGAATCTCCTTCCAGAACCAGTGGGATCATCAGAATTCCAATCCGAGCATCCAAACCCCAAATATTGATCAAAGTCAAACTTGGATCAAACTTTGACTCAATTTCCAACTTCGGACCTAAATTCCATGTTTCAACTGCAAATCTGATTTCGACAACTCTCCTAGACTAATTTCTACATTTTGGAACTAATGAAATCAACGGAATTCCATTTCGAGACTTGAAACTCCAAATGATTCTGAAACTCAAAATTTGACAACTAAAGCCTTATAAACTCATTTCTCAAGCAAAAGCTCAATGTTTTACAAGATTTTCAAAAATCAACTTTCAAACCCAATCTAAAATGACTTGGGGAAACTAACAGGAGTGGTAAAATGGTAATTTTTTAAAAATTCCTGAAAATGACCTTTAGGGTCATTACACTTAAAAATCTATCGAGACCATTTTTGAAATGATTAACCTTATTATATCATATTCCAATCTTTAAAATCCGGGATGTCACAATAACCAAGTTATGACCCTTTTTCTTACAACAAGTTCACAGAAACCCAAGCAATCATATCTCACATAATTTCAACCATTCAGGTAAGTACCTTTCGCACGTAGATATTTATCTCAGGCAACATAAAATTTACAACATGTCCTATTATCTGTGCAAGCACAATTCACACATCGTTCATCAGGTAGACATCACTATGCACAAAATCATAAAATCTAAAACCACATCACACAACTAAGTCAAGCTCATTAACCTAATTCTCTTCATGGATGACCAAACTTATTAACTTAATTTGCTCCATGGATGACCATTCATTGATCATTCTTGCACTTACATAGTCTCTATGGCCAAATACCAATTCGAACTTTTTCGTTTCTAATTTTTCTTGCTTGTGTCAACGACATCAAGTTTACTTTGTTGAGATACCAATTGAAATCCAGACATATCAATTAGACTCAACTCATACTACAAGCGACAGACAGTACGAAATTAGTGAAGAAATGAAACTACTTCCTAGAATATTTCATAGCTTCACAATAATTAGATGTGGATGTCAACACATTAATCCACGGGAATCTATTTCAAACTTACTCTTGTACTGGGAGACCTATAAACTAGGTTCTGATACCAACTTGTCACAACCCAACCCATTGAGCCGTGCTTGCACCTACTCTAACACCTCGATAGGAGAACCCTTAAAAAATATCATGTAGAAGTTTAACAAATACCACAATAACAGTTTGAAAAGTCAAGAATACACCATAATTGAATTTTAAAACTCTAAAGTTTATTACAAAAATACTTTAACACCCCCAAAGAATACTAATCTAAATAGGTACAAAAGCATCAAAGAGTACTATTTATAAATAAAAACAAGAGACAAATCCCACCATAAGGAAGAGTAGAAGTTGTTGGAGACTCATCTTCGTCTTCACCTATTAAACATCATTGACCCTACAACTAGACAATATCAAGTGACATAGCAAGAGAAGTATCAGTACAAACAAAATGTACTAGTAGGCATCATCGATCAACTCAATACCCAACGCATAATATAAAGAAATCAACAAGAAGAAAGCATACTCTTAAGGAAATACACTCGCCAAACCTTTAAGCACAAACTCTTATCTTTCTTATTAACCTTATTAAAGTCGTCCAAGCCTAACTCTCATCCCTTCTAGTTAATCTGTTGTCAACTCTAAATCAGATCAAGGCCTATCCCTTTTATCATATAGATGAGTTTCTGAACTACGGGCTCACTAACTTTGTCTAACCAAGCTTCTTTCCTTAAGCTTCTACACCAACACCTGGCACTAGAATAATTAACATCTCACTTGCAGAAAGGCAACATTAAGGTGAAATAAGGCTTCTCATCTAAATATACTAGCCCACTGTAGTGGGACCTAACCTGCTATAGCGGCCTCGCCACAATGGGATTCTTCCCGCCAGGAAAGCCTGCCTAGAGACAGGATCTCCAAATTCTCTCTAGATCCCTCTTTTTTCACATGTACAACAAGACACCATTAATATCTGACTCTAAGTCACTGATCTTACTAACCCACACATCAAATTCTCTTCACTTGTTTACCTATGGCCTCATACCTATGATACAGATGCATCTAGCCACCGTAACATAATTCTAATAGGCATATATAGAGGCACATTACCAATTTACCCATTCAAGAGCAATATATAGTTTCACAGTGTAAATCTCAAATACGACAGTCAATATGGTAACACTTGGACCTTCGGTCCTTTCATATATTATTATTACATAGGATAGGCATGCTTAATTAATATCGGGTCAATTTCTCTATCATCAACCATATAGTCAAGATCAATTCACAGATAATAGCCACACAATGGTTCTCTCATGAAACACATACCCAAATAATATGTTTATCGGAATGTGACACTCGATCCAATATATGTATCGAAACGTGATACCCAATCATATATATGTGTTGGAATGTAACACCCAATCCAATATATATGTCGAAACGTGACACCCAATCCAACATATATATCGAAACATGACACCCAATCCAGTATGACAATCATAAACACAATCACAGTCTATAAAAAATAATTCACATACTTGCACAATCAAGTAATAGGTTCATTCCATGAAATTGTTAACAAATAGTCATTTCATTGGTTTCATTCTATATTTTCTTTCATTAACACTATTTTATCAAGTCTTGCCTATTTAAGGCATCACTTTTGGTAGAACAAGTTCAATATTATGGATTTCATGGTCTTGGAATTATAGACCTATCATGACAACATATCAATCACTAAACCAAAATAATTATTGCACGCTAAACATTACAACATTACTCAATCACTATTAAAAGTCTCTCTATAATATAAACTAAACCATAACCTACAGGCATAGGTAATCAAATAGATTCATGGCATGAGATCTATCAGCATTAAGTCATTCATATTCACCCTTTATTTCATAATTCGCATTACTCAAACAACAATTAATCAACATGAACGCATATAATTATTTGTATAAACACATTCCTTTATATATATCAAAACCCCATAATCCTCAAGTTTTAGGATTCCATTTTGACCCATCTATTGTCTACACTTAATCTTATAAGAGTCATTTGTTTTCTAAATAGTTTCACCAAGGTTAACATTCAAAAATTGGACCTTTATCACTAATCACATAATGATAATGACCCACAACATACAGTTCCACTCTAAACAATAATAGATAATCACTTAACCATCTAGACTCCGTAGCCGAAGGTCTAGGTATGAAATTTTCCATCAATCTACATTATATTAAGTGATAGGAATGAATTTATAACTACTTTTCAGACCCCAAAAATCAAAAAGTTAGAACAAAAAAGAAAATTCCCAAAATGCAGACTAACCCCATGTTTACGAGTCACTCTACGACTCGTAGAGCTTTCTACGACTCATAATAGTGAGTCGTAGAGTGACTTTTTGAGTATTGTTCAGTGCCACCCTCAGGAGAGGTTTTACGACTCAACAGGATGAGTCATCATCCTGTTAATGAGTCATAAGAATGACTTGTTCCATAACTTCAGAAGACCATTTTTCAGAGTTCCTCATGGTCGAGTTTATGACTTGATAGGATGAATAGTAGAATCTTCGATGATTTGTAGAAGTGAGTCGTAACCACAGTTCAGAGACTACAAAGTTAGTAGGTTTCAACACCTTCAAGACGAGTCCAAATGATGATCATAGTCAAGAAGACAAGTCCTAGAAAGGACTCGTATGCAAACTTCTGAGACTTGAATTCAAGCTCTTTTCTCAGACCTGCAGAACAAGTCATCCTGATGACTCGTCATTTCTTCTATGACTCGTAGAAAAGGATTCGTAGGGTCAAAATTTTAGATTGAATGAAGGGTAATTATGTTATTTCCCAGGTTCGGTTCAATGAACCTAGACACTATTTTGGCTAAGTTCAAGCCTATATCTACCCAATCCTTTGAAATTCCCTCATTCTAAAATCACCCTTCAAAATTCTCTAAGGCAAGAACATAATTCTCTCAAGGATTCTTCTCCAAGCCACAAGCTAGGGTTTCAGATTTTCTTCAACGTTTCTTCTCAAATATAAATAATTTCAATCAAGGTATGTGGGGATTGATCCATAGGTTTCTATCACCCATTATGTCCTAACGTTTTCTAAAGATCTCATTCAATTTTTAATTATTTATGAACCCTAATTTTTGATGAATTGTATAGGGCTATTTTAATTTCATTTTGAATTGTTATCAATGATTAATCTAAGCATGTTTCTACTTGAATTGCATTATTTTAAGTTGAATTATGAATGCCCATACATAAATCTATTTCCAAGTTATGATTATGAAGTTAAAGACGATTTTCATAAGTTGATTATGAGTTTAATAATTTTCAAGAAAAGTTCTATGATATAAAGTTAAAATTATGATTTTAATGATGAAGTTATGATGATGATCAAGTTATGATCAAAGATAGTTATTATGGTGTGATAAGTACAATTCTCACACAATCATATTTAAAGATGGTAATAAGGACAATTCTCACTGATGTTATGTATTCCTATAAATCACTAAAGTTAATGAGCTATTCCTAAAATATTTTGTAAAGATGGATTGATAGGTAGTTACTATCTTTCCTTATAATATTTATGATCATGTTTTAATGAATTCTGTTGGGATATTGTCTAAGCACCAAGAGTACTTCTAGGTGCGGTGTGGTCCGATAATGTTGTTAGTTATCCAAGGGAATCCTAATAGCAACCTAAAGTCCCAAAATATGATGCCTGCATAGGTTGCCTTCATGGATAGCTAGTGGATCCACATATAGCTCAGTTGAGTTGAGTTGAATTGAGTACCATAACAGAGTATATCCTGACAATATAGCCTCCCCCTTCTCGATGAGGGTTACATCAGATTTCATGTTATAGCTCACATGGTCTTAAGATGTCTATTAAAGGTCTTATACTATACAAGTTGAAGGTTAAGCTATGAGTTCATGATGAAGTTTTATGATATGCATTGACCAAGAGTTTTCATATGTTATCAAATGCTTTTAAGCTTTGTTCATGTTCATTATGTTGGTCATCTTATGTCATATTAATCATGTCGTATTACTTGTTCATGCATATCTCACATACTTAGTACCTTCTATGTACTAACGCATATTTTGCCTATATTATGTCATAATGTAGGGGCGAACATCGATCATCCAATTCTTGGCTAGAGAGCTTTAGATATCAAAGAGTTAGTGAGTCCTCTTTCCATCGAGGACATGACTTTCTTTTCACATTATTTCATTGACTTTATTCTGTTGTTTTGGGTGAGTTAGGAGTTTGTCCTAAGCCCCCATCAAAGACTAGAATAGAGGCATGTTGAGACAATGTTGTGATGTAGTCCATTCGAAAATTGATTGAGTTTCTATTCCTTAGACCCATTTCCTTGAGTTGTTACTTCCGTTTATTTTACTATGATTCATTACCTTATATATGTGATTTATGCTAAGATGTATTGGTTGGGATCCCTCATAATCTTGATCGTCGTATCACAGCTTGATCCTAGTTTGGGTTGTGACAAACTTGGTATCAGAGTACAAGATTTAGAAGATTCCTAGAAAGTCTAATATGTTGCATTAAGTGGAGTCTTGTTCATTGGTGTGAAGTGAGCCACATCTATGAATAGGAGGCTATAAAACGTCTTAGGAAAATCTCACTTCTTTCATAATCTATGTCATATGGTAGAGTGGTCTCTAACTTTTTCCCTCTAACACTTGTTCTTTGCAATTTTTAGAAAATGGCTCCATGAAGATACCCCGCTAGAAGGAATGTGGTTGAAGGGGAGCAATAAGCTCCGAATGATTCCTTGAATGACCAAGTCTCCAACACCGAGTTTCGAGTGGCCTTTCAAGTACTTGCTCAAGATATTACAGCTCAAGCCAAGCGTGAGGTGGTTGCTCCTGTGAACCTGAATATGGATACAGTGGCGACAAGAGTTCTAATTTTATGAGGATGAATCGTTCAGAGTTTTGGGGTTCTAAGGTGGAAGAGGATCCATAAGAGTTTGTTGATAGCATTCACAAAATTGTGGATATTATGAGGGTTAGCTCGGTTAAGAGTGCGAATTTGGATATATATCAATTGAAGGGTGTTGCGCAAATTAGGTTTGATCAATAGAAAAGCGAGAGGCCTAGAGAGGTAGATCTCATGACTTGGGAGGAGTTCAAAAGAGTGTTTCTTGATCATTTTTTCCTATTGGAGTTAAGGGAAGCCGAGGTACAAGAACTTATCAACATTAAACAAGGTGGTATGAGTGTGAGGTAATATGCCCTCAAGTTCACCCAATTGTCGAAATATGCCCCATTCATGGTTGCCGACTCAAGAGATCATGTGAGCATATTTGTGTCAGGTTTGTCAGATATGGGCTCAAAGGAGTGTAAAATGGCTATGATGATTCGGGAGATGGATATCTCTAGACTTATGACTTATGCGGAGCAAATAGAAAGTGAGAAACTAAAGGAGAACATTAGAGAGTCCAAAAGGCCAAGGACCGATGGTGGTGATTTCTCTCAAGGTAAGTTCAGAGGTGGTAGATGTCCTCATTTTCACCAAAGGTACCCCAGCCAAGGATCTAAATACCACTACTCCAAGATTTGACAAAGATAGGGTTTCCAACCCTAAGCCTCAAGAAGGTGCTCCTATTAGTCAAGTTACTCCCACATGCAAGAAGTGTGGCAAGAACCACAAGGGTGAGTGTTTAGCGGGCTTCAATGTATGCTACCGATGTGGTAAGCTAGGTCATCATTCTAAGAAGTATAGGGTAAAGGATGGTCGTCATCAAGGATAAGTTGCTCAAGTGCAATCAAAAGGTGGTCAACACAACAATCGATTTTATGCTCTTCATGGTAAGTAAGAGGTGGAGGAGACTCCCGATATTGTTACCAGTATGTTATGGGTCTTTCACTATGATGTTTATGTCTTACTTGATCCGAGTGAAAATTTGTCTTTTTTACTCCTTATGTGGCCATGAGATTTGATGTTAGCCCCGAAATATTGTTAGAGTCTTTCAGTAAATACTTCGGTAGGTGAGTCAGTTGTGGCTTAAAGAGTCTATAGAAGTTGTCCGGTTTTGGTTTTCCATAAAGTCACTCTATGTGATCTAGTTGAGCTTGAGATAACCGATTTTGGTGTTATCCTTGATTTGGATTGGCCATATGCATGTTATGCTTTTATTGATTGTATAACTCAAGTGGTTAAATTTTAGTTTTTAAATGAGCCAGTCCTAGAATAGAAGGGTAGAAATTCCATGTTCAAAAGTCAATTCATTTCGTGCCTTAAAGCTCGGAAAATAATTTTCAAGGATTGTATCTACCATCTTGTGAGGGTTAGGGATGCAAATTCTGAAGCCCCTACTTTAGGGTCGGTCCCTATTGTTAATGAGTTTTCAGACGTGTTTCTCGATGATCTACCCAGTGTTTCTCTCAAAAGAAAAATTGACTTTGTTATAGATCTTCTTCCTGTTACTCAATCCGTTTCTATTCCTCCTTACCGAATGGCTCCGGTAGAATTAAAAAAGTTAAACGATCAATTGAAAGACTTGTTAGATAAATATTACATTAGACCAAGTATATTTTTATGGGATGCTCCTGTGTTTTTTGCTAGAAAGAAGGATGGTTCGTTACGTATGTGCATTGACTATCGGCAATTGAACAGAGTAACCATCAAGAATAAATACCTAATTTCAAGGATAGATGATTTGTTTGACCAATCACAAGGGGCAAGTTACTTCTCTAAGATTGATCTCTGTTCCGGTTATCACCAATTAAGGATGAGGGAGTGTGATATTTCCAAGACGGTATTTTAAACAAGGCATGGCCATTATAAGTTCTTATTTATGTCATTTGGTTTGACCAATGCCCCCGTGAAATTCATGAATTTGATGAATAGGATGTTTAAATAATATTTGGACATGTTTGTAATTGTGTTTATTGATGACATTTTGATTTACTCTCGAAATAGGGAGGAGCACGCTAATCATTTGAGGATTGTGTTGCAAATTCTAAGGGACAAATAATTATTCGCCAAGTTTAAAAAGTGTGATTTTTGGCTAAGGGGGTGGCTTTTCTTGGTCACATTGTGTCTGGTAAAGGAATTATGGTTGATCCTAAGAAAATTAAGGTGGTGAAGAATTATCCTAGACTGTTGTCCCTTTCGAATATTAGAAGTTTCCTTGCTCTAGCCGGATATTATAGGAGTTTTATTGAAGGTTTTTCATCAATCTCTTCACCTTTGACTAAGTTGACTCAAAAGAAAGTGAAGTGTCAATGATTAGAAGCTTGTGAAAAGAGTTTCCAAGAGTTGAAAGAATATCTCACTACCGCTCTTATTTTAATCTTGCTGGAAGGGTCCGATGGTTTTGTTGTGTATTGTAATGCTTCAAAAGTTGGTCTTGGTTGTGTTTTGATGCAATATAGTAAGGTAATAGCCTATGCTTCCAGGAAATTTAAGGCGCATGAAAGAAACTATCCAACTCATGACTTGGAGCTAGCGGCGGTTTTGTGTGCTTTGAAGATTTGGAGACACTATCTTTATGGTGTCCATGTGGATGTGTTTACTGACCATAAGAGTTTAAAATATATGTTTAAGCAAAAGGACTTGAACCTTCGGCAAATAAGATGACTTGAATTGTTAAAAGACTATGATATGAGTGTGTTGTACCATCCGAACAAAGCCAATGTAGTTGTCGATACCCTTAGTCGATTATGTATGCATAGTGTTGCACATGTTGAAGAAGGTAAGAAATAATTCGTTAAGGATGTTCATAGATTGGCATGTTTAGGTGTGCGTTTGGTTGATTCCAATGATGGAGGTATTCTTATGCAAAATGGTTTGAAATCGTCTCTTGTGGCGGATGTTAAGGTCAAACAAGACCATGATCTGGTGTTAGTTGAGTTAAAGAAGTCAGTTGCATAAAAAGCCATTGAGGCTTTCTCCCAAGGGGGAGATGGTGTGCTTCGGTATCAAGGTCGGTTGTGTATGCCTAGTGTTCATATTCTATGCATTCTAAGGTGTCATCACGTTGGGTTGCTAGTCCTCTTTCCATGTCCTTCCTATGATAAGTTAATCTCATTTGAGGATGAATGTTCTCAAGGAGGAGATAATGTAAGACCCCGAAAGTCAAAAAGTTGGAACCAAGAATAAATTTCCTAAAATATGGACTAACACTATTTTTACGAGTCACTCTACGACTCATAGAGATTGCTACAACTCGTAAGAGTGGGTCATGACCTTTTAAGTATTGTTTAGAGCCACCTTCAGGAGATCTTTTACAACTCAACAAGATGAGTCGTCGTCCTGTTGGTGAGTCGTAAGAACGACTCTTTCTAAAACTTCAGAAGCCCATGCTTCAGAGTTCCTCAAGGTCGAATCTACGACTTGATAGGATGAATCATAGAATCTTTGACGATTCATAGAAGTGAGTCGTAACCAAAGTTTAGAGACTCCAAAGTTAGCAGGTTTCAACACCTGCAAGACGAGTCCAAAAGACAACTCTTAGTCAAGAAGATGAGTCGTTAACTTCAGAGACTTAAATTCGAGCCCTTTTCTCAAACCTGCAGGATGAGTCTTCTTGATGACTCGTTATTTCTTCTACACTTCATAGAAAGGGATTCGTAGGGTCAAAAATTTGAATTTAATAAAGGATAATTATGTCATTTTCCAAGTTTGGTTCAATGAACCTAGAAACTATTTTGGCTAAGTTTAAGCCTATATCTACTCAATCCTTTGGAATTCCCTCATTCTAAAATCACTCTTCAAAATATTCGAAGGCAAGAACATAATTCTCTCAAGGATTCTTCTCCAAGCTACAAGCTAGGGTTTCAAATTCTTCTCAAATCTAAGTGATTTCAATCAAGGAATGTGAAGATTGATCCATGGGCTCCTTTCACCCATGGAGTTCCATCATTTTCTCAAGATCTCATTCAATTTTCCATAGTTTATGAATCCTTGTTTTTGATGATTGCATTGGGTTATTTTAATTTCATTTTGAATTGTTATCAATGATTATTCTAAGTATGTTTCTACATAAATTGCATGACTTTAAGTTGAATTATTAATTCTCATTCATAAATCTATTTCCAAGTTATGATTATGAAGTTAAAGATGATTTTCATGAGTTGATTATGAGTTTAATGATTTTCAAGGAAAGTTCTATGGTTTAAAGTTGAAATTATGATTTTAATGATGAAGTTATGATGATGATCAAGCTATGATCAAAGATAGTTATTATAGTGTGATAAGTACAATTCTCACACAATCATGTTTAAATATGGTGACAAGAAAAATTCTCACTGAAGTTATGGATTCCTATAAATCACTAAAGTTAATGAGTTATTCCTAATATGTTTTGTAAAGATGGATTGAAGGTAGTTACTATCTTTCCTTATAATGTTTATGATCATGTTTTAATGAATTTTGTTGGGATATTGACTAAGCACCGATAGAATTTCAAGGTAGGGTTTGGTCTGATAACGCAGTTAGTTACCTAAGGGAATCCTAGTAGCAACCTAAAATTCCAAACTATGTTTTCCCCGTAGTTGCCTTCATGGCCTAGCTAGTGGATCCATATATAGCACAGTTGAGTTGAGTTGAATACCATGACGGTGTATACTCTGGCAAGGTAGCCTCCCCCTTCTCGATGAGGGTTACATCGGATTCTATGTTATAGGTCGCATGGTCTTAAGATGTCATTTAAAGGCCTTATCCCACACAAGTTGAAGGTTAAGCTATGAGTTCATGATGAAGTTATATGATATGCATTGACCAAGAGTTTTCATATGTTTTCAAATGCTTTTAAGCTTTGTTCATGTTCATTGTGTTGGTCATCTTATGTCATATTGATCATGTCCTATTACTTGTTCATGCATATCTCACATACTTAGTACATTCTATATTCTAACGCATATTCTGCCTACATTGTCTCATAATATAGGGGTGGACGTTGATCATCTGATTCATGGCTAGAGAGCTTTAGATATCAAAGAGTTGGTGAGTCTTCATTCCATCGAAGACATGACTTTCTTTCCACATTGTTTCATTGACTTTCTTCTATTGTTTCGGGCGAACTAGGATCTTGTCCTAAGCCTCGATCAAATACTAGAATAGAGGCATGTTTATATGATGTTGTGATATAGTCCATTCGGACATTAATTGAGTTTCTATACCTTAGAATCATTCCCTTGAGTTGTTACTTCTGCTTATTTTACTATGATTCATTACCTTATGTACGCGATGTATGGTAAGATGACTTGGTTGAGATCCCTCATAATCTCGATCTCCATATCATGGCTTGGCCCTAATGTGGATTGTGACACTACTCAATTGAGAAAACCTAGCCTATCTGGGCGCCAAGTAATGGTAGAAGAATTATAGCACGATCCCTAACTATCGGAAGGAGAAACTATGGAGACGGACCTAAAATCCGTGGGTTGTAGCCTTTCTTGTGCTAGAATTCCCTTTTTCCCTTTTTTCCAAGCCTAGAGCTGCTTTTTGGGGGTTTCTAGGGTAACCCACATCTATTTTGGCACCTATGGGAAGAAGGAGATAATAAAACTACGCTCTCTTTTCATTCTAGCAGGTCAAATCCCACTCTGGCAGCCAGCACAGACAGTGCTCAGTAAAATGGGCATAATATTTTGCTCCAAACTCCAAATGAGACAAATTCAGTGGTGTTGGAAAGAAGACTCCTAGAACTTTAATTTTATATTTCATGGGAGACCTAATTAATTTTATGGTCATTTGAAGTGATCCTAGTTTAAACTCAAGTCTAAAACTAAATCGGAAAAATACTTTCAACTTAACTTTGTGCTAGGGGCATTGTACGATCTTAATTCACAACTAATGCACTCGCATACCAAGAAATTGATCCTAGTATTATGAAGAATGAGATTCGTATACCTTTACAACAACTATTTTTAGTAACGATGGGTTAGGTTGTTATATTTTCAATAAGTTTTTCAATGACCTATGCTTTATGCCATGAATTTCAAGTTTCAATTTATGAATTTATGATCAAGGATCTATGTATGATTTATGAAATTCATGCATGATGATTCAAGTATGTTTTCCAGTATAAACCATGAATTGTGAAAGATTCTCACAATACACAAGTTATGATGATTTGGATGCTTAGAAAGCTAAGTGTGCACATGTTATGTTATGATTATGATTTTCAATGAGTTATTATTATTATGTTATTTTATGAATTTGGATTGGTATTTAATTTCCTCTCCTAATAACTATGTTCTACGTATTTCATTGGGATTAACTTAGCATCAAGCGAATTTTATGATGGAGATCCACGAGGGAACCTTAGTAGCAACCATTAGTTCCAAAACTACATGTGTCACCGTAAGTTTTTCTTTATGGTTTAGCTAGTGGATCCACATAAAGCTCATATTTATACTTGTGATACGGAGTCTACCTTGACAAGTAGCTTATTCCTTTTCGCCGTGGGGATCACATCGGATTACATATTATAGCTCACATAGTCTTAAATATCGGTTAAGGTTAATATCCCACAGATGTATATGTTATGTTTATAAGCTTATGATGATATTTTATGATGCATTGATCACATGATTATGATTTTCAAATGTTTCAAGTTCTTTTACTAATATTTTAAGATATTGGTAAGGCATCACATGTTTATATTGACTATGTCCAATTATCATTGTTCATGCATGTTTCTCACATACTTGGTGAATTTTATATACTAATGCATACTTTTTATCTACATTGTATTATAATGTAGGGGCAGATGATCATCACACACACTACACTTACTTCCTATTGTTGGTGAGTTCTCATGTTTTGAGGACGTGACATATATATTATTTTATGTTACGATATTTATTCTCTTGTGGTGAGTATTTTGTCGGAAAAAGATGATTTAAAATTAATTTCAACTTTTTAGGAAAAAATCAACTTAAAAAGAGTCGTCACTTAATTTTTAAAGAAAAATCAAGAAACCTTTTCAACTTTAATTTCAAAAAGACTTAAATCAGAAAAAATCTTTTCAAAATTTCAAATAACGGGTACGAGGTTCTCATTTTCATTTCAAGAAGGTTTAACGCACTTGAAATATCAACTAACATGCGATTATCCGACGATTTGAAAACTTTTTTTGACTAATTCTGAAGAATTTACTTAAAATTAAAAGATAACTAAAATCATTTGAACAAAAAGAAAAATCAATTTAAGACACTTGAAATAACTTATAAAGAAAGTAAACTTTATCAAAATTGACTAAATAAAATAAAATAAATATTTTATGAAGAAAAGCAATAAACTCAAAATATTTTAAGTAATTTAGGAGTGGTTAAGACTTCACTATAATATGATTAAGGGAAAACACTTGAATTATTTCTAAAAGATAATAACTTGAGAATTTTGAATAAGTAAAGGATTTTGGACCAAACACTTGAATAAATAAAGATAGAGAATCAATAAAATCTAAAATGCACTCTCATAAAAGAAATTAGTTCCTCTTTTAGGAAATTTAATTATGTTAAACTAAACGAGAGTTAGAGTCAAATAAATCAAATAGAATAACACAATAATATTTTGGAAAATTTTCGCATATAGTCACTCAAAAATACCTTAATTATGCTCCATAGCTATAGTTTGCTAATTATAATTCGTAGCTATAATTATAACATCGTTTGTATAATACGCGCAACATTTGTATATGTTTGTATAATTCGCTATACAATTCACAGTTTTTGTATAATGTTTGTATATTTTACTATACAATTCATTCACAACGTTGGTATGATTCGCTTATACAATTTGTAGTGTTTGTATATTTCGCTATATAATTCGATTCGCGCACAACGTTTGTATAAATCACGCGAATTACACAAAACTCAATTGTATAATTGTGCGAATTATACAAAACTCAAACTGTAATAACAGCTAGATTTTTTTCCCGCGAGCCATAATTCATTCAAACTATAACTATGTTAGTTAATTAACTAATATATCTTTGCTTATCCGCGTAATTTTCCCATAATATTTAGGCTAAGTAGACCAAAGAAAAGCATGGGTCTTGGACCCAAATTAGCCTTTTCAGGCTATTGTTGCTGAATCGTTGAGCCTTTGGCCCATTTTCTTCCTTGTATCCAGTGTATATCAACACTGTATATCGATTGTATATCTACAGTATATCAACCTCAAACTAAAAGAAACATCTGCTGATTAACAACTCAAGGGTATTAATTTATACAATTAATGACTATCTTTCATCACAATTTAAAACTATTTTCTAATCAAAGCTACTGCCTCAATGATTTAAATAATCAAACATCATAGGGCACTAAAAAAGTAAGCTAACCTAAATCACACAAGGAATTTGGAAATCATGCTAAATGAAGAAAAATAACATACTCTAAATTAACAATACTCACGGTAAGGATCAAAAGAACTAAGAAGAGAAGGTAACTTTACATCATATTTTGTTACTAGAAAATTAACTAATATTAAAATCACATATTTAACTTTAAGAAATTAAGGCAAGAAATCTAACAAGAGGAAAGCAAGCAACAACTGTATAAAATCTACCCGTATCCTAAGCTCAAAAAGTTACACTAAACAAACTAGCCTCAACAAACATGTAATTAGCAACTGAAGATACGATCATGAATAAATTGAAACACCAAATAATAGTTCAAGCCAAAGCTAAGAGGTAACCTCAATAATATTTGTCTTGTGCATCAGTAGCAAACCAACAAATAAACATTCAACTTCACAGCTTCATTCGAGTGGTGGGGACTGTTGGGTTTAATTGATAGTTTGAATGGGAAATTGAGGGAAAAAGAAGTGGAGAGGAAATGATTTGTTCTCTCTTGCTTTATTAAATAAATTTTGGTCCCACATAGGTGGTGGAAATGAAAAGTCTCCTACATAAAAGTAGAAGCACTCCTTCATGTTGCTAAAGGGTCAAGAAGAGGGTCTCCCCTCGCGCCGTCGTCGTCGTCGCTTGGCTCGGCTACGGCTACGGCTACGGCTACGGCTACGGATTTGATTGATTGATAATCTTTTGGGACCAAATTTTCTTTAAATTTTAATTAATTAATATTATTTATTTATTTAATTAAGTAAGTAAAAAAATCCTGACCCGCGACCCGTTTCTTTCCCGGATTAATTTAAAAATATTTCCCTCCATTTTTTCAATAGATTTTTGAAAGGTTGCAACCTTGTCCGAAAAGTTGCAAACCTTTTCTCAACAGGCAAATCTTTTTCCAACATGTGTCTTTTCTTAAAAGGTGCAAACAGTCTATATATGTCTCTTAATCCTCAGAATGTTCCATACGAAATTTCTGAAACAACATCTTCTTCTTCTTCTTTCTGCACTTCCTAAAATCGTGTGATATACAGCCTTCGAGTGGTTCGCAGTCACCAAAATTTGCAGTACCTCTACTTTGGTGAGTAAATCGTTCTATTCTGAGAGGAAAGATTCCAAAACCTCGGGTACTTTGAGGGGAATAATTTCCTTAAGGACACACTGTGCATTCAGTGGGCTCAATTTTGTTCTTGCATTAATTTTTCAGATTCTGTGTTTTATTACCTTTAGTTGTTGTTACTGTTTTTTAATATTTACAATACAGTTTACTAACAATCTTAAGGAAATTATTGTTATTTTTATTTTTCTGATTAAACTGTATTCTATTTTGGGAGACTAAAACCTGTGTGGTTTTCTACTCCGTATGAAATAAATATTCTGACTTGAAGAGTATAAAAACTTCGTTGGAATATTAAAATTCATACTTGTACAACGATTTGAAGAGAATAAAAACTTCATCGTTGTTTTTTGTAAAAGGTCTGATATTCTGAAATATTAA